>NC_041818.1:628166-942250 GCF_900964775.1 Scleropages formosus
TTATACGCCCTCACCCAGGCTGGCCCAGTGAGTGTGCGGAGCCGCCCGCCCCGTTTCGTACCGCTCCCAGCGGCCGAACGAAGGAGCGCCTTTCTCCGTGAAGGAGCCCCGGGCCGGCCCGGGAGGTCTGTCTCCCCTCTCGCTCTCTGGCTGTGTTTGCTGGGTACAACATCTTATTCCGGCTCCCCGACTTACGACCGCGGCAGCTGAGAGCGGAGCCTGGCCTGTTCATAACTCAGTTTGCGAGCGGCGCTGCGGGCCGAATCTGAGTGAGAGCACCTCCGATTGTTGACTGCCACGCCGGCTTCCCTTTAACAAAAGAAAGAAAAGAACTTAAGGCGAAATTACAATGACTTAAAGTTGGCTTTAAAACGCTTGTTTATTCCGCGTTTTCCTCTGCTCTGGGTTCCTCAACTTAATTTTTAATCTCTTCTTGTACCTGACTGAAGCAAACTAGTGTATCACGTCATCATGTGCGGCAGATTAAATTGCGCCACTGCCCACTCACTTACATTTAGTTTATTAATCTGTCCGACAAAAATTGTAACAATACGGAGTTCTTTGCTATGTGTAAAACTCTCGAATAGTTTCAGTAAATGGGGGGAGGGGATACGCTGTAAGACTTTGCAGGTGTTGATTAACTTGGAGCGGTATTGAAACTGATTCAAACCGCTCGAAAACAGACGCTGCCTTCAAAATTGCGGTACCGGTCGGTGCCATGAACGCTGGTCCGGCGCCGCTCCGTCCCTGTTCGTTGTACTGCCCCTGGTGGTTGGAGGCGGAAGTGCAGGTGACCTTCCCTACCAGACTCGATGATGCTTGTTGTCATTGTGTGCAACACTATGGAATTTTGTGTGGCAGCCCTCAGAACAACAGTAGCAGAAAGAAGACTTGAATAAGGATTTGATTAAAACTTTGAAGTCCTTAGCAGCCTTTGTGGATGGATGTGGGGCAGCAATGGAGGGACAGCTGGCTGTTGTGGTGAGTTCTCTGGTTGGGCAGGGAGGGTGTGATGGGGGCCACAGCTCTGGAAAGGAAGCTGTTCCTCAACCTGTCGATGCGGGATTTTATTGTCCTGACGTGTTTGCCAGACGGCAGTGGTTCAAACCGAAAGTGACCTAGAGTTCTTGAAAATAAATGAGGCGAAGGAATTGCAGATAAAATAAATGGGACACTTTTGGTTCTTTGAAAAGCTGTTGCGCCACATTGTGGTGCGAGTTGAGGCCTCTTCATTGGGACTTTGCAGGTTCAGAGGACTCAGCTTGGGCAGTACCTGTGTATCTCACACTTGAGCTAAGCAATAGTAAGACTCGGTTTTTTTTCAGGAGCTGTATTGGGAACATAATCTATTTCAACCTGTTTGCTGGAGAATGTAAACAATGAATGGAGAATAAAAGAATGAGTTGTGTGGCTGGACTAACCTGTAATGCTACTCACCTTTCCGTGGCCGACACCTTTGTTGGGGGCTGCTTGGTAGGTAGGGGGTTCGCAGTCAGTGTAGAGCAGACACAGGACCTGAATCCAGATGATATCGTACCGCTCATGTGGGCCAGTTGGTGCGCTTTGAGCGCTCAGTAAGGTTTTGGGGCAATGCCCCATGTATCCTGCCACGTACTAGGTTCAGTTTCACCAGCTTGTCACCTACAATGAGCTCTCCTTTTGTCCTTATTTATTCATTATGGGCTGTACTTGTAACATTCTCAAATGTCATGTTTGTAAAAGAAAAGTTTTGATCGATTCTGAAATTGATGAGGTGTTAATCTGTGTAAAATGGCATTACGGCAGTAAATGCTTTCATAACTGTTAAGGAAATGGAAATTAAACTCCTGTTGTTGGCATTTTATGTGAACCTATTCTCCTCAAGTTTCCACAATATGGAGTCATTTTCTAGAAGGTAATTTACCATGATGGTGACTTAGAGGTGAGAAGGGCAATTTCCCTGTTGTGTTCATCATGTTAACTTGTATGTGATGAATATGCAGGGAGCTCTGTAAGAGCAATGTCAGGATACACATATTTTACTGATTTCACTAAAGCAAAATTTCATTTTACCATCCCAACACCAGCTGCTGATCTTTCCAGAAGAGAACTGAGTGTTTCTACTTGGATGGAGTTTGAGGAGTAATTTTAACTTTTTTTTTTATTTTTTATTTTTATTTAAAATGTTGTGAAACAGTCCCTTCATGCAATGGGTCAGTTGTGTCCCTTGTAACCAACAGGAGCTTTGTCCAGCTATTGATTGTTCCTGATTTCACTGCAGATCAATAAAGCTGTTTCCACTGTGTATCTAACATGCGACCTTTATATCGCAGTGTCTAATACACACACACACACACACACACACATTTTCAGAACCGCTTGTCCCATACGGGGTCACGGGGAACCGGAGCCTACCCGGCAACACAGGGCATAAGGCCGGAGGGGGAGGGGACACACCCAGGACGGGACGCCAGTCCGTCGCAAGGCACCCCAAGCGGGACTCGAACCCCAGACCCACCGGAGAGCAGGACTGTGGTCCAACCCACTGCGCCACCGCGCCCCCATCAGTGTCTAATATTCACAACCTTTTTGGAAGCCATAGTAATTCTGTAGGGATCTGTGTTGTACTGGTCATGTGATTTGTGGATCCATTTTGATTTTTTTAAAAATTGTTTACATTTATTCATTTAGCTGCTGCTTTTATCCAAAGCGACTTAGTGTTCAGGTACTTAGTTATTTACTCATTTATACAGCTGGGTAGTTTTATAGCAATTCAGGGTAAGTACAGCTGGAGGAGAGACTTGAACGTACGACCTTTGGGCCCAGAGGTAACAGCTCTAACCCCTACGCTACTGGCTGTTTAAGGTGTAGCTATGGATAGGGTGTGATGTGATACCTGTTGTATAAATCTAGTATGATGGATTTAAACGCTGTTATGAAATGACAGTGTTGCTCTAACAAAGTTAGATTACACATACTTCAATACTAGGCTCTTGTGTCTTCCACAGAATCAGTGAGAACATGACAAGCATTAATACAGCCAATATCAATTTCAAATGGGATCCAAAAAGCCTGGAGATTCGAACTCTGGCAGTGGAGAGGTTACTTGAGCCCCTGGTGACCCAGGTAAGAATCTGTTTTTGTCTCTATTACCTTCATAACTCATCGTCCACTTGTCCATTTTGCTGCTTTTCAATGGGATTGTTATGAGGTGCGTTATCAGGTGTCGTAATTATGCTTTTTCAGAAGTTTACTGAATCCAGTTTGTGTAGAACTGAAATAAGGCAGAGGGAAAAATGTGGCAGTCCTGGCAATTTGTATCTGCATACCAGTTTTACATGTCAACTTAAAAATGTTCTGTTTGGAACCTAATCTAGGTCACTACCCTGGTGAACACCAGCAACAAGGGGCCATCTAATAAGAAGAAGGGCCGGTCCAAGAAAGCCCATGTCCTCGCAGCTTCGGTGGAGACAGCCACTCAGAACTTCCTGGAGAAGGGGGACAAGATTGCCAAAGAAAGTCAGTTTCTAAAGGACGAGCTCACGGCTGCAGTGGAGGATGTGCGCAAGCAAGGTGACCGCACTGTTTCTCGTTGCAGCCTCCCGAGGAGTTTTCTGGGGTGGATTTGAGAGTCAACTCAATTATACCTATTACTACTGCTGTTGTTTTCAGCCATGCATAACCGCTGACAAGGATTTGAAATAAACGCAGCCCTCGTGTAATGGTACCACATTAAAAAAAAAAAAAAAAAAAAAGCAAGAGTGGTTCTAGAAAATGGTTAGTGTTTTTCTTTAGAATGAGTTAAGATTAGTTGACTTAATGTTAAGAAATGGTGATTCACCCATTTATACAGCTGGGCAGGGTAAGTACGTGGCTCAAGTGAGCTATGCAGAACCCCTCACAATGGTGTCCACATGCTCTACAAATGAAATTTTCTTTATATGTATGTGCTGCAAATGATCAGTGTTGAGGTGTATGCAGAGTCTGTTTAACCTCAGCAGTGTACTGATGAACATTTTTTGAGCAGAAACTTACTTGCCCTCTGCTAGCTTGGTAAATACAAGCCCAAATTACAGCAAAAGGAAAACTGGTAATGAATAATGATGTCTGTCAGAACGATTCTTTCACCAGCACTTTTCCATGTTGTCAGTCTAAATGAAACGTGATGCCCGTCCCGTTTGCAAAATCAGGTTGACGTTAGACATAAGCAAGCTGATCGGTGTAGCCTTTCGGCAGCTCACCACCAGCCGGTTTCACGTCGGTGTCGGCTCCGGGCCGTGCGCTGTGCTGCCTCTTGCCCTCTGCGGTCTTTGCCCCAGTTGCAGCGCAAAATGTGCGCCCGCAGCTGTCTGTTGGACTGTTCACTGCCCTGGAATGTCACATTGGCTCTGGCATGCTTTCATCAGGGTGCAATTGAAAGAGCACTGCTAGCTGGTGCTGGTCAGCTATGCGCTGCCTGTGCAGCAGTGCGTGGTCAGACTGATAAAGCTGCTGCTGAGTGTAACTAAACATCTTCCAAACTGAAAGTGCTTTTCCCCGCCTAGCTGTGATGTAGCAGCTGTTTTGTAAAAATACCAAATTGAGTGTAATGTTAACATACCGCGGCTTTTACGTGATCGATTGTGCATTTTCCATTCTTTTAAGGTTATAATTGGCAGTTGGATTCATTTTTATTTTTTTTAATAAATAAAACTTACCATATTCTGAAGACCTGAACTGCCTTTCTTAGGCACATTTACTTTTGGCACAGTATTGTTTTGTGTAAACTTTTTCCAAATGCAGTTGTGGGGTACACTGGTTCCACACGTTACTAATGCATGAATTACGCATTTCCAAAGATCCATTTTCCAGTATTTGAGCTCTCTGCAGCTTTGTTATCTCAGATATCTGGCTATTCTCTAGCAGAAGCCACTGGTGTTTTGTGTTGAGACATTATTAGCCAAATGCACTTGGAACAAAAATGCAACAGGTGTGGGGCCAACTTGTGAACACGCTTTAATGCTGGTTTTTGGTGTCTCAGTGCTATGGTCGGTAATAGGATGAGGGATTGGATGTTTTTACAGCATGGAGCAGTCCGCAGTCACTACTGAGTCAGCACATTTTAATTTTGTCATCTTAAATTAGTTTAAGCTGTCATCTACTTTAAAGCTAAGAAAAATGTTAAAACATACTCTTAAGTATTTTTGCTAGATGTAATTTTTTTTTTTTTTTTTATTATAAAAAAAATACACAACTTCACACATGACTCAAAGGACATCTGTTTTCAGCCTCTGATTTGTTAATAATAGTTGACAAATGGAGTTCTGAATAGCCTTCCATTCCCTAAGAGTTTTGTAAGGCTGCGCCCCAGTGTATTTTCTGGTACAGAGTAATCCTTTTACAAAATTTGTTTTGCCTATGAACTATTTTTAGGGCAAAAATACAGCTTTTTTTAGTTACTACTTTGCAAGTCGGAAGGTGAAATTTGACTTGCACATGGTGTCTTGAATGTGAGTGGTGAAAAGCTTCCAAAATTGTGACCCGCCAATGGTCATCTTTCTTTTACTGCAGAGTAATAAGTAATGTCTTAAATGTTAACTTGTGAATTATGACTGTATTTTGATGCATTTGTATTCCCTCTTTCTTGATTTCTGTTCTCCTTCATTGCTCTTGAAAGAATGCAGCAAAGTAACATGTTGCTTGTGAAGTGAAGAAGTGCAGAAATGACAAAGTAATTGGGTCAAGTAGCCCAGTGTAGAGCTCACCTTGCCTCGGGAGATGACATAGCGGGAGATGATTCAGCCTCTTTCAGAAGGTTACTGCTTGAGCGTCACGAAAATATAACCCCCTTTATTTATTTATTTTTTTAGCATATGTAAAGGTCATATGCCTTTTGTGTTCTGATGGGAGGGTTTGCTGGAACCTTACCATCCCTCCTGACCAGCCAGTGTAATATGTTGTGCCGTCTCTTATTCCAGGCCTGTTCACATCTATAATTAAGCCTTTGCTTTGCGGTTCACTCGCCGCCTGCCCTCAGCGCAGCATGCTCCCAGGCGGCCGCTATCAGTGAAAGGCAGCACATGCTCCTCTAGCGTATTTCCTCCTGCCGAGGCTGTGAATGAGCCTTTAGATGGAAAGTCAAATTAACTCTTAATTTAGTGCTGGCAGAGTTCAATGCAGCAAATGTGAGGCACCATCTCAGCTACACTTAGCTTTTCATGCATCGGTGTCATCTCCTGCGTGCTTCTTGCACTGCTGTGACAGAGGCCGAGCGTTGCCTTAAGGGGTTTGCAGCCTTTCCTTGCATTGCTGCCCTCTTGGACTTTTGTAAGGAATCATACTGTTTATCTGCTTTCAGCTCCCCTCTGATGGATTTCTCTTCTTTGTCTTTTTTTTTTTAAACTTTGCGTTCAACACATTGTTTCCACAAGTCTTTGTTCTTGTTCTTTTCCTTCCCCCTTTTCTGTTTGAGCCCATCTCGGTCGAGCAGCTTACTGCATGTGGCAGCTAGCTTGACTTTGTCTCAAAGGTGTGGTGCCTCGCAGCACCTTGCATCTACGATCGGGTGTAGCTTTGAATTGAGCTCAGCCAGTGTCCTGTTTGTATGTTTTCCCTGTGTCTGCATGAGTTGCCCTTGGATGTGTGGCAGCACCCTGTCATGGAGCGGCGTCCCATCCCCAGCATACTTAGATTAGAGTAGTGTCACAGGGAGGGTCCAGACCGCCGCGACTCTGCATTAGGACAAGTGCTTGTCAGTAGTAGGTGGGTGACACTTAATTTTTACTTAACACCAATGCAGGCTGCAGCACTTAGAATTTGGACTGAAACTAGTCGGAGCAAGACCTGCAGGTGCATCTATTAATAGATCTGCTCAAAAGTAGAAATGGTTGGGTTAGTTATGACTGATAGCTCATTTTCCGTGCAGCTTTTAAGTCTGTACAAATGTTAGCCTGAGTTATGATGAGCTTAAATGTCTTAATTTATAAATGCTTTCTCTTTGAGTAGTTTTTCCACACTTGGAGATACGGGCGATACTGTTGACTGTGTGCAGATCAAACCTGTTTCATACTGCACCAAGTCTTGAATTTGTGCCTTAGTCAAAACGCAACATGAGTGGCGAAAGGGAGTGGAGTCTAGCATCGCAGTCGATTGATCCTGCATCGCCACTTGTTTATTTGGTCATTTAAGGTTTCAAATTGTCCTCTTCCAGTACATGCTGTGAAGTGGCTTTACACACCAAGGTCAATCTGTGCTCTGCAGGAGAGCTGACACCAGCAACCCGGGTCTTTTGCAAAGGAGAGCTCGTTAAGAATGCATGTTGATGTAGGCCGGTTGTGGTCTCTTTCGGTACTGGGGGGTTCTTCTCATTGCTCTGTTCTCTCTCTTACTGCCATTTTCAATATTGTGTACCTGTTTTTGAGGTCACATTCCAGAATGCCAGTCTTTTTAATAAAAACCTTAAGTTCAGAATTCAGTGTAGCAGTGTTTTGAAGGCATGGTATTCAGTATCGCCCATGCTCGTGCACGCTGTGGTATTTGTTCCATGACTATAACTTTTGGCTTCCTGTGCCTTCAGGCGAAGTGATGAAAACCGCCTCGGGGGAGTTTGCGGAGGACCCCTGTTCGTCTGTGAAGAGGGGGAACATGGTGCGCGCTGCCCGTGCCCTGCTCTCTGCTGTTACTCACCTGCTGGTTTTGGCTGACATGGCTGATGTCTACAAGCTACTGGTGCAGCTCAAACTGGTGAGAGATGAGCAGGCTTTTCACTAACAATCCTTCCTCCATGTCATCACTATGTCATATTTGCCCAGCTTTCTCCCCAGGGAGCCTTAAACCATGTAATTTTCTCAAGGTTTAGTGGTGGGCCTCTCCGGGGAAATGGGCTGTTGGTAGCTTCAGGCACGTATTTGATCCATCTTAGAGATGGGGAGGGGGATTACAGTTGGTACGCTACCTAGAGAAATGGGGCTTACTGTTGGAAGTGTCTTGGATGGTTTTCGGTGTAAATAATTTGCTGTGTAACATGCCAATAGTCATGTCATTAATACTGAAATCGACACTTCACTCTTTGTTAGGGTTAATCTTAAAATGACTTTTTTGGTATATTCCAGCATCAATCTTTTTATTCATTTAGTCTTTTTCCCATTTTTGTTGCCACCTGTGTTTGTTTGTTTATGTATAATAACCACACACACAACAGCTGAAGCCGCTAGTCCCAAGCGGGGTCACAGCGAACCGGAGCCTAACCCAGCAACACAAGGTGTAAGGCTGGAGGAGGAGGGAACACACCTGGGACAGGACGCCAGTACATCATAAGGCACCCCTAGCGGAACTGGAACCCCAGACCCGCCAGAGAGCAGGCAGTTTTGCTTAACTGTTAGTTTGTTAAAAATACAGTACATGTAGTCTTTATTTGCTTTGCATGGACACAAAATGTTTTGAAAATGAAAAATTTCAGGCAATTGGAGTCGTGTGGAGTTGTTCTTTGCCTGGCACTTCCCATTAATGTTGCTGCATTTCAATGCAATATTTATTTAATTGGAATTAGTCTGTTCTTATGAGCTTAATTAATTGGCTTTGTGGCCTATTTAGTTTTTTTTTTTTTTTTTTTTTTTTTTTTAAAAACAAGAAAAAAATTACCCACACCTTCTTCTGGTCAACTTTATGATCAACAGACTAAATTGCTACCTAATAATTCACGGTCTCATTTGAAAAGGTAAGTTAATGCCTTGGGTTTAGTGGAATTCATTAGGCATATTGGTTTTGATCATAGCTGGTTCTGACATCTTTTGGGGTTAGTGAGCACTTTTTATGGCATTGACTGTTGAAGTTTAACTTTTTTTTGACGTTGTCTGTCAGCCAAACGCAACAATGCTGTAAATGACTGCCAGTGTTGTGTATAAGTGAGACTTGACTGTGATTATGCCGTGCTTTATGCATGTGCCGTTTTCTCAAACCAGCTCATCTGTTTCTGCTCTTGTAGGTGGAGGATAACCTGGTGAAGGTGCGTAATGCAGGCACCGAACAGGATCTTGGCATTCAGTACAAGGCCCTGAAGCCTGAAGTGGACAAGCTGAATATGATGGCTGCCAAAAGACAGCAGGTACTATGTGCAGGAGGGCTGGCAGACCTTCTTTCTGATCTTTAATAATCCATGAATGTAAATTTATTTTTGAACGGCTCTTGTTCAGCAAAGTGCACATCAGTTTGTTTTGCAGGGTTATAACGTGTGATATATCTGTTGTGATGTGTCTAAGATGTAAGATGCTCCTAGGAAGTCAGGGCAGCTATTTGTGTTGCTTTGGAATGATTTTTTTGGTAGGTAGATTTTGTCCCCTTGATTTGATGCACTGATTGCTCACATAATGGGGTTAATTTGCTCTGTGAAATCATGCCTATAGGCAAATTCCAGTTTTAAGGTGATTCAGTTACTATTTTTGTGGGCGGGAGGAAAACGATTTGTGAAATGAATGATTTGCAGGAAATATCAAAATAAGACATTTCTGTGCTCTGTAATGACAATAGCATCATAAGGCACCAACTTATTTGTGGTTTGTGTTTTAGCCTTATATTGTCATTCATTATCAGTAACTACTTGCTCGCCATAGGGTTAAAGAAATGTGGAGTCGACAACACAGGCACATAGCATGTGCTTCATGGTTTTCTGCAAAGGCTTGCAGCTCTTTGTAGTAGTGGTAAAAGCTGTGGTTATTTATTATTTGAGAACTACACATAACATGAAGGACTTGAACTCTTAATTGTTTATTGGGGCAGGGGGTAGAGTCCTGTTGAGGGCTGTTGGCTTGTTATTTTGAAGGTCTCTTGTTTTGAATCCCCCCCTCCTTTGTAGTCCCTTATTGAGCGTACTTGTAGTTTTAAATACCTTCCAGTATAAATGAGTAAATGCATCAGAGCAGTGTAAGTACATGCTGCTGATTGCTATTCTGGATGGCTGATATGGTGCTCTGACTTTGGCTACTTACTGCTGCCAGTGACATGTAATACATGGAATAATGTGCTTTTCAGACGAGGGCTTCCTGTGTACCGATGCCTTTGTGAAGATTTAATCACGGGGCGCAGAAACAAATGGTTCATGCAAGTAACAGTGCTGTTTGATTAGGATTCAGACTTATTGTGTTCTCCTGCTTGATGATTATTTGTGCGTGGCCCTCCTGCAGTTAGTTCAGCAATGTTTTCTCAGCCTCTGTTATTTGTAGTCATGTTACTTATCCATTGACGGAAAGAACATTAAGTGTTCCTTACTCGGATTAATCATGCAGATGCTCAGCTGGTATCTATAGTTACGAGTTGATGAGGTTTTTTTTTTTTTTTTTTTTTTTTTTTTTCCCCTTCTTCTTCTTTTTACTTTTTTGGGCGGCAGGAGCTGAAAGATGTCCACCATAGAGACCAGATGGCAGCAGCACGTGGCGTGCTGCAGAGAAACATCCCCATGCTGTACACAGCCTCTCGTGCCTGTCTCCAGCACCCCGATGTGGCTGCATACAAGGCCAATCGCGACCTCATCTATAAACAGCTCCAGAGTGCGGTTGCGGGCATCTCTAATGCTGCCCAGGCCACTGCTTCTGAGGATTATGCCTTAAACCAGTCTGCTGGTGCTGGAGAACTCGCCTACGCCCTCAATAACTTTGATGTGAGTAACGACAACTACCGAAACTAAAAGGACACTTCTGTGATATGAGAGAACTTCATGGTTCTTCCTGCTTCTGGTGTTGCAGTATTATATCCAATCTTACAATGATCTTGAACTGATTTATGTCTTTGTTCGCTTTTTAATTTGCTTGGGGGCTTTGCACAGTTCGCACTAGATGAGATGTGCTGAAACTGAAAAATTAAAATGCTCTCTCATAAGCCTTTTGCTCCAAGATGGACAGTGCACCCCGGAAACAACCTCGCACCACAATGTAATAGGGACTTTCGTCTTTTCTGATGCCTGCTTTCTTTAAGTGACACGTGACTCTGAACTGCCAGTTGTGCTAATTGTAAGTGTTGTTATAGTTAAGGCCTAATTAATGCATTTAACTTGAGTACATGAATTTGGTACGTCTCTTTAGTGAGCACACATCAATACACCACAACTGAAGACATCTAAGATGTGTTCAGGTAAGAATCCTCTCGGCAGTGTGTGGGGAAAAACATGGCATCCTTTGACGTTGTGTGGAATATCAGTGATTTTGACTCCTATCTGTCTCAATTTCAGGGCTTAATTAAAAAGAAAAAACTTGGACTTAAACCAAAATAATAGTGTTAGAAGGAAATGTTTTGTACAGTAATGCATATTGCTTGTCATGTTAGCATTTCCTTAATCTGTTTTTTTCACAGACCCTACGGCGCAGCACCTGTGTAATCTCACTGTTACGACCTTTGCTTCTGTTGCATGTAGTTTGTATTTTACATTGACATTTTTTTCATTTAGCAGGTGCTTTTGTCCAATGCTATGTACATCTCATACAAAACACAATGTGTGCATTACATTAGGAGACATTGTTGCACATGTGTGATTAAGTACAGTTTTTTTCTTTCACCATATGCACTGCTGTTCATCACACAAGTACTTGCATAAAACTCAATATCGACGATTCCTGGTCACCTTCCTAATTTTTTTCTTTTTTTTTTTTTTTTTTTTTTTTTTTTAGATATGCAGAAACACGTGACAATAGAGGAGTAGCTGCGTAAAGGATTGATCTGGGCACAATCTTAAAGTTAGAGTGCATGAACATTTACAGTATACACAAATTTAAGCGCTCATTTTAAATGCACCGCCGAGTCTGACATCCGGTTCGGAAATGGACCTAACTTTGTGTGCCCAGTGGTGCAGTGTTGGGCACATTGCCTTCTGTTAGTTCTTGCATAGTTTCTCAGATTTATTGGCTGCTTTGCATCAAGTCACATTATTGAAATGACTGTGGTGGTGCATTTTGTTTATGTGCCAAAATGGGTGTTTATGTTTGGAATGCAGTTCTGATTCTTTATTGCTGTGTTGAAGTGCATTACCCTTAATGTAGTAATTAAAAAAAAAAATGTACACCCATTTCTCACATAACGGGGTTAAATCTTTGTGTGAAAACATCCTCTTGTGCAAGTTACCAGTTTGAGGTGGTCAAATATTATTTCCTATCAGAGAGGTGGTTACTTGATAGAGAACCATTTCTTGATAAACCAAATTAAATTTTAATTCATGGCAATGATAAAACTTGCATTTAATATTTACAGCAAATTATTCGTAGCTTTGACTTTTCCCCATTCATCCTTTATCAGTAGGCACCTGTCCCTTACAGGGTCACTTTGTCCATGTGTCATGGACATGCTTTCATTGGCCCTATGTCTAATTTTAACATTTATTATCCTGTAAAGCAGATCTGTATGCAAATTTAAGCATCCAAAGTTTTCACAGCAATTTTATTGTTCAGGATTCTTTGTTTTGAAGGCCACATCTCCAGTGCATCCTTTATTGTTGCTGCGATCATAAGTACGCGGTTCAGGGTTTCTTTTTCAGGGCTGCTTCTGATTTTTAGAGACTGAACAACTGAAGTCTAGGAGCCAGTGTTCATAATACCCTTTCAATGCTTTTGATATAAAATTGAGATTAATTGGAGGCCATTAATCTTTACACCTGTCATCTTCAAGTTCATCGTTTTTGACATCAGTTAAGCAACATATTTAAAAGAAAATGTAACGTTCAGCAATTAATACCAGCAAATGTATGACAGTGTGACTGAGCCAAATGATGATCTTGTATTTTTCATTTTGACATTGTGTCCTTCAGGGGTAGTCTGCCGTGTTGGGTGAGCCTTGTTGTTTTGCACCCGTACTGGAGCTTTCCTGAACACACTGGATAAACCAGGAACATTATATGGTGGGGGATGCAGCAATTATGTAGAAGAGGACCATTTGTAAAGTTTCCAAACAAGATTTATAAAAAAAAAAAAAAAAAAAAGAAAAACACTTTCAAGGGGTTGTCTGAACTGGCCATTGCTATCATGTGGGATCGTAGTGAGTCAGCTAATCTTTCAGTGTTTTAACTTGAGAACAGGATGTGACACACAGACAGCACTTGGTCACATCCAAACCGCTATCAGGTCCCAAGGAGGAGGTTCCCCCAGGCTGACTTTGATTTTCTGTCAAATCTCCAAGGCAGTGTGTAGAGAGACATACAGAGGAGAGGCAAAAGAAATGGGTGGCGCAATCCGAAGCAAACTATATTTAAGCCATGCAAGGCTGTTTAACAAGATTCCCAGAGCTTGAGCAGATACTGAATCTCCTTACATTTATACTGATGAGCATTTTAAAACACAGTAGATTCTGATGTGTGAATACAGTAAGCATACATCAGTTTCAGCTGGCAT
The DNA here is from genome assembly GCF_900964775.1 of Scleropages formosus. Classification (NCBI taxonomy): domain Eukaryota; kingdom Metazoa; phylum Chordata; class Actinopteri; order Osteoglossiformes; family Osteoglossidae; genus Scleropages; species Scleropages formosus. The sequence continues at coordinate 641,489 of NC_041818.1, forward strand.
GATGAAAGGTGTCTTTTTGTCGTAACATTGTGACTCATCGCAGTGTACAGATTGGATTGCCGGTGACTGCTCAGACATGTAACATTGCACGCACCTTTCAATGCATCCTTTCCTGCTACTCAGTTTCAGACTAAAGAACCTGAGTGACTCATAGTCTGGTTTCCCTGGAAACGTCTCCATAGAAGCTGGAAAAGGCAAGGCTCGTAAAGTGGAAATTTCAGCGACACCATGTGTCACCTATGACATGTTGTGGCGGTTGCCACATTGTGCCTTCTGCATTCCCGTGTGTCCTTATCACTGCCTCAGGACTTGCACTATGGTTTTCCAATCCAACTTGAATTTTTCGTGTCGCCTGCGATGTTTCCAGGGAACCGACGTTGATGTGTGGTGCACATAATGTCGTGTGAATGTCGTTAAGTTATCACGGTGATAGATAGTGGTTTCGGCACATGATTCACCCGGCCAGTGTTATGCCTCCTACCTTTCATGAGAGTGTGTTCAGCAGCGCCATGGCCGGTTGGGTGTGTTTGTTTTCAGTTGTGTATCACGTTACGCTGTCAGTGTCGTGGCTCCCCAGTGTGTGTATCAAAGAACACTGGCATAGCATGCCTGTGACTCGGGAGTGGCATTTCCAGCACACACACCCCCCCCCCCCACCTTTTTATACTTGTGGTAAACACAAATCACTTCTCTTTATAGAACTTCAATTTTGTAAATTTATGGAATGTGAATTTCAGTGTTGTGCTAAACAAGAATTGAATTTTCTGTTTGATATAAGTAAAACCACACAACTGGGAAGTTTTGTCATAACTATGTAAATAATTCATTTTCACTCCTTACTTTTGCAAGTACTATAGAAAAGGGATCAAGAGTTATTAAACTCTTCCTATAAAGTTGCAGTCTGTTCTGGATGGCTGCTTGACTGATAAAGGCTTTTCATGGCCTTGCTCATGTTTTTAAATTGCTTGCTCCTTCTGCAGTGCCGCCCCCCCCACACACACACACACACACACACTAAAATTTGCTCCTTATCCCATCATAAGTGTGCACAATGAACATCTACCAAATGGGTTTTCTGCAGTAATCTGATGTGCACAGCTAATGGGGAAACTGTAAGACTAAGGAGGCAGTAGGTAGTGTTGTGGTTAGCAGTTGTGTCTTACACTTAAAGGGTGCAGGCTCCAGTCCCATCTGCTGCTCTGATACCCTCTACTGAGGTACTTCCTCTCAGTTGACACAGTAGAAATGGGTAAATAATTTTGTTACTTTGGTGAAAAAAGCCTACCTGAATAAATTAGTCAGAGCCTACTGCATGCATGCAGTCTTGGATAACCAAATTAAAGCAAAAAAATTTGTATCAATAAGTGCAACATCAGGCATGGAACTGTAAAGTTGCAGATGGAAAGTTGTGCACTGATACTCTTCCGTGCTCTTTGTGGTACAGAAACAGATCATTGTGGACCCTATGAGCTTCAGCGAGGAGCGGTTCCGGCCTTCCCTGGAAGAACGCCTGGAGAGCATCATCAGCGGAGCTGCCCTCATGGCCGATTCATCCTGCACCCGTGATGACCGCAGGGAGCGCATTGTAGCGGAGTGCAACTCAGTCCGGCAGGCATTACAGGATCTTCTATCTGAGTACATGGGCAACGTAAGTCCTCCTACCTCTGTCCAATCTTTATCACCCCCCGCCTTACGGACATGACTGCTTGTGCGTGCACTCTGTGAGTCAGCTCTTTGAGGCCAGATCCCGTTTTCCTCTAGGGGCTGATTTGCAACCACCAGAGGTCAGTCTTTTTATTTTCTCAGAGTCATTTTGGCATGTTGGCCCACTCTGCTGCCCTCTTGACCTTTATTTCCTAATATTCCTGACTAATACAAGAGCCTTTCAACAAAAGCCCTTTCTGTTTTCAAAATGCCTTTTGAAATTGTAGCTAATGGTAGATGAGAGATATGGCTTTTGTTCATATTTATCCATTGCGCGCGTGCACACACAGTCTGAAACCGCTTGTCCCAAATCCAGCAACCCAGGACGCAAGGCCCCAGGATGGGATGCCAGTCCGCCGCAAGGCACCCCAAGTGTGACTCGAACCCCAGACCCGCCAGAGAGCAGGGCCCAGCCAAAACCACTGCACCCCCCCTAGTTGACAAGCTTTTAGGGGTTTGGCTGCACTTGGGCAGATTGCTCAGTGGTCCTGAGTCTTCCAGATGGAAGGAACTTCCCAAAAATGGATTACCATTTAAAATTGTTCTGACTTAAAAAAAAAAAAAGATGTCATGAAGTGTTGTTCACAAATTAAAAATAAAGTGCATTGTTACAAGTAGGGGTGTGGAGGATGGCCTTCGTATGAACACTATCAGCTGATGTGCAATGCCATGCCAAACAGGTGGCGTATATGTTAAAGGTGCCACATTGTACTCAGAAGACCCAGTTTTGAATTCAGTTTTCTCCATGGATACTTGCCTAAATTTTTTACAGTAAAAATTACCCTGCATTATAAGTAGATGAGCTTAAGATTGCAAGTCACATAAAAAAAAAAAAAAGGCAGGTAAGACACAAATGCTCTATGTGAAATGTGACCTCAGCTGTGTTACTGTGTGAATTTTAATGCTTTTAAGAAGTTGTGATTCTGTGTCTTCACAGGGAAAAGGTTTCCCCTCTGGGTTTGGTTGAAAGTGTGTGTGTCCAAATATGCTGCCCTCCTTGTCATTCACTGATAATACACTTCACCTTCATTTCTGTGATGGACAAGAAGCACAGTCTAGAGCTCAGTTGTATTTAACTTTGCGGTTTTGGGATATTACAGGTGAAACAGGATTCACGTGACCTTTATGAAGGATTTCTACACATTAAAAGTGCATACTTGCACAGCGTATTGATCGACTGCAAATTGTATGTAGGTTGTTTCCAGATCAAGCTTTGGCACTGTGTTTGTGGTATTGTGATGAGCTGGGTTGTACATGTGATCAATGCCATGTGCTTGTTTCCTCTCAGCTGTGATTGTATCAAAAAAAAAAAAAAACTGAATGGCAGGCAGCATCCTAATCCTTACTTTATGCACATTACATTGCAGGTTGTGCCTTCACTCTAGAGTACTGCTTTTACATTGTAATAATTGGAATGTACTGTCAATTTTCCCCATCTTTTGTTTCTCTTACAAAGGAAATCTTCAGTTTAATTGCATTCATAATGTTGTCACAATATATTCATGTAAATTGATTCTGGGAGCTGAGAAGCCAGAGGCTAATTAAGATGAAAACAAGAGGCATTTGGTTTTCTGTAAAATCTTTCAAATGTTCAGTCAGTATTGCTGCTGCATGAAAATGTCTAGTAGATACCAAGAGATGCAATTATTCTGCAACTATTTGACAGCATTTTGGGGACGGCTGGTAGCGTAGTGGTTAAAGCTGTCATTTTTGGACCCGAAAGTTGTAGGTTCCAATTTCACGTTTGGATGTAGTTGCCTTGAGAATGCTACTTACCCTATATTGCTCCAACAAAAATGACCCAGCTGTACAAATGGGTATGTAATTGTAGATAAATTAACATTGGAAGTCGCTTTGAAGAAAAGCGCTAGCTAAATGAATAGATGCAATTTTTTGAAAACCGCTATTGTACACTGCTTTGGTTTAGGCAAATCGGATTTGTGCTGCTATGGACTGCTCTTTCCGTTTATAACCCCTATTTTCACTGTGATCTTTGAGAATATGCACTTACTGTGGTGGCTCATTGGAACGTTGTGCACCCTGCCCACACCTGTACTCCTGGACGTGTGGCCTCGCCTATATTTGACACTTGTGTTGTAGTGCCTCTGAGTAATGTGTCTTCAGTTTGCTATATTTTTAAGAACATGTGTTTGTGGTCACCAAGTTCTGTTAGCTTCTGCTTTCTGTAAATTGACACCATAAGCATGATATGAACAGCTTTGCATCTTTTGTGCCCCCCAAAGTCAGTGCAGTCTATTCCCTGGCTTATACTCAGAGCCTCTTACAATTACTATATGAATGATTGATGATACGTTGGAGTTCCTGCTGGTTGCTGGGCAAGTTTTGCTGCAGGGTACGGCAAGTCTGGCAACGGTATATCCACTTTCTCGTGAGTGTGTGTGTCTGTCTGTGTGAGTGAGATGCGGCGTGGTGCCTTCTGCATGGAGCACGGTTGCTGCGCTGAGCCCTGAACCAGTGATCTTTGCTTTGCGCTGCTCAGTAGCTGTTTGAATGTTCTCACACTTGCCTGTCACTGAGCAGTGCTGTTGTCAGTCTGTGAGATCATCAGCCAGCCCAGCTTGGCTTGTTCCTGCCTATCTGTATTCTCTCAGCACCCTTTTTAATCACGGGTGTGTTGGCACATGCCCTGCTCCTTCATAAGGGCTTGTTTGTTCCTATGTTCTTCATGAGCCTCAACTTGTTCCCATGAAGTAATGTAGCACTGGCTGCTGAGGCACAGAAATTTTCATTATCTCAGAACAGATACTGATTCAAAGGATCAGATAAGACATTTGTAATTAAACTTACACACCTGTTTATTGCTGTGAAGAATGTAGCTTCGGTGCCATTGTTTCCCCCATCCTTCAGGTAGTTGTTGATCCTTTTTTTTTTTTTATTTTTTTTTTTTTTTTTTTTTTTGGGGAGCAATTCACAGTAAGTCCCTTGCAGTAGTGTTTTCTGGTATTGGTTGTGGTTTAGCATGTTACAAATCCCTATCCTTCACTGTTGCACTCTTGCAGGTTCGTCTAAAGGCTGCTGAGAGCCTCACTAGGATAAGCAGTTAAGGAGACTGACTGATGATAAAATGTGAACCTTTAGTTTTTAAAGAGTTCTGCACACTAGTGGTCAGTACTACAAACCACAGTCTGTCATATTTCAGCAGCCTGCTGTTTCTCAGTACATTGTCAGCTCTCGAACTTTGCTATGTTCGCAACTGAAATTCAGATAAATAGATATGATAGAAAAAGAGCAACTAACTCGTGGTAAAAGACGCGCGCACACATTGTCTGAAACCGCTTGTCCCAAGTAGGGTTGCGGTGAACCGGAGCCTAACGCGGGGGGCAAGGCTGGAGGGGGAGGGGACACACCCAGGATGGGATGCCAGTCTGTCACAGGGCACCCCAAGCGGGACTCGAACCCCAGACCCACTGGAGAGCAGGATCCAGTCATACCCGCTGTGCCACTGCACCCCCCTCACGATAAAAGTTAATGATAAAATGAGAGCTGATGAAAATGAAGTGCACCACACAGGATTAGTGTTTTACCACTGAGGTGATGCTGAACATAGTATCCAGCCAGCAAAGCCTCAACTGTAGACTGCAGCTCCACCACCTGTTGTCATTTAATGTTTCCAGCCTCTAAACGTGTGTCTGTGTTGTTGCGTGTTACAGTAGATATCGTATATATTAATTTGTAAATGTCCTCATGGGCCCCATTACGTGAGGCGGTAGCCTGCAAATGGGACATCCGTGGCCTACACAGTGGGAGGTGAGTACAGGGAATATTGAAAGTACTATCGGGGTAGGTAAGGCACCACAGTAATATAGATTATTTTGCTATGACTATTACATCTACAGAAAAAAGAAATATTAATGGGGAAAATATTTCCCCTCCTTCGGCGTAACACTGTTATTGCAGTACACTATAAAAGTCGAAATCTATTACTACTTGTACAGTGAAGGATGTTTTCTTGTGCATCGTAGCTGGTAGAATGCAAGATTGTTTGCATTAATAACACGACTAATTTACTTGACCTTTTTAAAACGAATAATTTTGAAGAGCATTTTTGTCTAGTTCTTGTTGATGGATTGATTTGTCAGGATAATTGTTCCTATGTGATACTGTAGGTGAAAGTGGACATCTCGTACAATTTATCCATCTTGAGGTTTTAATCGTTTTCTTGTTGCCCAGCTCCTGTAAGGAGGTGCCTTCACCTGTAGTGATTCATTGAAAGAATGGCCTTATGAAAACTATTTTAAAATAAAAACTTTAATGAAAGACTTAATTCATAATCAGAAAATCAAAACTTTTAAAGTCCTTTCCTTAATTTTGAACCTGTATGAATTTGGTTGATCCTCTGGTTATAGGCCACTGTACTGTTGAGATTTGATAATTATGTCATTAGTTTCCCCCCCTGCAACACTAATTTTGACGAGCTTCTCTTGGAATGAAAGGATGTTGGTGTTCTAGAGGAAGTTGAAAGTATTATGGTTTCATATTTTTGGGTCTTTAGCAGAAGGTATGTGACATGGTGCTGAAGTGGGGTTGAATGCCCCTGTGCAGAAATAGATTTATGTAGGACCTTTCTCCGGAGCATGGCCTTCTGCTCAGCGCAGAGCCTGTTGGTCAGGGCTTTAGTCCTTTTAATAATTTCTCTGTCGGCACAGCTTGGTTCTTCATAGCACGTTGCTGTGTAGCATTGCGTTTGTCTCGGTAGCCGGTGCTGCGTAATTCACAGCTCATGTTCTGGCTCGTGATTTAAGTTTGCTCCCAGTGCTGCATGCAAGTTACCTAGCAACAAGGCAGCCAGGTTATCCATCTCTCTTGGAGGAGCTGGTGCTTGGTGGGTAAACAAACGTTCTCTTTCAATCTGGCAGTGTGCTGCCGGATGTATGTGATGTTTACTGTGTAGCGGAACCACTTCAGTCGCTTGTCTGCAGGAGGAATGCAGAATCCCTGCGTTAGCCCATTAACAAGCTGCAGGACGATAGGACAAAAGAGCCTGAAACGCATGAGACTAAGGATGTGCTGTGCATATTAATGTGCGCAGGACTTGTATCTTGAGCATCCCTGATCCCTGCAGAAATGCGTGCCTGTGAGAGACTAGCGGGCACCCCACCCTGTTTGTGTGGGAGGCACTTTTTTTTTTTTTGGCTCACATGCATGTTAGCAGTTCGCTAGACGATGGCGATGCTTGGATTACTTTTCAAGCAGTTGCAGTTGAGCCTTGGATAGATGGCCTGAATACTCGCATGGTTGCAGGAACGCCTGGAATTTTGGAACACGTAATTGTGGTTGACTCAGGAAACCTATTCTGTGGAGAACAAAAACTCCAGTGGTGTTTTGCTGCAGCTGTCTTCAAGATGTGCAATCAAACTGTCAAAGCACAATAATCCATTGTACCCTGTTAGAAATGCATAGACATTTTCATAAGGACTGGATAAGCCATTATTTTATGTTGAGCAGTTTTGGTAGAGATACTCCAGCTCTCATCAGCTGTGTTGTTTGTAAACACCACAGGAGTGAACATGGAGAAACACATGGAGATTTTGCACACAAATACTCCCTGGGTCAGAAAGCAATAAGTAAAACAAAACATGGTGCTTTGCTGAAAGGCCAGCAGATTTAACACACCAGGTGTTTTGTGGAGGTGGACAGAAGCTTTCTTTAATTTCATGCTGAGATTGTGCAAGGAATGTATTGACTCCTGGAAACCATGTGCTCATCTTGTTTCCAAGGTGAGGGAGGATATTGAAGTGCTGTAACACAGCTTTCTATCTTGGGCTGTGGGAGTTAACCCACACAAACATGCAAGGAACATGCAAATACTAACGTCAGCAAGCCAGGGTCGAACCGCGGCCCGCAGGGCTCCTTGCTGCTCTACCATGCAGGTGTGGGATGAAGGTGCTCCAAACAAGGTCTTATATTGAAAGATGCAGGAAATGTGTAACACGAGGAAGCACTGCCAAGTAAACATCGTTTCGCTGGCTGTGTGGCTCGGTGTCTTTGGACATGTTCCTAACAGTGTCAGTGAGCAGCAGGCATGAAGGGCAGTGATTCTGACTGCTGTCAGCCCAGCCCACTCCCATTGCCATTCCCAAAGGGCACCTCGCAATTAAGTTTTTGAAAAGAGAGGGGGGAGGAAAAGAAAATGGTAAGCAAAATTCAAAGCGTATTGCCAAAAGCTGGGTTAGATCTGCTCGGGAAAAGGCTTTGGTGTATTTACCTTTTTAGTGGTCTTCCATCATGCCCAAAGCACATCGATATAAATGCAGACTCGACTGAACTGACTGAACTCTCCCTCATTTTTGCCAAGCAGAACATCCTTGGTTTCTTTGCTCATTTCTCTTCCCACCCCCCGAGTTGAGTATTAGGTAGTTGATTGTAGTTAAAGGGTTCCTTTTATTATGACACCATTGCAAGTGTTTGAATCATTCAGCCTATATAACATATGATGTCACAAGTCAGTGGAAAATATTGCAGTTCTGAAATTACTTCTACTGTCCAGTAGTTTGATAAATCTCCTCTCTTGTATGACGGGATATAATTCATGAACAATCGGGGGGAACGGCAGTCATTAGCAATCAGTGACCCCCAACCACTCAGTTTTGTTGCACTTCATTTATTTGTTGTTGCTCAGCAAGGCCAGGGTAGGCATTAGAATTACGTTCACGGATGGAAAAGGGCAATAAGATTCAATTACTTTCACTTCCCCCCTTTTTTCAATCAATCTTCTTATAATCTTGTTTAAATGCATAATTAAAACAAATTACATAATGCACAATGCAGCATGAGGAAGATTTAATGTCCCTTAGGCTTTAGGAATATTTAAGAGCCTTATAAAACACAAACCTGTCACCAACAAGCTGTCAGGCGGTGTTTTCCAGACCTGGTCCTTGATCTCTTGCTGTGGAAATTTCTTACTTTTTTGATTGGCTTTGCTGGCAGGCGGATGAGATACGGTTCTTCGCTCTGCTCTAATTATATAGGCCCGTGGAGACAAGCAGAGCTGCACCTCTGTCTCCTTTCCTGGCCTAAAGAGGAACAAGGCCCAACAGCTGTGGTCCACCAGGCACTGCTACCAAATTCTGGTGCCGCACCAGTTGACCTGGTGCTGAAAGGGAGGGATCACTTGAGCACTTTTAATATTAAAATGACAGATGAGGTCTTGTACTGTTCAATATATATATTTTTTTTTATCGTTCAATATGAAAACGTTACCAAAGATGTTCCGTTAAAACAAATTTGCATATTGAACCATAAAGACAATTTTTTTACACTTGGAGCAATAAATGTTATATGGATTAATTTCAGTAATTCAACTTAAAAACTTGCACTTCAGTTTGTAGTTTGCCACAATTCAGCAAGTGTTAAATATAATGCAAACATGCTTGATCCAACATAGCTGGATGTGTGATTTCATATATATCTCTATATATACTGTGTGTGTGTGTGTGTGTGTGTGTGTGTGTGTGTGTATATACACACACAGTATATGATTAATACAAGAAGAGCAAGTATGAGCTTCGCAAAGCCATTGCCAGCGCGAAATGGGAATACAGCAGGAAGGTGGAATCAGAGTTTAACTGCACTTAAGATGCATGTAGGCTGTGGCAGGGAATCCAAACATTAACAGATTATAAACCACAGATGCGGACATTGACAGGTGCCGCTCTGTCTCTCCCTGACGAACTGAACGCGTCTTATGGCCGCTTCGAGTTCGAGAACAAAGACCCCCCCAGTGCGGATCCCCACTGTGCTGCATGATAACTCTAGTCTGACCGTCTCTGTAGTACAAGTGAGAAACTTTTAGCCGTGTCAACATCCGCAAAGCTGCTGGTCCGGATGAAATTTCAGGGCGAGTTTTAAAAACATGCAGTGAACTGGCTGCTGTGTTCACAGACATATTTAACACCTCCTTTAAAAGTTCAACTGTACCCACCTGTTTCAAAAACAAGTGGTAGGGAACAAACTAGGTTTGCTTGAGACTTTCATGTTTGCAGCCATGTCTCCTTTCAATGTAATGCATAAATTGTACTTTTGCTGAGATGTATGTCGCTTTGGATAAAATTGTCTGCTAAATGAATAAATGTAAATGTAAAAACACCACTATTATCCCCATTTCTAAGAAAAACAAAGTGAGCTGCCTTAATGACTATCGCCCAGTGGCACTGACCCCCGTTGTAATGAAATGCTTTGAGAGGCTGGTGCTGGGACATATTAAGGACACCATCCCAGACACTCCGGACCCACTGCAGTTTGCCTACCGCCACAACAGATCCACTGAAGACGCAATATCACACACACTTCACACCATTCTGTTTCACCTGGATAATAAAAACTGCTATGCAAGGCTGCTCTTTGTGGACTGTAGCTCAGCATTTAACACTGTCATCCCAACCAAGCTGATCCACAAACTACTAGGGCTGGGACTGAGTGCCACATTGTGCAGTTGGATCCTGGATTTCCTCATCAATAGACCCCAGCGTGTGCGGATTGGCAGTAATACCTCCTCCCTCACTGACCCTCATGACTGTGTGGCCAGGCACAGCTCCAACACCATCATAAAGTTTGCTGACGATACCACCATTGTGGGTCTGATCACCAACAACGATGAGATGGCCTACAGAGAGGAGATGAGGCTTCTGGAAGAGTGGTGCCAGGACAACAACCTGTTTCTCAATGTCAGTAAAACTAAGGAGCTGGTGATGGACTTCAGGAAACAGGATACGGCTCATGCACCCATATATGTAGGAAGGGACATTGTAGAGAGGGTCAACAGCTTCAGATTCCTAGGGGTCATCCTCACTGCCGAACTCACGTGGACTGAGCACACAGCATCAACCATCAAAAATGCCCATCAATGTCGCCACTTCCTCAGGCGTCTGAAGAAAGCCCGGATGTCCACTACAGTCCTCACCACTTTCTCCAGGTGTGCTGTGGAGTCCGTCCTCACAGGGTGTATTACATCCTGGGGTGGCAGCTGCTCCATACAGGACAAGAAAACCGTACAGAGGGTAGAAATCATCGACACACAGCTACCAACAGTCAAGGACACCTACACTACATGCTGCCTCAGAAAGATGATGCGCATCGTGAGAGATCATAGTCACCCCGCATGGGCACTTTTCTCTTCTCTGCCATCTGCAAAGCGGCTCAGGTCTATTTGAACCCGTACTGCTAGGTACAGAAACAGCTTTTTCCCCACTGCTGTAAGAGTATACAACACTAACCAATGTGCCACCTTTAGTAACTAGAGTTGGACTGCTCCTCCCAAGCACATTGGTAAATTACCTGCCACTTTAAGCATTCTTATTCTTTTGTGAGTTCTGTGGCTGTCAGCTGGTGGTATTATTACTGTTACCATTATTTATTGCTGTTGCACTACTCACTGTCATTGTTTTGTTTGTGCAGTATTTCTGTTGTCTTTGTCCATAGTCTGGTGAGAAGCATTCGGGAAGAATTTCGTGATACTTGTACGTGGTACTTGTACCTATGACAAGAAACTTGAACTAATACAATCCTCAGCTAAATCTGCACAAAGCAAGAGCAATGGGGTTGAGAATGTTGAACACTTCTTCACCCACTGTGTTGACCACCTTAAACTATTTTTGTGTGTTCTGTTTGCTGAAGCAAAGTTTAATGGAGACTTGGCGCCATGTGGACAATTCTTGTGGAATGTTTATTCAGAGTATTAAGTATTGCCTGTCAGACACTTAATTTTCCATTTGTGGCATAATTATTGCTTATTTTAAGAAGAGGTGCCATAAAATGCTTCTTTGAAAAAGGTAGGTATACCTGAATGTGGTGACTGGATAAGAGCATGGCTCTTGATAGCCGAGTTAACTAAAGATGATCTTAGAGTTTGATGTAAATTTACTGCCATGCCTGAAGAGAGACTCCATCCTGAAGATGGGCTGTTGCTGTCTCTCTGATATGTGGTCTTCCTTTCAAATGCAGCCAGAAAAATTTGTGGTATGTTTAAACGATTGCCGAAGAAGGATCTTGCTTCTGTCTGAAAGACACTGAATGACGTTTCTCCCCTTCCCTCTTTCCCCGTTTCAGCATGAGCCTGCCTTGGTGCTCTGTTCTCATTTTCTGTGTCTGTCTGTCTGTCATGTGTGGGTTGCTACCGTAGTGGAAACAGCAGAGGTTGGCGTACACTCATTGTTGCATCGTTCCTAAACCTGTGCTGCATATACCTACATGTGCAGTGGCTTTTATTTTTTGTCTGCTTTCCTCCTCCTCCAGAAGCAGTAAATGGCTTGTTTGTGAGGCAGCAGTAGTGTTATGGGTTTGCTCTTCCACTGCCCACCTGGGCATCCTCTGGAAAAAGACCCATTTATAGCAGTGAAGTACACATGTGCCAATAGGTACACTTTGGGTTATATGCTGTACATTGTAATGTCTTGGTGTCCTCTTAACTTATAATGAATTAAAAATAGTCTTGTGACAGAATACTTCCATAATTATCAGATGAACTGAGCAGGCTGTGTTTTTTTTAAAAGCTGTACCATTCCTGTCTTGTGTGCATTTTTCTCCACGAACTAAACTGTGTGATGCTATAAAACATGTTCTCAGTGCACTGTTCATCTTGGTTTATGACATTGTCTCTAGACTGGCAAATGGCATCATTCAATCACAAGACATCGTAGTTCACGTCTACATGTTTGTTCACATGTGGGCGTGAGTTGCACTGTCTTGTGATTGAGGTGTCTGCTATGAAATGATGCAACACTTGAGTGTTCAAAAAAGACCTTTCAGAGAAGCCGTAAGTTTATTATAGGTAACACCCAAAACTGACCAGCAGGGGTATGTAGCAAATCTGTTGGGATCCTGTTGTTTGGCTGTTCTTGACCATCCCTGTATGCCTTTATGAAAATTTGGCAGTGTAAAGACGAAAGTTCACATCTCCTCATGGGCTTTTGTGCCAAAAAGTTTCTTTTTATATTTCAAAATAAATGGTCCCTTGAGACTTAACACTGTTACATTAATGAACTAATAAATGAGTAAATGATGACTGATGTGGAAACTACTTTAGCAACTATCTTGCCTCTCCATAAATGTTGTTTCGGCCCCAAAAAATTCACAAAATGTACAATTGCAACTAGTGGGTCAAGTAGTCGGTATGGCCATCACAACCTGTTGGTAAATCCACATGCCTTGACAAATAAGTGTAGGTGCTAAAGTTGCCTGATAATGTGCTAACGTGGGAAAGTTTACGTTCAATGGCAGCGTGGTGGTGTACCAGTTTTGAACTGCGGTCACTCACTTCATAGAGAAGGCTACAGTCCACCTGATACAGCTCAACTTGAGTATCTTGTGTCATTTGTGTGGCTGTGCAACCTGTCCAGAGAGAACATATGCTATGTTCAAGTGGCTGTCCTGTCTGCTGCTCGAGGCCAGCTGCCCCTTGATGTTAGCCACAATTCCTTAGCCACTTTTCCTCTGTGGCGCTGCTTTTAGCACAAACCGTATGGGAGTGCCTGGCGACTGGGAGATGCTCACAAACCGAACTTGTCTGAGAACAAGCTTTTACTCCCGCTTCCTGGTCTACATTTTTTGTGTTCTACAAATGCTGCTGTCTGAATGTAGTAATCCTTTGCCTTTGAGCAGTCCAATGTGTATTTCAACTGAAATCTCCACCCCACATGATGTACATAAGGTATAGCACATGCACAGTGTCTTCCCCCAAGTACTGAAATATTCTCACAACAGTCTTCGGCACTAAACTAGAGGGACTGAGTTTTAGTCAAGTGAAAACTTGGAGAGGTGATCAAATGAAAGACTTGTTCCTAATTTTGTGATGAATGCCGAGGAGGTTTACTTTTATTCATTTGGCAGATGCTTTTCTCAAAAACTGACATACATTTCATAGAAAATACAATGTGTGCATTATCTTAGAAAGAGACACAGCTGTGGATGTGTGATTAAGTACAGTTAGTTTCCTTCACCGTATGCACCGACGTTCATCACACAAGTAGCTGCATAAAACTTTACCAGAATATCGCCGATTCCTAATCACCTTCCTCCTATTTTTTTTCTCTTTTTTTTTTGAGATGCATATAAACATTTATGCCGCGTTGTAGGAGTGGCTCTGTAAAGCGCTGATCCGAGCATGATCATGTATACTTTACGGGCATGAACATTTATACCTTACGTGAACTTAAGAGATCATGGGTGAAGTGAGTCTGGAAGAGATGACTTTGAGATGGCCAGGTAACTGCCATATACCTTGTGCTATGATTCTGAACACTTTTTAACCTGTTTACATAGCAAGTATCTTAACTGGAACATTTTAGGGTGATTTCTTCATGGCTGCTACACTGATGCCAGAAGGTGATTTGATATGGCAATGTTCAGGTTACAAGTCCATATTCTTTACAGTGGTGCTGCTTGACAGTGTGATGTTGATTTGTGTGCTCACACTGGCAAAGTTTTGAAAGGCCTTGTAGATATGTCAGAACACAAAGGGAACAGGTTTCATATGATCAACATTTGAGGGAGGGTCCTAGACAGTTTTTCTTCTCATGAAAACATTGGATTGGTGATGTACATTCCTCCCCAACACAGAAAATGTACAAGAAGTTACGGAAAGTGTAGAATGGGTCATATGATGGCCTTTCTGTTCTTTGCATGGCGTGGAGAGGTGGTGAGGATGGTGTCTTTCAAAATCTCAGCAGAGGATACCTTGAATGATGCTAAATTTGTTTTGATCAAATACACACGTGGTGCTAGCTAGTTCGCATGCGGGCCAAATATCGGTGGCCTGCTTTCAAAAACTCCAACATTGGATTATGTGAAATGCACAAGAAAGAAATGTGACAGGATCTTGTTTGCTTAGATGTCTTACTGTGCGGAGGCCTAGACCCGTGTAGAAATGTGTGACAGATGTATAGCTTTCACCATGGCCCTGACCTACAGCAGAGAATTACTGTGTACACTTTCATCAGAATCCAGTGGCAAAAAGATTCTGACAAAGCCCTTATGTAAATAAAAGAAAATCAGATGTCCCTAAGATTTAATCGAAAAAATAATCCCTATTTGTTTGGTTCAAGTCAGTGTTGCTGAAGAATTGGGTAATACTCAGCAAGGTTTTAGGCCATTGTTACATGTGCCTCGGTTGTGTTTGTTTTTTGAAATGACAGGAATGAGAATTGTTGAAATGCTCCTGTTGAAGTTTAATCACTATTTTGGGGGGGGGGGTGGTCAGCAGGTCGCATAGTGGTCAGAGCTGCTATCTTACGTTGCAGGTTTGAAATCCACCTCCTGCTGTGCTGTGCCTGAGAAAGGTACTTTTCCTTAATGGCTCGAGTAAAAATTACCCAGCTCTATAAAAGTATATTCGGAATAGTTAATATGTGAAGGTTTTGGTTGTGTGTGCCTAAATTCTTACGTTCTATCTTAAAATGCCCGTTTATAATGTAACCCTGTTTTATTACTAGAAATTGAGTGTAGAGGGAACAGTTGCATTATGATAGGATTTACTATGTGACATGTTTTTAATGCAGGGATTTGGAAGGATTTTAACCCTGGTATTTTCAACACTATTACTTTAGGCCTCTAATCTTGTAAGGGTGGCCTTGGGAATTTACATTGTCCTATTACTAAAGTGTCTTGTAATTACATTTAATAAATATTCAGAGGAAAAGAATAAATTGGTTGCAAACAGATAATTGAGGTTGTGGGGAGAGTAATTGCCACAGAGCTCAAATGTGAGGAGAAATATCAAAAAGCAAGTATTTCAGTTAGGTTCAGATGAAACACTAGTAGTGCTGCACACTATTTAAAGGGCGGGGGGTCAAGGATCCCAAATGAGCTGCTTTCTGTTCCTCACAATCCTTTGTTGGGTTCTGCTAATATACCCAAACAGTTGGTTAAAGCATGTAGCTGTTCACTTGTTCCCGTTAACATAATAATAAAAAAAGGAAACGTCATGTGTGAAAGTTCGGCCCTGTGCAGTTGTATTTACATGTTCCCAAAAAAATGGCTTAACTGGCATTCTGTTTAGCAGCTGGTGTGGAATGGAGTGACTGGCTTACACTGCTTACGAACTCTCTCAAATCCACCCCCCCCCCCCCCCACTGCATCAGCTTTAGTTAATGCCATTACACTGTGGCCATCCAAAACCATTTACATGTCTGCTGCTCTTGTCTGCAATTAATGAAATGTTTATCTGCTGGATCCTTTCCCTGTTTGAGAGGACAAAGGCCACTCATCCTTCGAGTTTGTAAGCAACACCAAAGGCGTGATGAATATATAGCGGAGAAGCAAAGAAAAGCTCTCCTCATCTACGAAGTGGGCACCAGACACAATTGTTTGAAACCTCAGCGCTCTTGCAGGCTGTCAGCTGCTGTAATTATGTGATCTGGAGTAATGCTAAAGAATGTGTGTTCCTGTGGAAAAAGTAACATACATATATATAACACACACACACACACACAAAATTTGGTCTTCTAAATTGTATGAAGTCTTTAATATCAGTTGTACACATTATATGATAAAATCTTCCTGGGAAGTAGTGGACTGCATGTTTCTGCACATAAAACTGAAATATCTTCCATTGTGAAAGCTGTCTTCTCCTGGAATGGTTCTGATGAATGTTTCTTCAGGTTTGACTGAACTGCATTTTAGAATATTAAGTTATTTGAAAATTTGGGGTTTATTCTTTCCCAGATCTATATGCAATCACTGCGCTGTATAATAACGTCATACGACATGGGTCCAAATTGTCTTCAGTAGCACTTCTCAGGTCGGTCAAGATTTTTGTGTTCCTCTCCCCCACCTTTGCTGGGAAATGGATTCCCAGCATTTAAATCAGTATGTTAAATCTTTTGGTTGAGTACTCTAGACTTTTTGCACTTCCAGCTTAACTGGGTGAACACAGTGGTCATTTATGCAGACAGCTAAAAGTACAGGAGTTCTTTCTAGTTGTTGAAAATGGCAGCATAAAGCAAACACCTCACAGCATCATCTTTATTTAGCACGTGACTAAGGCTATTTACTACGGCCCATGAATAGAATGTGAAGAATGTGAATCCTGACTGGAACTATGAATCGATCTTGGCACTGCAGACCTGTATCCTGCTCTTTGGATCCATCAGGGGCTCAGTGTAGGGTAGCTTTAATGTGTTCTGTATTAAATTTGTTTTCAGGGTAAGCAGCTTCTCAATGTATCAGGAGATGATGAAGAATACTACACAAACCAGAATGTCCTTGAACCCTGTAGGCAGCTGGAGAATGCAGCTTGTAGCTGGACTGATACACTATTTGCAGCCAAGAATAAAGGCTTAGAAAAAATGATAGAAACATGCACCTCACCTATCTAAATGGAACTGGGGAGATTTGTTTCCCATCCTTACTTCTACCCCATGCTGCCCATGAGCACCACAGTGAAATCTGAAATTAGTGAAAGATGATTATGTGCAAACAGTGACACTTAATTGTCTATATATATATATATATATATATATATATATATATATATATATATATATATATATATATATATAGAGAGAGAGAGAGAGAGAGACTTTTACAAGTTTGTGCTGTCAAATTTATTGCTACCATGTTTTAGTTGCATCCTGATGTTTCATCCTTGTGAGGTTGGAATGTAGTAGTTTCCATTTCAGGTGAAAGAGGTTTTAAATTTGAAGCCTTAATTATGTGTTGGATTTTCACTTTTAGTAACTGGTGTATTTAACCTGTCTTTTGGTTTTTAATAGAAAAGAAAATTGTCGGAGGTCGATGATCGACTTTGTAGTCGTTTCTTCTGACCTTCGGCCATATGTCTTGGACACTCGGGTGAAGAGAGGGGCTGAGCTGTCAACTGATCACCACCTGGTGGTGAGTTGGATTCGATGGCGGGGGAAAAAGCTGGACAGACCTGGCAGGCCCAAACGCATAGTGAGGGTCTGTTGGGAACGTTTGGCGGAGGCCCCTGTCAGAGAGGTCTTCAAGTCCCACCTCCGACAGAGCTTCAACCAGGTCCCGAGGGAGGCGGAGGACATTGAGTCTGAATGGACTATGTTCCATGCCTCCATTGTCGGGGCGGCGGTTCGGAGCTGCGGCCATAAGGTCTCCGGCGCCTGTCGCGGCGGCAATCCCCGAACACTGTGGTGGACACCGGAGGTAAGGGATGCCGTCAAGCTGAAGAAGGAGTTCTATTGGGCCTGGCTGGCTCATGGGACTCCTGAAGCAGCTGACAGGTACCGACGGGCCAAATGGAGCGCGGCTCTGGCAGTCGCCGCGGCAAAAACTCGGGCTTGGGAGGAGTTCGGCGAGGCCATGGAGGAAGACTTTCGGTCGGCCTCAAAGAGATTCTGGCAAACCGTCCGGCGACTCAGAGGGGGGAAGCGGTGTTCCACGAACACTGTTTACAGTGGAAGTGGTGCGCTGCTGACCTCAGCTGAGGATGTTCTCGGGCGGTGGAAGGAGTACTTTGAGGATCTCTTCAATCCCTCCGACATGCCTTCCGTAGAGGAAGCTGAGGCTGGGGACCTGGAGGGGGACTCGTCCATTACCCTGGCTGAAGTTGCTGAAGTAGTCAAAAAACTCCTCGGTGGCAAGGCTCCGGGGGTGGATGAGATCCGCCCCGAGTTTCTCAAGTCTCTGGATGTTGTGGGGCTGTCTTGGCTGACACGCCTCTGCAGCATCGCGTGGAGTTCGGGAACGGTGCCTCTGGACTGGCAGACCGGGGTGGTGGTCCCTCTTTTTAAGAAGGGGGACCGGAGATTGTGTTCCAACTATAGGGGCTCACACTCCTTAGCCTCCCTGGGAAAGTCTATGCCAGGGTACTGGAAAGGAGAATCCGACCGATAGTCGAACCTCGGATTCAGGAGGAGCAATGCGGTTTTCGCCCTGGCCGTGGAACACTGGACCAGCTCTATACCCTCACTAGGGTGCTGGAGGGTTCGTGGGAGTTTGCCCAACCAGTCCACATGTGTTTTGTGGACCTGGAGAAGGCATTCGACCGTGTCCCTCGTGGCATCCTGTGGGGGGTACTTCGGGATTATGGGGTTCAGGGCTCGTTGCTATGGGCTTTTCATTCCCTGTATAACCGGAGCAGGAGCTTGGTTCGCATTAACGGCAGTAAGTCAGACCTGTTCCCGGTGCATGTTGGACTCCGCCAGGGCTGCCCTTTGTCACCGATTCTGTTCATTATCTTTATGGACAGAATTTCTAGGCGCAGTCAGGGAACGGAGGGTGTCTGTTTTGGTGGCCGCAAGATCTCGTCTCTGCTTTTTGCGGACGATGTGGTCCTGTTGGCTTCATCAGGTCAAGACTTGCAGCGTGCACTGGAGAGGTTTGCAGCCGAGTGCGAAGCGGCGGGGATGAGAATCAGCACCTCCAAATCCGAGGCCATGGTTCTCAGTCGGAAAAAGGTGGATTGCCCCCTCCGGGTTAGGGGGGAGTTGCTCCCTCAAGTGGAGGAGTTTAAGTATCTCGGGGTCTTGTTCACGAGTGAGGGAAAAATGGAGCGGCAGGTTGACAGACGGACGGTGCGGCGTCCGCAGTAATGCGGTCATTGTACCGGTCTGTTGTGGTGAAGAGGGAGCTGAGTCGTAAGGCGAAGCTCTCAATTTACCGGTCGATCTACGTTCCTACCCTCACCTATGGTCATGAACTCTGGATCATGACCGAAAGAATGAGATCGCGGATACAAGCGGCAGAAATGGGTTTCCTCCGCAGAGTGGCTGGGCGCACCCTTAGGGATAGGGTGAGGAGCTCAGTCACCCGGGAGGACCTCGGAGTAGAGCCGCTGCTCCTCCGCATCGAGAGGAGCCAGTTGAGGTGGCTCGGGCATCTGTTCCGGATGCCTCCTGGACGCCTGCCTGGGGAGGTGTTCCGGGCTTGTCCCACTGGGAGGCCTCGGGGCAGACCCAGGACACGTTGGAGAGACTATGTCTCCCGGCTGGCCTGGGAACGCCTTGGGGTTTCCCCAGAGGAACTGGAGGAGGTGTGCGGGGAGAGGGAAGTCTGGAGGACTCTGCTCGGACTGCTGCCCCTGCGACCCGGCCCCGGATAAAAGCGGAGGAAGATGGATGGATGGATAGAAAAGAAAATTGGGTATATTATAAATGTTGGCATTAGAGGTTGTGCAGCATTTACGTTATGGATGCATAGTTCTTGTTTTTGCACATGTCCTATGTGGCTTATGAAGTCAGTGCTGATTTAAAGCCTTTAGCTGAAGCTATCCTTTGAAACAGTGCAATTGAATGATGAGCTCAGAGCCTCGTCTGGAGAAATGTCTAATGCTGAATACTGATTTGCAACCCAGATTAGATGCATCAAGGGTTTCTGCCAATACATTAGCATAATTGAAGATGCTCAGTTAAAAGATACCTTTTATTAGTGTGAGCTTTAAAAGCCTCTGCCTTGTGTCACAGTCTGTGCCAGGGTTTGTTCAGTTTTGTCGCACACAGCTAATAACCTCTTCTGCATGTCTTTGTCTCCTTGTATTTTCCACCTGTTTCACGCTTTCCCATGAGCTTTAAGTCCATACAGTGTGAAACCCCAGTTTATGACTGATGGTCCCAGTTGTAATACTTTGCGAGGTGATGGCAATGGAAGCAAACTGAACACCAAGGTTTCCAAGACAGTCAAGCCCTATACTAAGTGTTTACGGACCCTTCTAGCTTTTATCACTCATCGTTTATTGGCTAGGTCTGCTTATTAAGCCATTTCATTGTGGCACGATAGTGAATGCTCATACAGTGGTGTGCCTCGAATTAAACTGAGTCACAAACACGTTTGCCAATCCGCTTGTGCTGTGAATTGCCTTTTTACAGCAAAGATGCCAACCTGTATTCAATTGTTGTATGCTGCTGCATTGAATTAAGCATGACCAAAGTGTTGCGCAACGAAATAAAATGGTACATTTTAAAGGGGAAAGTGCTTCGGACCTCGATATGGGGTCCCTGTTAAAAACGTTGATTTACAAATTGTTGAAGTACAAAAACAGTGGGTGGGACACTTGAACGGGCAACTTTTAGGTTACAAGGCTATATCTGGTATCTTTATCTTGTAAGACTTAGCTTCAAAATGACACACAACTCGTAGCAACCAAAAGTGCATCTCACAACACAGAAGCAGGTGGAGATGCAGATGGACAAACTGACTGTGCTTCTACAATTGCCTAATATCTGCTTTTGCTGACGCGCCTGCATGTAGAAATACAAAATGATGGGTGGTTGCGAGTGACATTGTGTTACAAATTTACGGAGCACGTATGAGATGAGCAGAGAAGTGGGCAGTGGGCCCAAGGCCTTTGAATGTTGGAAGTAATGGAGCAGTTTGAGCAGTTTGAAGGCACAGAGGGAACTCATTCTACCTTGTGAGATCCAAAAAAGATGACTTTTGATTTTGGACCTCACGAGAGTGGATCTGTAGCGGAACAGATTCAGAGATGACTTGTCAGGTGGACCACTCTTCATGGCCGCACACGGATGTGAACTTCATTGACATTGACTGCACATGTGCAACTGGGGGATCGTAATGTTAAATGCTTTGAGTCTCCTGAACTGAGAATCACAACTTCAGCTTTTGAAAGGGTTCCCACTAGTTTCAACAAATGTTTGCGGAGTCTGAATAAATGGCTCAGTTCCACCTGTGAACTAGTGTCACCTGCAGCCTTGTCAAAAAGCCATTGTGCTTCTTGCCGATAAGGTGTGAAATTTGTTAGCTGAAAGACTTGAGGGTATGTTTCTAAATGTCTTCCATGCTAATTAAAGATGAGTGTTTTCACTGCTTGTGTTGGAGTAGGCTCTTTACTGTTCCCGTTCAATTTCACACGGAAAAGCTCTGCAAGTACGTAAAGCTCTGTAATGCAGTGCAATTCTGCCTTTGATCTGGATGGTATTTTTGAAGGGGGTATTTTTTCCCCACACAAAATCCCAGGTCCTTTAACAGTTTGGTATTTGCAGATTTAGTTTTGGTCCACTGCTTTTAAACTATTGGTACTGATCCAGAGCAGTCCCCGAGGCCATTTTGTGCTGGTTTGCATGAATGGTTGTGCAGTGGGGAAAAATGGAGTACCCTGCACAGTACAAGTGCACACTGGATCCCTGTGTGTTCAGTGGTCTGTGATAATATCCAGAAAGTTTTGGGAAGCAGCACATTTAAAAGATGCTTTGCTGTACATTGGACATACCTCAACTGTAAGCAATCTTAATTCATGAAATACAGCTGATTTATTCCAAGTGTAGAGTAAATGAAAGAATACCTCCAAGTTTCAAATGGCTTACAGAAATTCTTTAAATGGTTTGTCGACATAAGGTAAGTCAAACCAACCACTCTGACGCTATCAAATTGTGTGGTCAAACATAGATAACCTGGATTTTTACCCACATGTACTGAGTTTACAATGTTCATTTTGCATATCAGAGATGTTCTATTTATAAACATGAGTTGGAACATTTTTCATTTTTACTTTTTATTCTGCTTTCAATAAGCAAGATATTTTTTCATAATGGCACGTGTGTGTGTGTTCTAAGATCCGTTTAAGAAGCAGGTCATTTCAGATATGCACAGTATAGTAGGTGTCTAACTTCCTATGTATTCTAGTTTAAATAACGCAATATTCAGACTTCTGTGTATCCAGTCAAAACATTTTACTGCACTTTTATAAAATTACCTTCAGTGTTTATATAAAGGAACAGTAATTGTTATTCATTGCCAAAGATATTGTACACTTCATTACAATGTGTAGTTAACTTTTAAATGTTGTTGCTGCCTTCAGAGTTTTAAAGTCCTGAAAGTGGCACCAGTGACCTAATCTTAACAAACTTGGCATGACCAAATAGAAATTGTAACCATTTTTATTGAAAAATATATGTTTTAAGGAAAAAATCTCTTCAGTTAAAGCCACATCTTTATCCACTATACAGATATGAAATTGTACATTTTACAATACAAAAGGGGGAGCATTCTTTTGGGATTCATGGGGTGGAAGAAGTGTTTTAATGGGTTTGCGGGCAGTGTGCAGGAGGGTTGCAGTAGGATGTGCTGGTAAAGTGCTTTCATCATTTTCCTAGCAAGAGAGAGGTCGCTATCTTCAGATGGCTGTGACAAGCCAATGTGTCAGTCCCATCTGCTTTTGTGGAATCTCTTATGACAAGGTGGTTATGTCTGGTCTATGTAAATACAGTCCCAAGGTTAGGACTGCTTGCTGAAAGTTAATTCTAACTGATATTTGGCAGAGTTGCTGTACCAACTGTACGTGTAAGAATGTGAACGCGTTTGCTTTATATTTAAAAAGTCTATGCCATTTGACATGTATTTGAAGTGGAACCACAAATGCCAGAAGTAAGTTAAGCATTGACATTACCTGAAAGTACATTACCAGCCAAAATTGCATTGGTTGCACATTGAGATTTCATTTTTTCCTCCTGAATGTAAACTTTGGAAAGGTTTGTACTGGCTATCACACATGTTTGTGGGTTCATTGTAAAAATGTGCATGGGGGCACTGCTGAGGAATGTGATGTTACACTTTACCGTCACATTCAGGTGAAGGGAGTGCAGATAGATGTACAACTCTACAAATTGTATTTATCACATCACAAGCTGCTGCTTTTCGTAGTGAGATGCAGGGTTTTTGCTGAAATGACAAGGAAAAATATTGGATTGCTGCCCCAAAGTCATTACTCTTGTCTGCTGTTAAGCTATTATGACAAGTATGTAAAAATGACAAGTACAGATGTAAGGCTTGTTTCTTGGCCTCTTCTGATTTACACCAATCGGTACTCAAAAAAAAAAAAAAAAAAAAAAAAACTGTCCATTATCTTGGCACATGCAAGGTGTTGGAGGTTTGGGCAAGGTATTGAATACTGGAAACAATGAATTTGAGATTTTAAAAAAATGGCAACGTGGCTTTGTGTAGAACAAATTATTTTACTATGCAAAACTGCTACAGAACCTCTTGAATCTAATGCAGGTACTGTTTTGGCTGTTCAGCCATTTCACTACCTGTCAGTTCCCTTTAGCATGTTATCTTTTTCCCATGATAGCTATTTGTCTTAATAGCTATAGCTGCTGTTTGTCACAGTACTTCTACAAAATGCATTTGGTTTTAAGCACTCTGTGGAATTCCTTTTTTCTACAAAGGAACTGTTGGACTTTTCACAAATCTTCACATATAAAATTAACAAGTCAAAGGTTTCAGACAATTTGGAATATTTTGGAAAAATCTCAAAATTCCAAACCAGCAGTTTAAATCGAATGTCGAGCATAAATATTGTCTTTCGGTTCAGGTCCTTGCCATTCCTGGTCTTTTCCTGTTGACACTTGGTCACCGTTACATTGGCTGCTGAGGTCAATGTTTAGCTCCCCCCCCCCGTTTTAGGGAGGCTGGGCAATTCTTTAGCATTTTCACAACACGATTATTATACTTTAAAGGTACTGCATTATGGTTACATCTGATATTTGAAGCAGGCGAGCTATTCCATTAATATGTCTGTAGCACTGACTCTCTGGTGTCAGCATCCACACTGCCACTTTGCATCCCTTGCCCCGTCACGTGTTGCACATTAACACACTCGTTAATTAAAACGCTTCACGTGGACGGACCAGGCGGAACAGTGCTGGACTAGCAGGATCCAGCCAGAATAGGAGCCATGTCATAATAGGAGACAGCAAGGAGCCCTTAAACTGGCTCATTTATTGTTCAGATGAAGAGCAACAGGGTACTAACTAGCAAGTGGGAATGCAGAGCTGTTCAGTCACATTTCCCGTGCTGTAATAAACTCCCAACAGGTGCTACAGCAGTTTAGAAGGCTGCATTTAAGGCCGGTTTTTGGCAGGCTAGCTTATTTTGCACATTTACTGAAATTGGTGACGTTCAGTTCAGGGCTTTACAACACAGGAAAACAACCAGGAAAGACGGGGGACTGGCTAACATGTTCAAAAAATTTATTTGACAGTATCTCCTCTCGTAAAACAGCAGAACTGTCTTTGCAAGAATATTGAGACCGAGACATTTCTCATGAAAGACTGTTAGAAAAAGACTGTGCAGGACCTTTACTTGTTTACAAGCCTTTGTGTATTCCGTTTTGTAAAGTGTCTGCCTTATGGTCAACACTTAGTATGACATCACCGGTAGACCTGCAGATAGTTTAAGTTCATATGAAATATTATGTCTGAAATAATCTTTCCACACAGAGTGAACCTGGACTACCCCAGCTCCCTGCCCACCCCACCAAGCGAGAAATGACACACTAACATATTCAGCCCTCTGATCTGTGTTAGATCAGTGTTAGGTGTGTGTGTGTGTGTGTGTGTGTGTGTGTGTGTGTGTTTGTTTGTTTTTTTTTTTTTTCCTTTTTTTTCTTCTTCTCCCCCTCTTTCTCTTTCCCCCCTGCACCATTGATGACTCATGCGATTACAGAAGGTCTCCTTTAAGTAGAAGGTAGGAATGTCAGTCCAAGCACTTCTGCTTTATGGAACAGAAAGCAATTTCTTGTAAAATGGATATTTTCAATTGCACTTTTTACTGCTTTAATTGGCTGTCTTGTCTGACAGTCATGAGTATGGTTAGCTTTTTAATGCTTGCATCACAATTTTAATTCTTATGAAATAATTGAGGAAGCAACCTCCCCAGGCTGGTGTGGGTGCGATTGCTGAAATATGTTAGTTTGTGTAGGAGCTGACAGTAAGCTCAACACTGTATTGCAAAGAGTGGGGCACAGTTGTAAGCTGTTCATCAGTATGTTGTACGTGTGTGATTTGAGATTGTCCTCACTAACCATTGGCATTAGTATGCTACCCCACTGTAAGAAGAACTTTAATTATATTTTTAGCACAAGAATCACTGAAGCATATCTGGGGCACATGGACCTTTTCCAAGTGCTGCTCTTTTGTGGTTTAACAAAAGCAGTTGATCTCAGATCCTGAGTGTAAATATTTGTTTTGTTTGGGACTCATTCCCTTTTAAAACTTAATTTCAGGTCTGTCTGCATCAGTGGCAAAACTATCTTAACTGTCACATCTCAGGTCAAGAACAAAAAAATTGTTCCCTCCATTTAGAAGGTTAAAAATGTAATACTATGTGAATGAGAGCTAGCTTTGAATTTATTGTAGGTGTCTTTGTATTAGACCAGGAAAATGGTGCCTTGCTTGTGGAGTGTAGGCCATTTTCTCTTTGGGAACATACTACCTCTGTCCCCAAATAAATGACAACTGCTTTTTATCTTCAGTTGGCTTTGCTGCTTTATATGAACAGTTTTCATCTTACAAAAATAAATTTGTGAATTTTATTTCACTTCTGTTAAATTAATTTGAATATCCCAGAAAGATAGATAAAAGCAAAATGGCCAATACCCTTTAACTCCATTCTGCATCTGCACCCATGTTGTATTCAAAGATGAAATAACATCTTTTTCTCCCTCTAATGCACGCGTGCGTGCGCACACAGAAAAATAACTAACCGACACTATTGTCTGGAATGGCTAAATGGGCAACCATGAACTTCAGGAATAAATAATGGTTCATACTTCACACTCTTTATAAGGCAGCTGCTGGCATTTGCACTGCCCATACCCATTAATAATGACGAGTGCGCCTTCTTCGTGGCTGGGCTCGTATTCATTATAGGGCACCTGGGTGGCCAGGTCTGCCATGGGCTGCCGTGCCTGGGTCCTCATCTGCCTGCGGTTCTGAATTGCTGAGCAATGCCGGATCCGCCTCAGCGTGGGAGGGCAGCACTTTCTGGAAATGTACACCCCAAAAATTATTAGGAAGAAAGAAAACAGCAGAGCCATAGTTCCGATAATGACCCTTTGGGTGAGTACTCTGTTGTCTATGTCTGAGAAGTCCTCTTCGGTGACAGCGGCCCACCCCACTGTCGTCGTTGTCGTGGTTGCAGGGGTGGTGGTGGTTGCAAGCAAAGTCTTGGTTGCTGGGGTGGCAGTGGTGATGGTAGCA
Organism: Scleropages formosus; assembly: GCF_900964775.1. Taxonomy (NCBI): domain Eukaryota; kingdom Metazoa; phylum Chordata; class Actinopteri; order Osteoglossiformes; family Osteoglossidae; genus Scleropages; species Scleropages formosus. The sequence continues at coordinate 668,113 of NC_041818.1, forward strand.
ACTGTAGTGAAGCTTTCAAAATCCTCTGCATGGAAGTCCTGTGACGCGGTCTGCATAATTCCAAACAGGGACGTGGTCACTTCCTGGGCTGAAGTGACCACAGGAGGTGGGGTACTTAGTGAGAACGGTGCAGAAAAATTTTGACAAAGCTGGAATCCATAAACTGCATCCAGTATTTCCTCACCCTGCGCATACTCTGGACTATGGCACAATATGGGATGTTCCCATCTTCCTTTGAACGTGCTCAGCCATGTAGCCAGTGAGCAAATTCTTTTCGTACATTCCCAAAGGTTGCTGGAGAGCCCAATGGTGCTCAGTGACCGCCACATATCCAGTGTCTGGCTGTGAAGGCTTGTAAGTCTGTTATTATCCAGAAGCAGAATCTTAAGATTGGGAAGAGTGTGAAACACATCAGGCGTTAGCATGCGAATCTCATTCCCAGTGAGGTCCAGCTTTTCCAGTGTTGTCCAGGTCCATTCCATCCCACAGGTTAAGTTGTTGATCTTGTTCCACTGGAGGTATAGAACCTGTAAGGCAATCAGTCTGGGGAAGTGCGCCAGGTTGATCTTGGTCAACTGGTTGTGCTCCAAATGGAGCTCCCGCAGCTTAATGAGGCCTGCAAAGCCGTTTCGGGCCAGGCTTCTCAGCCGATTGTTGCTGAGACCCAAGTACTCCAGGCTGCGACAGTCCCAGAATGCTCTCACAGGTGTGGTGCGTAGAGAATTTGATCGCAGATGCAAGATCTGGAGCTTCCGCAACCCATGGAAGAGCTCTGGCTCTAACGCGGTCATCTGATTGAAGGAGAGGTCCAGGATCTGGAGGTTGATGAGGTGGATGAAGGTGGTGTTGGGCAGCTTGGTGATGCGATTGGAACTCAGGTTGAGGTCCTTGAGCTTGTAGAGCCCCTGAAAAGCATCTTCCTGCACCGTGATTATTTGGTTATGGTCCAAGTGGAGCCACGTTAGCTGGCTGAAGCCGTAAAATTGATCAGTGCTTAGTTCGATGATGCTGTTGTGCCGCAGTGAGAGCCCCAAGGCCCCCCTGTCCACACCGTCCGGGGGGGCCAGGAGCCCCTGTGTGTCGCAGTAAAACTGCAGGTCCTCACAGCGGCATTTCTGAGGGCAGGTCGTGCATGACACAGAGAGTAGGCTCAGCAGCATGCTGATGACAGAGAGAGCTGCTGGTGCTGGTCCCACCAATATCCACCTTGAATGGAAACCTAGGTGGGTTTGAAAACAAAATAAACCGGTGGGAGGGAGATCGTCTCTGCAGAGAACCCTCCCTTAGGGAATATCAACACTGTAACTATGGCTGCTGTTAAATTTAAAATTATCTATATGCTTGTGTGTGTGTACTTGAAAATGTTATGGTCTTATAAGACTGAAGATCCCGCATATCTTGATAGAGCATCCTCACATTGAGGTTTAGATGCAAAAAAGGCTTTTACTGAATCTCTGCCTCCATGGCTAGACGTAATCCATTTGCCAGAGATTCAACAGATACGTGTTTTAAGATGTAGAAGCCTTAAATCCATGGTTCCTACCAAATACATTCTTTAGGGCAGTGAAGCATGTGTACTTTCCCTTTCTAGGAAGCAGCTTTGTCATTGTCCTTGAAATATGTTAATGTGATTTTTTTTTTTTGTTGTTACGCACAAACGGGTTGATTTGTCTTTGAAATTGCAAATACAATTTTAGAATGTACGGGAATCAATGAACATAAGGGAGTCTGGTTTCCCTGTTTGTGTTGCGTTACAGTGCAGCCTGGTAATTTTGGGAAATTTACAATGACTTTGGATGAGCAAAGCGCGCCTGTAATGAATACATGAATGCTGGTTGGAGCCCTTAGTCCACTCGTCTGCACTCATCTGCGCTGCACTGCACTGGGTTCCCTGTTCTGGTCCAGAGCTGGTATATAAAAGAGCTAACTTACCCATTCTTTTCTGCACATCAGAGGCTGCATTCAACTGTCTTTCTCCACTGATTCTTTGAGCGCCCAGACTGAAAGGAAATCCAATAGGAAAAAACCCTTTTGAGAAGAGACAAAAGGAATCGTGATGGCCTCAAATAAAGCAATGCTGACTCCCCGCAGTTTTAACAAAAGAAATTCCATGACCAGAATTTGATCCCTTTCCTTTAAAAAGCACAATCACAGAATAGAGGTTTTCCCTTGAGGCTAAAATCAAAGTTAGCGGTTAGCATCCTTGACAATTCCAATGCACGTTTTCGACATGTTGTCCCTCCTGCGCCAGACGGCAGCGCTGTCAGCTCAATTTGTTAATTGAGGATCACGCAGCTGTCCTTCACGGCTTGGGCTCCATCATCCCCTAACTTGTTGATGCAAGCTGGAGACCCTGCTCGCAGAAGCAGCGTCGCGCAGAATATATGCTCGTGTTCTGCATGGAGGAGAGATGCTGGCCAAAGGGGCGAATAGGGAAGCATTGGAAGGTGTGCTCTGCGTGTTGCAGGCACTGGCTGCTACAGAGTGGTGGCAGACTGGCGTCGATCAATGATGCTGTTTTTCTCTCTCTCTCGCTTGCTCACCCACCTCCTTCCAGTTGCGCGTGTGTGCTCTTGCTATTTTCCTCCCCCCTCCCCCAGTCGCGCATTCTCGATTTTCCCTACTCTTCCTTGGCTGCTTCTTGGCGGCTCGCTCACTCTCTCTCTCCTGGCCCGTATCTCCCTCGCCCCCTCTGCTGCTTGCTCATCTGCTTCGTCTTCCTCTCTTCTCTCTGCTCTCATTTTCTCCTTCCTGTATGCCTGCTTGTTAGCTTACTTTGTGCCCCACTCTCTTGCTCACTCCTACCTCGTTTGATTCCCTCCTCCTCTTCCCCATCCTCAGTTCTGCTCTGCCATTAGAATACTGATAACTTCAACGTATTGCGGCTCGTCGTAAATTAGGTATCTTCTTCTCTTTGCAAAAATGAATTGAGGTCTCCTCAATTAAACAGTTTCAAGCACAAATGGAGAAATATGGATTGTCTTCCATTTTTATTCAGTTTGCTAGACCTTTCTGGTTATTTCTCCCTCGCTCGCTCGGTTGCGCACGCACAAAAATTCAGCAAAGAGGTCTTAAGTGACATCCACTGGAAGAAAAAAAGGAGGCAAGCAGCTGAACATATAACTAGGAAAACTGGTTTGCATAGGTAATGCAGTCGTCATATTTGCAGAATTTGCTATTGATTTGTAATCCTTACTGCTGAGCAGCTTCTAGCTCAGTGGTTAAATAGATGAACCTGCAGCCTCATGGTTGCCACTTTGAGCTCTGCTCCATCCTAGTACACTAGCACTCTCAAGCACGTTACTCATGGGCTGAAATACGTACTATAGGTTGCTTTGGATGAAAGCGCTAAGTATGTGATTAATCCTGAGCACCTGGGAAATGAGTGGATAGATCTGGTACGCACAGTGCAGTGTAGAATGTACACTGTACATTAAGTAAAGTAGATGGCTGGACTGATTAAGTTCTCAAAGGGCTGACGTGGATGGGCATGAGTGCAAGAGAAGCAGTGCCGCTGTTAATCGTATTTTATAGAAATATTGGCCTCTCAACTTAGGAACACAAGAGAGACAGGAAATCTATGTTCAAAATATAATAAAACCCCTGAACAATTTGAAACATGCATAATGAATAACTTATCCAGTGCAGGGTTGCTGTGGACCTCAGCCCGTCGTGGCTTATCGTAAGCTGGATCAAAATTAAAACTTTAAAATGGCCATTAAAAAAAATTTCTGCAAGCACCAGTTGTCTCAGTTGCTGAGCAGTTCATCGCATAAACATGTTGCGTGTTAAGCGTCTGGCCCCTTTCCTCTCATCTAGTTTACATAAGTGAGGCTATGTGAAAGATACAGGTGTAATAAAAATACCTTCAGCATTTTCACTGCCTCCTAAGAGCTGGATGCAGAACTACAGCCTTTTCACTCAACAGACATTTCAGAATAGATGCTGATGAAAATGCATTTATTTTAATTACATTAAATACCAGGGAAAATGTTCTTTGAAAATTTGTAACACTAAGTTCAACAGGAGGAGTGTGTGAATAAATGTATGTCAGGTATGATTTATCTTGAAATATGCGAAATAAGCGTGATTTATTCAGTCTGGTTTTAAGTGTACCCAGAGAGGATTACATATCTGGCCAAAGTTTTCAACTGCAAAATTTTAAGCATTCATATATTTAAGAGCATAAGCTTTCTGTTTCTTGGGCTTCAGCCTTGGTTGTCTCTTGCAGTTATTGCTGAAAGAAATTGATTGTTTTTCTGCCTGAGTGAACCCAAGACTGCATTGTAATCAGCAATTATTGCAAATAAGATGGCTTAGTCTGAATATCTGCTAAAGTTGAGTTAAATTTATTCAAGCTCCAAGACTCAAGTAGGAGGCAAATAGTGCTGACATTGTCCCTGGCTTACTTCTTCACGCACTTGTGCTAGGTATTTTTCCTTCTTTATACTTGTGAATCTGAACTGGAAAGTGAGGCACACACATGGCAATTATCTCACTGTGATAGAGGCTTGAAAATATTCCACACAAAGTAGTTAGATGACAAGGAATGTCAGCGTAGCGCTTATTTCTCTCAATGTAATGTTCAGCCTACCACCCAAAACACTAAGTGGTTCCTGTTGAAGTTCTCACGGAATTGTCAACACATAAGCAACACAAGTAGTCTTGTTTGTTTGAAGATAATATTTTAGTTATATTTGTGCAGTTGTGAAAATGAAGGTTTTGTTCATGTAGGTTAATGGGCCCACCTCTTAGTTCAGCTGTAAGGTTATGTGCCATTGCAGCAGACATTTTCCTGGAAGATAAGGGGTGAATTTATGTAATGTCTCAAAGGACGTTTATTCTATCATCATCTGACGTCCCCGCTCTTATCTTGATTGATTAATGTGTATTGGTTCTGGAAATATGGGTTCAGGCATCCTTTCTGCACATGGTTACAAGAAAAAGTGAAATGCAGAAGTCTTTTTTTTTTTTTTTCCTGAGACTGAATATCCTTATAACAAGTAATCCAACGTCTCGTCCATTTTTTTTCCCCTCTCTCCTCCCTTGTAGGCTGGAAGAAAGGACAGGAGTGATGCTCTTAACTCAGCCATTGACAGGATGACTAAAAAGACACGGGATCTCCGCAGACAGGTTTGTGTTTCTCTTCCTCACCCTTCTTACCTCCCTTCTCTGTTCACATATCGTGGTTACAGTCTGATCATCTTGTATGTCTTGCTTTTTCATAGAAGCATCAGTGTAACCCCCATAATTACCTAAGGTAACAGTATCACTGAAGTACTGAGGTATGCTTCTAGCTGATGGTACACACAGTACAGTCACTCACAAGATGAAGGCTACGTGAGGAAGGTCTGTTCCATGCCATCTATACTTTTAAGGTTCCTGGGTTTGTAGCACTTGCCCCATTTAGACTGCACTTTAGCAGGAGACCCTGGAAGAGGCTGTTGAGGACAAACACCACATTTTCTCAAGTGCACAATTCTTTTTTTAAATGGCTTGAAAATTGGGATGTCTCAAGCAAATGCATATCACTCCATTTATGGCTTCAACTGAGTTCTGTCTGCTAGTACAACGCATGTTCAATTTACCCTGAACTTGACCCAGAGGACCCCTTATTTACATTTATTCATTTAGCAGATGCTTTTGTCCAAAGCGACGTACATTTCAGCAGAAGTACAATTTATGCTTTACATTATTGTGGGAAGATACTGACATCAGCACTTCTGAATGCAGTGACAATTCAAAAGAATCTCATTTTGTAGAAGGTTATCAGCCCATAGTGAAGAGGAAACCAGAAAATGGAGTAATTTTTTCATTGGAAGTCGCTTTGGAGAAAAGCATCTGCTAAATGAGTATACCGTAAAATCCCTATTTAACGCCCCCACCCATTTTTGGAAATAACTGGTATATTTTTTTGAGTAATAAGAAGAAAATGGGGGGGGGGGGTGGGGTATTTTACCGGTACCAAGTTTTAAATCCCATTCTCTTCCGTAGTCTGCAACATGAAACAATCCACAAACACATTAATAAGTGTGTGAACAAGTCAAACTTCCGTGAAAAACACTGACATTGACAACTGTTAAACTGTATTAACACATTTACACACTGTAAACAATAAAGATAATCCATTGGTTTATTAATGTCTGGGACTATCGTAATCCGGCGCATCCTCGACGTCTGTCACATGCGAGTGATCAGGTTCATGATGATTGCTTTCATTCATTCATGATGATTGATTTCACCACCGTATGACCTCTAAACGCCCCCCTTTTGGAAAATGTAAATAGGGATTTTACGTCATGTAAATGTAATTCATTTGGTTTTTGCATTTCATCTTTCTTCATTTTTATGTGGTACAAAGTTTAAATAGTAAATAATTAGCTAATGTAGTTTTATTTAATATATTTCCTACAGTGACACTGCCAAGATTCATCTCTAAATTTGTGGCGTGGCTTGCCGTTGACAGCATCTTAGAATCGAGTAAAAATGGTATTCGTGTAGCAGCACTAAAGGGTTAGCTGTAACCTTCGTGTGTAAACTTCTACATTGCTTAGGTTAAGCGCTGCATTGACATGTTTAAAAAAAAAAAAAAAAGGGCAGACCTCCTTGAATCCCTGCCATATTGTATTATGATCACACATTTCGTTTTTTTTTTTTTTTTTTTTCCCCCCCCTGTCTTACAAGAGTTTCTTCCGGTATAAGTAATTTGTGCTGGTGACAGGATGCAGCCCATACCATCAAGATTTATACTTGGCCTTTCACTCTTCCTGGTTTTGCCAGAATTGGTCTATTTCATGAGGCTCTCTTTAAAATAGAATGTTTCTGTATAGTGCTTGATCTGTACTGTGCTTTTGTGTCTGTCCTCAGCTGCGGAAGGCAGTAATGGACCATGTGTCGGACTCTTTCTTGGAGACCAACGTCCCACTGCTGGTCCTTATTGAAGCTGCCAAGAATGGCAATGAAAAAGAGGTGAAGGAGTATGCCCAAGTGTTTCGAGAACATGCCAACAAGCTCATTGAGGTGCGTCCCCCCCACATTTGCCTGCACTCATACACCTTCATGCATGCACACTCATAATTGCAACCTTTGAGAAACTAATAGGATTTTTGCTGTGTCTGTATGAAGAGGGAAACGTTCACCTGGGGCTTTTCGTCGGGAATTGTGTGTAGTGGGGAGGAAAGAAAACACTCAAAACAAAGACATGAATACATATGAGGGAAAAAGGTATTCTTTATATCAGCTTGTTAAAGCTTCTACATCCAACAAAAACAAAAATTTTGGCTTTGTTTTGTTGAAAATCTGGGGTAAGCTTCTGTGTGTGTATTGGGGTATGTTCCAATAAGCTCACCAGTTGTTCTCCTCCACCCCCATCCCCACCAACGTGCTGCCAGCGCAGACTTTAGAGGGCTGAGTAGTTAGTTCATGGTAAGATTAAAAGTCTGTCTTAAAGTACTGTCTGTCCAAAATGTCCAGATTTGCATTGTTTCAGCCATTGCTGCATTAATTTGGCCACTTCTGCAGTGTTCCCCAAAAGAAAGCTTCACGCTGAAGGGCCTGCAGCAAGCAGAAGGACGTGAGATGCCGAATTAGTATGGATGGACTCTGCTGTGAGTGAAATGTTGTACGTGGCCAAGGGGCAAACATTTTCAGTGCTCTGGGTTAAGTGCCATCTGGAGGAAATGTGTAAATGTTCTCAGTATGTGAATACCCCATGCTCTGATGATCAATTACAATTGGAAAGTGCAAGCCCAACGTTGCAGGGACGCATGTTTACTGTAGTGCGCCATGGCAACAGGGAACTGTATATGTTTATGAAAGCAAAATAATGGAGTAGTGGGTTGGCCAGATGCTGCAACTTCCGGTATAGGCTCACAGGTGAGCTAAATGCTGACAGGATCATTAGCCACCCTCAGTAGCTTTTCTGAAGTCTGTGTGCAGCAGTCCCCATGGCACAGTGACCTTCTCCTGTGGGTGCCTGATCTGCAGCACTGTGCCAGCTGAGGGCCAGCTGTGCCGGCTGAACGCCGCTCACAAATCACCGCAGTGCCGCTTTGGTGAAAGAGCCCCGGCTCTCTCCGTGGGCAAGCAGTTGGCAGTGCCATTATGGAATGACACAACAATTGCTGTAATTGGAGCTGATGCTGCAAAGATTTGGGACAAGCAGAACGGCGTCGTCCCGACATGATTAGGTTACTTTCCAATAGTACAGTTAGTCTTTTGAGCGTTGCTTTTCTGTTTTCAACTACCACTCCTTTAGTGGCTTTTACTAGGCTAATTTGGGAAATGAGGTGTTCAAGAGGACTCTGGCCAAGAGTCGGTGAGTGAGAGTTGCAGTTTGTGGCTATTCCGTTTTATTAAACATATTGCTGTAATGTCTGCCGTAATCTTGAGTAAACATGACCTTTATTGCGTTTAACTGTGCGGCTCATCGGGGATGTTTAAACACTGACCCAAAGCACTTAGATATGGCATGTGGTTGTGTTCCACGTCGCTGCAGCGTATGCTTTAATACCTGTGTTGTATTTCACTTAACGATTTTTCTTCGTCTGTAAGGCTCATTTTCTTTCATAAGCGCAACTGGAGTGTCGTCTTAGTTCTTTGTGTGCTTCAGTTTAGTTGTTATATGCGGTTCATGACCGCATATTAAAATCTCACACACACGCACACGCACACGCGCGCGCGCGCGAACTCTGTCTGGAACTGCTTGTCCCAAGCGGGTTCGTGGCGAACCAAAGCCTAACCTGGCAACACAGGGTGCAAAGCTGGAGGGAGGAGGGGACACATCCAGAATGGGACACCAGTCCATCACAGAGCACCTCAAGCAGGACTCGAACCCCAGACCCACCAGAGAACAGGACCCGGCTAAGCCCGCTGCACTGCCATACATATTAAAATGAACGTCCGGTTATTTTAAGTGTTCTTCAGAATTTTTTAGTTAACATAATTTCTAAACAATAATATAATTAAGGTTACTGTCATGTCAGAGTGATTCAAGACAAATCACATGTATGATGGATTGGAATGGCGTGACCCCAGTCGCCCCATTAGTTTGGTCAGGCGAGGATGAACTGCAGTTAATGCTTTCCAATAACTCTCTTGCACATTTCAAGCACTTTTGTTACATTTTGGTCTTGGGTTAAAAACAAAATGCAAGTTTCTGGCTCTGAAGTCTTTTAATTTTTAGAAGATGTAAACTGTCAGTGTATTAAGCAACATGTTTCTAAGGAACTGTGATCCCCAAAATAGCCCTTTAAGTTTCAGCATCTTTGTTTGTCCTGAGCAGTGGTGTTTGAAGTGTCAAGAACATTCACCTCTCACATCTGTGTGTAGACACACTGTCATACGAGGTATTAAGTCAGCTCTCGGCATCTCTTCATCAACGCCTGCGAAGGCCACACAGTTAACAACTATTCATATGAATCTGGGCTTTCATGTGGAACAGTTGATGTACCTCTCTGCGGATTGACTCCTATGCTTTGGATTACGTCTCTGGGCTTTCTGGGCCGGTCCTGACCATGATGCTTTTGAATCATTCATTGAAACAGGCCCGTGAAGGGTGGTGTTGATTGTGCTTTCGTGGCGACTTGGCACTCAGAGGTGGTAGTGTACTGAAGCACCATACGCTGACACAATTTAGGGTGTGTTGTCTCTGTGCAGGTTGCCAACCTTGCCTGCTCCATCTCCAACAACGAGGAGGGAGTGAAGCTTGTCCGGATGGCTGCTTCCCAGCTGGAGACTCTCTGTCCCCAGGTACTGAGGCCATGTGCAAGCTCTGAGTGTTAAACACAACAGTGTGTGCTCACTTGGTCTTGCTTAATCACTTTCATTCATGTTATCAGGGGTTCATACTCAGCATTCTGTAATCACAGGGGTGATGAATTACCAGGTATTGTACAACTGGCCTGATTATAAGAGCACATGGCTGTCTGAGTTGAGGCTGATCTTGAATGATGACTGTTTAATAGCTTTTAATGTGCAATTACAGGTGATTAATGCTGCTCTAGCCCTAGCTGCTAAACCCAACAGCAAAGTGGCGCAGGACAACATGGATCTGTTCAAAGAGCAGTGGGAGAAGCAAGTGCGTGTGCTCACAGATGCTGTAGATGACATCACTTCCATAGACGACTTCCTTTGTGTGTCTGGTAATGAACATTTTTTTTTTTTTTTTTTGTAATTATAGTACTGTTTTTGAGAGAGGGGCCTATGATGCGCCTGGCCCTTTGGGGGAAATGTGTAATTTTAGTAATCCAGTATGTATGTAAACAGTTAACCCTGTACATTACTGTAGTGATTTTATTTTCAGTGTCACCCAAACAGATGCATCTGAATGCCTTGACACATTTTACTGCAGCTCTGAACTCACATAACCTTGTTTTTTGTTTTCTAATTGAGCTCAGTCACAACCACAGAGAGGCAAAAACAGAACACTAATGATGATTTGAAAGTGCATCAACATGCATGATAGAGTAAGGGCAAGAAGTTCCCATATTTAGCAGGGGAACTCCTGTATCACTGTGTAAGAACTTCCCAGAAGGGTGACCAGATATCGCAGGGTTCATTACCTTTGTCATGCAGATCAAATGTTACCTTTTCTAGCAGAGGAAAGTTAGACACTACAGTGAACCATATTTATCGAGGGAGCTTCTGATGTAGACAACAAAATACTTTCCTTGCCAAATATGTTAGAGTAATCAACCAACACTCATGCTTGAATGTCAAAAGCAGAATCTGGCTTGTTTATGGGAACAGGAGGGGAGAGGGGGACAAGTCAAACTTCTTGTCTTTTTTTTTTATGGTTCTCTTTCTATGGGTACAGTAAAATGTTGTATTTATATGTCAGTATTAGACAGACCAAAGTTATCTTTAAATGGTTGAAGCTCTCCTGCATTTGATCTGCAACTAAATGTGATATATTCATTACCACACACATCCCTCTCAGAGCCCAATTTGTCCAAGTGCCAAGGGGGAGTTCTGGGTGTTAAGAGCAATAGACCATAATGACAGTCCAGTTGAGATCCTTAGGCATCTTCTGATCTCTCTCCAAACTAGAAGTGTTGAATGCTACTATATTTTCAGATTTAAATGAAATATTATGGTATTTCTGAATAAAAGGTAAAGCCGTGGATAAGCTTAAAAAAAAAAGCGCATATCGAATCCACTCTTACCTGTAACCAGCTAATCGCTTGCCTAATTTGTGCAGGCCAATAATCTCATTTTTAATAAGCCAGTGGTTTCAGTTCCCCAGAGTTAGTGCTGTTCTAAAATCCTGTAACTGATTAAGATGCCCATCTCAGTGTAAACGCTGTATTTTTGCAGTCTGTTATCTTGGTTCACCGATGTGAGACATGGTGGTGTATCTTGATGTCGTCTTCTGTCCAGAAAACCACATCCTGGAGGACGTGAACAAATGCGTCATCGCCCTGCAGGAGAAGGACGTGGATGGGCTTGACCGCACAGCCGGGGCCATCCGAGGGAGAGCTGCCAGAGTGGTCCATGTGGTCACCTCAGAAATGGACAACTATGAACCAGGAGTTTACACAGAGAAGGTGCTGGAAGCCACCAAGCTCCTGACAGACACAGGTGTGTCATCATTTGCCGACATTTTTTTTTAACAATTGTTCTATTTGTGTTTAAAGATCGGAAATTGAAACTGTTTTTTCAAACGACACAGCTTAAGTCTGACGATCACGTAGCCTTCATTCACCGTCAAGGTTCAGCGCTGTGATTTGGAATTGTGCTGTTACTACTTTTCAACCTTGAGCACTGCGCTTGCAGGCAAACCCAAGTGCCTCTGTTGATGTACTGCCTTAAGTGTCTGCTTCAGTCTTCGCGTTGATGCCATAGCCCCCATGCCCTCATTCAGATGCCTTTAGGCCCTTCTTCATTTCTAAATTCTGAATGAGCCTAAGCATGAAAGTGAGTGCAGACAAAACCATCACTTCCTCATTTTGGGCACAACTGCAAACTTCTGGGACCTTTTTTGCAGAGATGTTTGATGAAAGCTGCTATAGATCAGAGCAAATGAAGCGACTGATTCACCGAAATAGCGTGCTGCCATTGTTCTGAACTTCATTGTGGATATTTGTGCTCAAGGCTAGAGCTGTTGTCAAAATGCAATCATTTACCAACTGCAGATGCTGTGTTCCACTTATAAAAGCTTTTCCTGTTTCCTCTTTACTCTTCTCAAGCTGCTTATGTATGAGACAGTCTGCTTATGCGTTTTATATCTGCTCTGAGGATGCTTTGCTCTGTGTTTGTGCAGAACTTGGTCAGCAGCGCAAGTAATTATTTAGAAGTGTTAAAATAAGTGCAGCCTACTTTTTGCCGTGCTGCTTTGCTCTGCAGGTCAAAGCTCCAATGCTGTTTCGGGGTCTTTTTGTGCGTGTATACAAGAATCCCCAGTTGGAAGTGATCAGCACGTTATCTGTAGTGCCGCCAGTGGCCAGTGCAGCCAACTGGAGGAGTTTAATGGACACTGCTGTTCTGTGGTGACGCTCGTTCTTTGCTTTCAGTGATGCCTCGTTTCACTGAGCAAGTGGAAGCGGCAGTGGAGGCCCTGAGTGCCAACCCGTCACAACCAGTCGACGAGAATGAATTCATCGATGCTTCCCGCCTCGTGTACGATGGCATCCGTGACATAAGAAAGGCTGTGTTGATGATCAGGGTAAGTCTATGAAGTGCTGAAGTTTGGCTTCTCACTCTCCCTCTTGTTGTTAAAGGTGAAAGACTCACTGACTGTGGCATCACTATTTATTTATTTATTAAAGCATTAACCTAATAAGAGTAGTGCAGTATTTGTATTTTAGTTGGTGACTGCACAGAAAGGACATGAACGTTGGAGACTGAGCGTTGTAACAGTCATGCGTACTGTGCACAGTGTAGTGCGCTCAAGTAATTGGAGAACAAGTGTCAACTGCAATTTGAACAGACCCTTGTGAAAAGGTGTTGAACCAAAACCCATCAATGCTTGAGACAGGATACACCGACACCACCAGTTGCTTATGTAGCCAAATTAAAAATACTCTTTATATCTGGTTATTAGAAAAAAATAAAATATGTAAGAAAAATCATTGGGGAAAAGTTAGCAGTGTTTCAGCAAATGATGCCAGTAGTAAGGCAAGCCAGTTACATTTCTCCCACATTTGTCTGCAAGAACTACTGTTTGCAGCTATAGTGCAGCTGGTAGGTAGTGTCGCTAGCCCCCACTCCCCCAACACACACACACACACACACACACACACACACACACGTTACTGTGTCTCATTGTGTTTTTGAGCTTCATGTGGGAGTTTACATTGACACTTGGGGGAACTTGTAGTAGTCTGTTCTCTTCCTACTGGGAGTGTTGATATCAGTGAAATGTACATGGATGTGTGTTGAGGTTCTCTTAAATAGTTTGGGAATACAAATTTGCATTTAAATGTTTCTTCAGGTGTTATGGAGTGCAGGCTTTTCACCTGTGAGCATGTATAGGAAGTGTAAATGCCCCCTTTGTTTCTTCATTTCATAAATAAATTCATAGTTAACGTCTGAAGTGCTATGGTATTTCCGAAAACCCTGCAGTAGTATGCCCGTTAATATACTCTCCATCTTTGGGTACATACAGTTTTTACTCAACGTTGAGGCTCAGTGGGTGCGGACTCACCTGTGTACATTCAGACAGCACAATGCAGAAGCTGTTGATGGCTGTCTAGTAGATCCCTTAGGTCTGAACAGACAAGTGTGGCCATGGCTCACTGAGATGGACAGTGTCTTTAACCTCTGTAAGTGGACTCTGCAACTGTCTCCTGCTATTTGACTGCCAAGCTACTCTGCTGCCAGCCAGTTGCACTGGTGCCCAGTGGCTCCCTGTGAACAAGCAACAAAAGAAGCTATGCAATGACCAGCTTTATGTCAGTTTTGCAAGATTTTGTGTTGCTCAATTGTAATGAAAGTATTTATCTCAGTTTATATTGTGAACATAATTTTCTAGGCTTAGCTGTGGAATTCGGTGAGCTCTGTAATTAGAAGCACTAGGAACACGGAACAGAATTCAGCCCTGCGGCTGTTAACGTGCACACAGGAACATAACAGATTATGGCATGCAGACAGCAAATCACCCGAGAGAGCTGGTACCCTGGAACTCTGGGGGAACGCTTACATTTAACACTGAGACAAGTTTAATGTTAACTCTTAGTGTTCAGAACTAGTTTTTCAACCGTTATGTAAAAATTGTATGAACTTATCACAGTTCGTTTTCCTCACAAGCTCAAACCCAATTTCCTTCTGCTGGTGCACGGTTGACCATACCATTTATAAATGTCTTTAACTCTTGTTGAGTTTAACAGAGCTGACAGTTGACAGCTGAAATGAAAATCCCGAGCCATAGTTATTCCTGTTTCCCCCCATCTTACGTAATCAAAAATTACACAAAATACATTTCAGTGTTACAGCAAGGCAGCCTTCCATTGCTGTGGCCTTAGAAACCAGCACCATGGGTACAGCACTCTGCACTTTTTTAAATATTGCTGCAGTTCCCAAAAGCCTTGATGTCCCCCGTCAAGGCTCGACTGCTTGGTGTGCACACTGCTTCAAGTAGGGATGAAGTTATCCATCTGTTACCAGTCGAGTCCACTAGTGTGTCACAGCCGTTTTTATGTATACATGCATTCCTCCTAGTTTGGGGGACTTTCTTTTCCAAGTGATATCTTGTTGTCAGAGGATAGGCTAGGCTCACTATGGGCTTATTCACAATTCAGAATTTCTGGAAGATTCTGGCATTCTGGGTGGCATAGTGGTTAGAGCTGCTTCCTTTACATCCAAAGGTCACAGGTTCGATCCCCATATTAGCCAGCTGTACACATGGGTAAATAATTGTAGGTAGACTGACTTTTCTCCAAAGCGGCTTACAATGTATCAGCTGAATGAGTAAATGTAAGTCTGTCTGTAGTTACATTTAATACGGTTCCATTTTCACGAAGACAGGTTGAATATTCTTACCTGTGCTGCTGCCATGGTCTACATCAGAAGCTCCCTATGCAAATATGTGGTTGATTCAAGTTGCTTATTTTCTCTTTACAAGAGTTGACCTTCAACCAACATCAAAACTAATTAATTAATGCTTTCATGCATTGCCACTTTTTTGAACTTTCTTTAAAAAAAAAAAAAATCCTTTACACTGACTATTATAGCCCCTATGTACTTCTTTAATGTCTACCCATGTTTGTTGTCTTGTTTAACATGACTGGGTTTGGGTTTCCCCCCTCCCCAATATACCAAGTCTAATGTGGAATGTCATTGGTAGTACATTGGACAAGCTTGTCAAATCTGTTTTTTTGCTGGTGTGCAGTTTTTTTTTTTTTTTGTCGTTAAGGTGTTTCCCACCCCCATCCAGTGTGGCCATTTTCTGCATTTTGAACAAGTTTTTTTTTTTCTTTTTTTTTTTCCCCTCTTCCCCCCCCCTTTCCCAGCCAGTGCTGTTAAAAACCTATAGATACAGGATTATATATCTCTCACACACACACACACACACACACACACATTTTCAGAACCGCTTGTCCCATACGGGGTCACGGGGAACCGGAGCCTACCCGGCAACACAGGGCGTAAGGCCGGAGGGGGAAGGGGACACACCCAGGACGGGACGCCAGTCCGTCGCAAGGCACCCCAAGCGGGACTCGAACCCCAGACCCACCGAAGAGCAGGACTGTGGTCCAACCCACTGCGCCACCACACCCCCCGGATTATATATCATTAACTGCAATTTGTATAGTCCAAGTAAAATGTATAAAATGTGATATGGGTCATTTTATAAATACATTGGGATGGTGCATTCAGTCTCCAGTGGCTGTAGAGAACAAGCCCAATATTCTCTGAGCCTGTACTGCTGAACTGTGTGTGGAGTACTGTCCTTTGTAGGTCAAATGGACTAATGTCCTGAGCAACTCGTTGGGTTCGGTTTGAATCCAGCTCCAGTTTGTACTGCGGCCTTTGCATGTTTTCCCCTTGTTTGCAACCCAAAGACATCACTGGTATATCACTTCCATGCGCCCCCTTACCCAGAAAACAGCACAAGTGGTTGCTCTGAGTTCAGTTCAGCTTAATGGCATTTGCCCTACTGTTACAGAAAGAACTGTAATTGATAAACAGATTTAGCGCAAGTAAATGGCCAATTCACCATGTGATTTTTATCATTCTACATGCTTGGCTACATTTAAATGAAATCATTGGATCTGACTCATTAAAATTTTCACAGGATACCCAGTTGTATCCCGAGGGTGTCAGTGGCATTGCAGAGAGCAAGAGCTGTGGCAGAATGACAGATAAAAGCTGTGCAAGGCTATGATATCTTCTCAGTTTGCCCCTCAAGTGCTGTCCAGTTTGTTTTAGAAAGCACCTATTGCTTCTGAGCTGACCTAGCAGTGAACTTCTGTTTTCGTCCATTTGTGTTTTGATGCATACTATGAAAAATTTAATTAATGTCCCCTTTGCAGTTCCTGTGATGTGCTTATAAGCAGTGTTACAAATGATACAGTTTCTGTTCAAATTAATAATAGATAAGGGTTCAGTAATGGCCCAGACCAGCTCCTGTTTGCCATGTGAAGGTGCAGCTCTGCGCTCTCCTTCCCTTGACATGTCGGGACTCGGCAACCATCACCACGCACGAGCCTTGTTGGAGCAGTGGCATCGCTGTCCAGAGGCTCTGCACACCCCTTTGTCGCAAGTTCGCACTCTGTGTGCGGGCTCGCGCTGTGACCTGTTGTGACACACTGCTGCAGTCCTTGAGCAGTGCTCTCTGTGGGCAGCTATGTAGTGTGTTGTCTTTTGTCTTGTATTTCTAGCCTTTCTCAAAGGATGGTAATAGGGAAGTTACATAAACATTTACTGCTCTTTCCAGTGCATGTGCATTGTCACTTATGCAGTGGGCTTCCTTGACTCTACTTGCTGCAGTATGTACTGGCCACCAGTTGTGCTGCTGTGTGCTTGGTGTTTGCTTGGAAGACTGAGCGAAGTGCTAGCACCAGGAAACAAGGCAGCTGCAGCGTCTCACTGAAGCCAAGATCGTTTTACTTTGCTCCCCCCCCCTCCCCCCCCAAGTGAGATGCCGAGTGAAACTCCCCTCGCTTTAATGTTCCATATTGCCCCTCTTGAAATGCAAAGGCAGCAGATTACATTTGATTTACAAATTCATTTACAGCTCCGTTTTGCCCATGAGGCTAGGGGGATTTGTGATTCAGCTATTGCTGGCAGGTCTGAAGCTCACGTCATAGATCATCAGCAACTTTGTTAATGGTCTACTGCTCACTCATACAGACCCCAGAGGAACTGGATGACTCGGACTTTGAGACAGAGGACTTTGACGTGCGCAGCAGGACCAGCGTGCAGACGGCGGATGACCAGCTCATCGCTGGGCAGAGTGCTCGGGTGAGTGACTTCTACCCCATTGTGGGTGTCCCAGCACCTGGCCTGCCAATATCTCAGCCCAAACCTTGGATTCATGCAGTCATTCCAGCAGGAGGGTGCTATTGTGTCAAACATCTTCTCACCAGTGACTAGCTCCTGTTATTGAATGTAATCAGAAAGCATAAGGCTTGAAATTAAACACTAACTTGCTTGTTCTGTGACAGTCTCTAATTTCTGTAAGGCATCCAGCAAGTGGAAATATGTATGATCACAATGATCCAAAGTTTTCCCCAGTCTTCTCTGCTCCTGTCATGTCTGGCCTCAGATTTACTTGGCTATTTTACCTAATGGGATCTGAGTCTTCACTCACTAAACCATTCTTTCTTTTTAATATTTCTTAAGCTTTTCAATGCCTTCTCTAAATTGTATTCCGTATATTTGAGTACGAGTTCAAGTTTCATCTTCTGAGAGCAGCAGTGTCAGCAGAGATGAAATCACTGCCAAGATTTCAGGAAAGCATGCACCAGCCTCATTTTATCTAGCCCATGTAATACTTCATTTCATTGTCTGGGCAATACATAAAGACATCAGAGTGAGCAGTAGTGTAAAATCGAGGTTTATTTGAAAAGGCAGTGCTATTTAAATTGATTTTAAGAAGCAGAGTTAATGGGACATTTCTTTGCAATGACATATGAACCCCCCCCCCTTATCTTAACTGGTGCTTTAGTACCATTATCACACCACACTGAATTTACCTTTCATGAGTTTCGCTGCTAAATACCTGCTTATGCTTGTGTGCTGAGGTTTATATAATTTTCAGTTTTTTGGGCACAGTATTGCTAATTCCTGTCAAAATGGCTTGTGTTCAGCACACACTCTGAAAATGATCAGCCACATGCTTAAAATAAATCAATTTCTAAGCTGATACTGTAAAGCCTACTCGGTGTCAATATCAGAAATATAACAAGTCACTTTGATTCAGGTCCAGTGACAAATTGTCCCCTGTGACAGAAGGAGATGCCTTATGTTCTGGAAATGTGAATGGCTGTCAAAATGTCACTGTTTGCTACATATACCAAGAAAAATGTAGCTGAAATGGAGAGTTCAATGTGACACAAAGGAGGCTTTGAGCAGTTCAGTCTCTACTTAAAATTGCCACATAAGTTGATCTAACTAATGTCAACCAGAGTTATACGTGAACATAACAAGAAAATGAATCATTCATATTTTGAAACAATCCCATTTTTCCCAGGGGAACTAAAGCAAAAAGCTTGCTGGTTCTCTTGTGCCTAGTGTCCTTGCTATGTGCCAAAGCCTGGGGGCCAGTTGACACGGTGCCATGCATCCTGCGTTCCCAGGGGACAGGAGCTGTGCTTCAGTGCATGGCTTTCCTGTGCTGTTCTCTGACCTTCCTGTTCAGTCCTTTGCTGAAATAAATAAATGTGTGTGTTCTTTTCACAGTGTGTCAAAACGACCAAATTTTTTTGCACCAGAATTAAGCTCATGTGCCAGGTGTGCTTTCGAGCTGTCACTCTGACACTCATTGCAGTAGCTCTATGTTCCGTCTTTCCAGGAACCTAAACCCTTAGTCCATGAATGAGTCGGTAGAATCGCACAAGTGACTCATTCCTTGAACTGACATTTGTACTTCGTAATGATGCTTTGTTCTCCCCTCAAACTCATTTTATTTTGAAACAATACACTGCAGTTTTATTTTTACTTTTAGACTTTTTTTAGTCTAAATTTGCTGAAGGATGAGGAACATGTCAAAATTGTTCTATGTTTGTTGCCACCTCCACTGTACCCACTGACAGGTTATTTGTACACTAGTTACAGAAACTGTAGTGGTCTCTGGAGAGCATGGCAATTGAAAGGACTGTTATGCTACAGCTATGGTTAAGGATTCATTGTCATAAATATGTGAAACCAGTTTTAAGGTATTCAGGAAAATTCAGCTACAGTTGTAGAGTTTCTACACACACACTTTTTTTTTTTTAAATTTTTTTGAGCTTGTTAGTGAAAAGTGTCAAAGCTCCCCACACAACGCACAAACTTGGGTAGGAAGCACTTTCAGTATACTATTTTATTTGGGCATAGGTGTGGTCATATTGAAGGTATTAATGAAAAGCAGTTAGTTTCATTCTGGAATACTTGGCAGAATTAAGTGTGTGTACAATATTTAAGTTCTGTCAGTAAGTCACTGAAAAAGGTATGTTTGTTTCTGTTTAGTTCTGCTTGATGTCGCATTAAATCTATGGTGTGTCATTCAAGGGGAACATTGCAGAGTCTAACGCCTTATGCTTCCAGAATAGGCACTGGATTATTGTGATCCGGCCATAGGAAAAGCAGCTTTCAAGATTGAGAGAGAAGCCGCTCAAACTTTTCACTGTTCCTCCTTCAACAGGCAATTATGGCTCAGCTTCCCCAGGAGCAGAAAGCCAAAATTGCAGAGCAGGTGGCCAGCTTCCAGGAAGAGAAGAGCAAGCTGGACGCTGAAGTGTCCAAGTGGGATGACAGTGGCAATGACATCATTGTTCTGGCTAAGCAGATGTGTATGATAATGATGGAGATGACAGATTTCACCAGGTGAGTTTGACTGTCAGGTGCCAGGCATGAACACTATCTGCAATTTAAACCACTTTAGCTCTTGTGGAATGTAAAATTTTGATTTGGCCACTCGAGGTAAATTTTTTTGGAAAGAAATTGTGTAATAGCAGCATAACTTACCCCTTATCCTATGTCTCTTTCAAGCTTTGGTGGAAATTGTGTCAGTAAAAAATTCTTAATACAAGTGGTTTTTGAATGTCACATTTGCTTAGTGTTTCCATAATGCTGCTTCCTTTTTATGTATTCTGTTGAATTGTCGTCCCTCCAAAGCATTGTCAGTGTATTGGCATAAAATTTAAAATATCCATTTCCAGATCCCAACCATGTTAGTGTCACACACATGTTAGTTTATCCCATAAAAGTATAATCTACATAACATTACTGTGGAAAAATGCTAATAAATAATTCAAAACAGATGGCTTAGTAGATTTAACTTTATTTCTCAAGGAAACTAAGACATGAACAGTGAATACACACTCAATGTTTAAGTAAAATAAAGAACATAATTTCATTTAACTCTTAATTTACAGGTACTTAGTTATGCCTAGTGCAAGGCAACATATCTATCACATTGATGGTCTCAAGCTGTCACAATCATTGATTGTTGATGTGAGGGGGAGGGACAAGATTATCCAAACCCACTGGTAACTGGTGAACCCATTAGTAACTTTTTTTTTTTTTTTTTTTTAATTTTTATTATTAAATTTTCTCCTGAAGTAGAAGTTGAGAGTAAGAGAAATATTGCCGCGCACCCTGAACCACCTGGCCCCACAACTCACTTCCCTGAGTACAAGCTCACCTTCCTTGGGCATCTTGTCATCCTGTCCACCAGTCCTCCTGTAATGTTAATATAGTATCACAACTGAAATAAGATAACACAATTAATTTAGCTGATCCTTTTCTCAAGTGACAAAAATATTTTAAGTACCTTGATCAAGGGCAATACAGTTGGAGTGGGATTTGAACTGGAGTTCTTTTGAGCATGGAACTATTAAATCCGTTATTTAAATAATAGGCTTGAATAAAATGAAACCCCTTGCACTAGTATAAAGTTCTTCATGTTGAGCTCCAATGACGATATAGCCTGTGCTTGTATGGTTGATTCTGTGGATCTGCACTCCCAAATTGCACAAGTGGTTCTTGATAATGCCTGAATGAATGAAAAATGACAATCTAGAAATAAAATATTTTGTTTAAAAATATTAGAAAATAGTCAGTCATCCTGAATCCAACTGAGATGTTGTGGCAAGACCTGGAAATAGCTGCTCATGGTTGAAAATTGGCGAATATTGCCGAGATAAAGTAGTTCTGCATGGAGGAGTGGCATAGAATACTTCTACAGCAATGTGATACCCTGGTCAACAGTTATGGAAAATGTTTAGTTGCAGTCATTGCAGCTAAAGGTGTTGCAACCTATTTACTGAGCATGAAGAGGCAATTATCTTTTCACACCTATGATTACACATTTCATTGTGTTCCACGCTGAGGAAATGGCAAATATTGGTGCCACTTGTTCTGTCACGCTCTTTTCTTATAGTACTTGAGCTGACAAATAGTCGATCTTATTTGTCAAAAATCTGCAAACGTAAAGGAAATTGGAGGAGGGCAAATACTTTCTCACAGCACTTTGTGCGTGCATATATATTTTTTCATCCCTGTCAAAGTATGCACTTATATTCTGCTACTACAAGTAAGCAGGAGGGAGAAAATATGAACTGAAAATTCCATCTGTCATGGGTTGGATGACTCTATTTAGAGCTTGGAGAGAGCAGCTCTGAATGCAGGTTGTGCCACTTGCCAACTGTGCTCTGGAGTCTCTTGTGGTGCTGAAAAACTGGCAAAGGACTGAGTAGGCCTGGCTGTTCGTACATGGCGGACCAGGGTTGTCTTGTAGGCCGGGGCGGCAGTGAACTCCACCGAATGGAAAGGGATGGGCAGCTGGCAGGAGTGGGCGGCATCTCATTAGTGCTTCAGGCATGCATGCTGCAATGTGCAGCATCAGATCCTTCCTCTGATCACTTCCAGCTCTGTTCTCTGTTGAAGGACTCTGAGCTGGTGGCTTGCTATAGGATGAGATATACGTGGGACAAATTTCATTTAAATAATTTAATGGGTGAATTTTGAGTGACAGTATTGCAGTAGTGAGTACTAGTCTGTGTTGAGGCCTGACGAGCCCATTGTGCCATAGTCACAGCCTTGTGACTTATCTGAAGCACTTTCTTTCCTTTCCATTAAAGAACCTCCTGTTTTAACGAGTGATTGTTTGCCCAGTTGCTTCTTTATGTTAATATAAAAACGTGAATACGGCACAGTACAACACAAGCATTTAATAAGTGTACCTCCTTTTAGGGGTAAGGGACCTCTGAAGAATACATCGGATGTGATCAGTGCTGCAAAGAAGATTGCAGAAGCTGGATCACGGATGGACAAGCTGGGTCGCACCATTGCTGATCAGGTAGCTCGGTCCATTTCTTAAATTCTTGTACAGCAAGGTTCTCTTTGTATCTGCTGAAAGAAAGATACCACTCACTAAAGTTCTGAGGGAGGATCTCTGAATGTAGTTTTGGTGGTACACATAGTTGGTACAGTAGCTAGAAAATAGATATGAATGAATATGAATATGCTAGTGATTGTTGTCAGAGCTGTTACTGCCAGTATCGTCACAGCTTTTCTGCATGTAGCATATGTTCAATGTTCTGGTATCAGTTAGAAACTTAAGTACTGCTGCTTAATGTACAGTGTGAAATAAGTATATTGTCATTAAATGTATTTTGCACAATTTTACAGCTCAATAAATCTGCTACAAGCTTGGCAGGAGAGAGGAGTAAATATATTTGCTAAGCAGAAGCTTTAAATAAGAAAGTGGTGTTGGCAACTTGTGAAAACATGCTGAGCTGTTAGAGATACCTGAGTTTTTCTTTGTAATACGCTGACATCTATGGTTTCCATCTAATTTATTAGGACATTTGTAGGTCTGACTGGAATATGAAGTCAATCTCAGGCTTGGTCTGTTCTGTAGTTCAGGTGCTTTTATTTTACTTGATCCTATCATGCATGCCCAATAAGTTCAGCCTTTCAGATTTCTCGTGCATTCTTGTGTCATAAGCCTTAGAACTGGTTACAGGATTTCCAAAGCTAACTGGTTTTAGAATACATGTGGAATAAATACACCCGAGTCTTAACTTGCACAGTTAGGACTGGAGGTCTGTCTCACTGTTTGTTCATAAATCCAACCGTTATCTTTGTCGGTAGAAACAGATGTGTCTCGATTTATTTGCGACTGAGATCTCGAAAGAAAACCTCAGGTAAGTCTACAATGAATTAAAAGTTGGCTGTGATTCCCCCCTCTTCACTATCTTGTGTTAAAGAGGCTATCCTAGAATTTTGGGACATGAGGCAGGGAACACTTTGATTGCTTTATAATTAATATATCAGTAAATGTAACAGTACAGCTCTTCCTCAGTCTGTCCGCTGGGTTGGTTCTGTAAAAATGTGATATAACTGATAAATCAGATACATTAAAGCATTTTCTGTAGTGTTCACATTTATATTTAACTATTTAAAATGGGAGGAAAATTTCTTTAATTCCAGGTATTGACATTTCATCCCACAAATATGTGCAATGTGTCTTGTCACTGATCACTCTCCACAAGCTGTGAACACTAGACACCAGTTAAATTGCTCCCACCTTTATGTGATGTGTTAGGATGCTTTTTATTGCCGACTAATATCTGGAAATACTGGTTATGTTCGCTCCTGAATTTTGGAAAACAGATAAGTGAAGAAAACTGAAAAATGCTTTTGAAAGTTGGCAACTCGATTGTTCGTAACACAAAGATACAGTGTAAATGTAGAAAGTAACAAGGGTTTTACAGATGGGGAACAAAACAATGTAGTAAAGACACATTGCAACCTTGATTTTTAACAGATTGTGGTTCCTTAACAGCTTGATTATTTTCGCAGCCTTTTGTTAAATATACGTCTGTCTAACTGCTGTAGAAACTGGTCGGAAGATGAAGTATAATTGTTTGTTTTTAATTGTCTTATTCAGTGTTAATCCTTGGCATGAAACGGTGTGTAACAAATCATTTGGTTGTCATGGATTAGGGCTGTTGGAGGCAGCTATGAAAGAACTGTATAAAAACTGCAGAAACAAGGGCATCTTCATTATGATAATGAAGGTCAGTGCTATATAAAATGTCTGTCAAGTGCTATACAAAGGTGCTCAGTGAGAATTCTGTATTGACCATTGGAGGAAACATTAGTTTTAACTGAGATTAATTGTGCATATGTGCGTAGAATGGGCAACCCTTCTCAGAACAGTACACGTGTTGAAAGCAGGCGTGCATGTCTGCAGCAGTCTAAAAGCTCCAGCTTTGTGGAAACGTGACGCTCGATTTCTTTGTTGGCTGACATAAAACAAGTCTGTTGAATGCACTGTACACAGCTCAACGTGAAGTCTCAAGGTGCCTACAGTTGCATTCATGTTAAGGTGTGTCGGGTAAACGTGCTGTGGCTGCTGGGATATTCTCCACTACACGTGTCCTTACGGAAATGGATGTCTGACTGCTCCACTTCTGTAGCACAGGGCCTACCTGTAATGTGGAACAGCTCTGTCTCCGAGCTTGGTGTTGATGGACAACTTGCACGTGGGGCTTGGCAGCGCTTAAACATGGTTGATTATGGCCTGAGGCCCACATATTCCTCTGAAGTACACTGCTGAAACCCAGGTGTTACGGAACTGTTATGTTTATAGCTCCCCTTCCCCATTTACTCGTAACTAGCTAGGCTACTAAGACAGCTTCTGACCTTTCCTTGATGATCTGGTGCATGTCACATGTCTCGTCTATCCATCTGCAGGACAGAAATAATGTGCCTGATTTTAAGTACAATTCTTAGTATTTTTCATTTAATTATTTATGCACGAATTGGGGAGGAAGAGTCCTGTGGACAATTTCAGGAAATGACCCGATGAAATGGAACTGATGAAGACATCAGTAACAATAGTCTTAAATGGTTCAGAATGATTCTCATATTGTTGTATTGAAAATAATTGTAATGTGTAGCGGTCTGGAACTGGTTGCTGTACTAAACAGATGTACACTGTTGAAGAGAAATGAGATTTAGATTTTCCGCTCCAATTAAAAAATTATTGTATTCACAAGTGATGAATTAAAAGCAAGAACAGGAAAAAGAGGCAGCTTTTTTTAAATTTAATTAAGGACAGTTGTATGATTAGAGAGAAGACGAGTGTTGTGAAACATTTGCAGTGCAGATGATGCAAACATCGAGCCTGGCATTGGTGTTATGTCCTTTTCCAAGGTCCGGTAAGGTAGAGGTGTACTATAGCATTAAAAGTTTGCTCTATGAAGACTTGTAACAGAATGAATTTTTTTTTTTTTTAAGAATTTTCATAGCAACTAGCGTAGGTGTATTTCCTGTTAATGACCATTTTAATTGTAGCATGAAAACAGAATAGGTGAACCTCTGTTGTAGGTTTGTAGAGTCATAAAAATGGACTAAGTAAAATAATTACTTGCTTATACAAGTCAACTATTAGAAACGATATTAAAACACGACATGTTCATTCTGTAATGTTTGGAAAGATCAGACTTTACCCATTGCTACAGCTTTGTTGTTGCACAGCCTCCCATTGAAAAAGAAATTCAGGATGTAAGTTGACATTTTCACTGCAGTCAACTGGCCCTGCTGCCTATTTTATAGATGAACTTCTGTGTCAACAAATAGTGTGGAGTAAGAGAACCAATTTTTTCAGTTCTTCTTACTTCACTTGTGGGAGTTCCGTAGCAAACAAACACGTTGTGCTTTGAATTCCCTGCATGCAGATGTAGAATGTTCATTTTATTTATAGTTTTCTGCAAATGGTTCTTGTCTGGTTCAATGCAGTCTGGCCTGTAAAAATAAGGCATAGTATTTAGTACCTGTAGCAGGCCTCATTCATACAGTTGTTTTGGAAAATCCAAAAATAGAGCAAAACACGTATAGCAGTCAATAGGAAGGCAAGTTAACAAAAAAACCATGTGTTAATGTATGAAATGTTTGAACACTCTGTACAGTTGGTATGTAGAGGTCACATGTCCCAGTGCTGTGGTACTATAAACTGTCTGCAGATCTCTAGTCTATTCTCTGGTATGCGCCAACGTTTTTAACTGTTCCTGAAGTACACTAAACATATTTATCTATAAAATGGCAAGATTGGAATTATGAGGTTTTTTGCATTTTAGTGTTCTCTATTTAAAATATTCTTAATTTGCGCTGCATTCTTTGTCTTTGCATCAATTATAGAAATAAAACATCCTGACCTTCTTAAAGGATTACATTGCTTTATTTATCATTATTTCACATACTACTAAACGTTGTGTCATTCTCGTTTGGGCCTTCACAGTCATGGCCGGCGATGCAAACCACCGTGAAGTGGACAAAACCAAGGCGCAATTCCATGGTCTTTCTAGACTGATGGATGCCAATGATGATGAATGATGACTAAACGTTGTGGAAATTGCTTCATTGGAGTCACATTATGGCACGTTTTCTTTAAAGCTTTGTTATTCTGTGGTGCAAAACATTTGCTTCCTGTGCATTTGCAGTGCCCAGACTCTGCATGCAAGCAAGACCTCCTGGCCTACCTTCAGCGCATTGCCCTGTACTGCCACCAGCTGAACATCTGTAGCAAAGTGAAGGCCGAGGTCCAGAACCTCGGCGGAGAGCTTGTCGTCTCTGGGGTGAGTCTCTGAGCAGACAGGCAGACTGTGCAGAGCTGACACACAGTAATTTATTCCCAGCACACACATCCTTCTAGTGCATTCTTTTCAAGTGTGATAATCCAGGCTCTGTCTACATACAGGCTCTAGACTGACTGCATGTACAGAAAAGTGTTGAACATTCATAGCGCTTTGCAGTTTTTTTCACGTCACTCTTCTCCATCTCTGAACTGAGACAGGATACACCACCCCCATCTGCTCTTTTCAAAATGGAACTAAAACAATTTATTTTATTTTATATCCATTTATATGTGGAGCACCGGCTCCATGACAGCGGTCACAGATCTGTCCAGCAGAGTACCCCCAACACCTTCAGTTGTTTGCATCAAAGCAGTTCTTCAGAATCTAAAGGAAATAAATGACCTACTTGGATAAGTTCCTCAACAGTACCATGCGGCATCAGTCTTTGGAAACTGCCCGAATCATTACGTTTGGGAGGGGATGCTTCAATTTAGTAACAAACACAGGCTGAACACCCACTGGAGTATTTTTAAATTATTTGCAGTATTATGGTTTTTACAGTGGAAATCTTTGAAGGGGTTATTAAATGTCACAAATAGTTTGTGTTACAGGAATCATTTAAATGGAATGCACATTTGTACACTCAGTACATCACCATGCCCTAAGTCCCTCGGGACTCTAAATTACTAATCACTTCACTGGCAACATTATGTCTCATAACTAGAAAAATAGCAATTACGGTCTTATGTCTTTCCTAACTACTGTTTTTAACAAGCACAGGGGCTTCACTTCTTTTGAAACAAGAACTAATATCAACTTCCAGTCCCCAAGGACACTGCCAAGGGGTGAAATTCGCAGTGCGACAATGTTGTTGCAGTCCGTTTATCCCTTTGTCTGAGAGCCATATTTATGTGTAGTAGTGAAGGCGCCTTTCAGTTTGAGGTTATCCTGTTGGGCCCGCAATGTCATCGAACCCTTTAAGCAGAGTCGGAAATGGCAAGCAAGATCAGTGTCTTCCATAATGGTTAATTCCTCATGTTATTTATGGCACTGAGGTGATTGAAGATTAAAGCCCAGCTTCAAAAGCACTTTATAGCTGTATTGCAATTGATCATTTTCACATTATTCCTGGTTCTTTGGAGACTTAATGATGAGGCACAATAATGCTTTGAGGTTTTTTTTTTTTTTTTTTTTCTTTCTTTCTTTCTCAGCCTCTCTTCAGATGTTTCCTGCCACACAGCTGCTGCTCCTCATCTCTGTGTGCTCCAGAAGGAACATATGTACTTTTAGAACTCCAGCTCTTATCGATCATCTTCCCATATATCCTACATCTTTCCTTCTTCTACAAGCGCTCAGTGGAAAATTTAAATGACAAAGGTGTATGCCCCGAAGTTCAGTGGTGCAGGGTCATAGCAATATGTGCAACAGGTAGAACAGTAAAAAAGGAATTTTCCTGATGTTGTTATCCAGCTTCTTAGCTGTATAATCTACCAGCGTGTCATGGATGTTCATTTATGCTGTGAAGACAGTTTACGCTGAATACAACAGAACCTTGTTCTATTTGTTCTTTATGATCTTTTTTGCTTTATTGGAATTGAAGAAATTCCAGTGGATCCCATCTGATTTCTCACTTTTTTTTTTTTTCTTCCTCCCTTTTACTTGTCTCTTTCCTCTACTTTTGTCCCATTTATCATGTAATGTATGTGGGGGCAGAATGCATTTCATAAAGCTATTTGATCTCTCTGCCTGAAGCCATTTATGCCAGTTGTTTCTTATTTTGGAGCTAAAGTTGCTTATGAAGCAACTAAAATGGGAGTGTCGTGCTTGTGCAAAAATATTCACTTGCAAGCCAACGATAAGTTCTTCGAGCTGGAGGCATGGGCCAATATTCACAAAAAAGCTCTGCAGCGATTAAACAGTTCAAATTGTTAGATCTGCTGCCCCTTTTATATTTTCATATAACAAATAATATGAATAATATTCTCAAATTGCCAAAAAGATAAAATCTTGAACTCCATTTCTAATTTGGTTTGTGTTGTAGCAGAACTATCCGTTTGAAACGCATGCATCCTCCTTCTGCAGGTGGACAGTGCCATGTCCTTAATTCAAGCTGCCAAGAATCTGATGAATGCCGTGGTGTCTACAGTGAAAGCCTCTTACGTGGCCTCCACTAAGTACCAGAAGGTGCAGGGCATGCAGTCGCTCAATATGCCTGCCGTCTCCTGGAAGATGAAGGCCCCCGAGAAGAAGCCCTTGGTCAAACGTGAGAAGCAGGATGACGGGCAGACTAAATTGAGGAGGTCGTCCCACAAGAAGCATGTCAATCCTGTGCAGGCCCTCAGCGAGTTCAAAGCCATGGATAGCATCTGACCTGTGCTTTGTCCCCCTTTTCTTAGTGAAATTGCTCACTGGTATGTGATATGCTTTAAAATGTATCTATATTTTTAATTTTCACTTGGGGCTTTAAAGCTGCCTGCTTTGATAGAAAGTCTCTCTGATTGACAGAAAAAGACATTTGGCAGACCACCATACTCCGCTGCCTTCCCAAAACAGACAATCGGTAGTTACACAAGGTTTTTGTACCTCAGCTATTTACAAGGGAGATTGACATTTTCATGCAGTCCTGTTTAGCAATATGGTTTATTTTGCGGTATTTTATTTACTTGGTTTGCCATCTGCTATATGTTTTATACAAAATTTTAGCTACTTCTTGATCCCTTATAATAGGCTTTATAAAAGAGTAATAAAGCAGTAGAGTTTACGGCCTTCCTTAATTTTCTTCTGAAACAATTATACTACATGTAGAATGAGTGAGTTCATTATTTGGTTCAACACTGAATTTCTATATTTTTCTCTTTATGTAATAAACCTAATTGTCTTTATGCAGTCGCCTTAGGAAACTTACTTTTAGTGGGTTAGACCATTTAGTTACACCTTACTGCTTCCTGTCTGACATACTCCATTATTAAAATGTGTCTAATTGTTGATGCTTTACGTGTTTTACAGTATGAACATGTACTCTGTGCATAACCAGTTTAAATCATCAGTGAGACCAGGCTTAATCTATAAATCTCTTCTACGTTCTGTGCTCTAACTTAAAAATTAATAGAAACTGGAAAGTTTTTCATATTTATCTTCTTCCTTGAATGTTTATATTTTATTAACCAGTGACAGGAGATTGTTTGAGGCTGAACCTTCACATCTCTCTCCCCCCTGCAGGGCAAGTAGCCATGCAAAGTTAACACTATGTATGTGCCCTGAATGGTTAAAACTCTTGGTCTTTATGCCTTATTAATCAACTGAAAAGGTGTTTTTTTTTCTCCCCCCCCCCCCCCCCCCCCCCCCCTTTTTTTTTTCTTGTAGCAAAGACTTTGGGTTTAGGACATTAAATAGTACTGCTGCAACAGAGTGAAACCGGGCACCGAAATTCTGACTTTTGGGCATTACAGGAAGCAGTTGACTCAACAGATTTTCACTGAAACTTCAGAGATCCTTTTTGAGAGACTTTCTAAACTGGGGTAGTTCATAACTGCATAATTTTAGTTTTGTGTCACTACAGTGTGCCGATGAAGCATTGCACAGCAAATTGAGACATTTTATGTTTTAAATATCCCAGTGGACAAATTTGGCCTTCTCACAGGGGGAGAAATGACTAATGCAAAGATTTTCTTGGGGTTTTTCATTTGGATGATAGTGGTTAAGAATTTTAAAGTAACATTTTGACTTTTTCCTCACTACTTAAAAATAGGATTATGTTGATGCTGCCAGGATGGATTACATTGCACCTCACTGGAGTTCATTGTGACTTGAGTGGATGGGTTGAGCTTTACTTTGAGCTGTTGAGCAGCACAGTCAGATGTACCACTTATCAAAAATACTGTTCTTGGCCTTTTACTATCAGACGGTCACAATTTTTCTTATGAAAAGATTTTCTGTGCTGAATGATGCATTGCTTATGAGACCATAATTCAAAAATTGCTCATGTTTAATAGCAGAATCAAAATTAGTAATGTGCAAAATTAACATTTAAAGGAAGCTGAGCTACACTTAATGTGCATGATGTTGATTTTATTGGAACAGTATGGTTTTCTGGACCATTTCAACACATTCATAAGGGTTAATATTTCTAAATGTGTATTACATGGTGGGGGGGTTGTACTATTAAGTACCCATACATGAGGCTTTGGAATTATGCTTATATCAACAGAAGTCATATGTCATCTGAGGTTTTTTTTTGCACAGAAACGCATTGCTTTTCCTTCCTGTTTTAATCCGTTTTTCTGTTTGTGCTAAAATTTGCCTTCTAATAAACAATTAACATTCTTTTTTCTGTGGTCATTGTGTAGTTGCTTATTTGGTTTAGAAATTCTCAGTTGTTTTTACTGTTCTTTTGTCAGCTCTCAAAGGTCCCCCCCAAGAATTAAGTGAAAACATTTTTCCAGTGTAGGAGAATTTGAAATTATGCATGGGATCTCTTGAAACAAGACTTTCTAGTAAAGTTCAATACATGGACATATTTTGCACAAAGGAATGTTTTTTTAAAAAAAAAAAAAAGAAATGCTAAACATAAGGTGAGGCATTTAAAACTTGACATTTTTCACCCCTGCAGTGGACAAAGTTCTTGGTAATGGATGTTTCAGATATTTTGAATTGAGCCATGACAAACATGTAATGCAGTGTTAGATCTGATAATTTTAACTTTTCTGAATTCTTATGAGTCAGGAAAATAGTTACTCATTGTCCAGTAGTGTTTATTAATACTGTTATGAAATATTAGAGGAAATACTATATATTGGCATTGGTGGTGATTTTCTTATTTTTTTTGGTGGTCCTCACAGGATCAAAATGTGCAGTCAGCCAATTTCCGAGTGTCTTGTTAACTGTGCCTTGAAGGATCTCTGCTCATTTTTCCTGAATTTAACAGACTACTTCTTTCCTTTTCCTCTCCATGTTAACACCATTTTATTTAACTTAAACCACAATCTTGTCTCAGCAGCCTTTGTGTAAATCAGGCAATGAGCTCTAAGAAGTAAATGGGAAATTTAAATCTGCAAAGGGACTTGCTGTTGAACCTTTTGCAAAAGTAATTGACCTCTTTCTGCTGTTCTGAAATATTCAGTTTTAAACTGGTAAAAGTTAAACTTTACATTGTCAATGACTTTGTGAACAACAGATTTGTGTGTTTGGTTAACATAGTTTTTTTTCTTAGAATCACTTGATAGTGGGTTGTGAGGTTAGAGTTCCGGTGCTGTGAGATATGGGACAATCCACAAGGCCCGCTACTTTTCTTGTTACCATACAAAGCCCACTGTCCGTACTCCCATCTTTTATTTATTATAGCCATGCTTATCTTTTCTCCCCTCATGACCCTCCCGGTGCCAGCATGCCTTTGCCATTTCTGCAGAAGATCAGTGGCTGGGGGTTGGCAGTGGTGAGGGAGGAGGGGCACATCACCGGTAGACCTAAAGAAACTGTTAAACACCCTGTGGTGAGAATCAGCTGTGGATCTCTGACAGCAGAAGCAGTAACTCTTGTCATTGGCATGCAAACAATGGGATGTAGAAGATCATAGGCCTACTGGTTCACATGTGGCTACTTTTGGATGACAGCTGATGACCATCTAATTCCACACAAATTAGTGTCTAATCCACTTGTAATGTGTTTTCTGCACGATATTACCCAATGGCTGAATGCTCTGAGGCAATTTTACAAATGAAAAATGAAAAGTTGGCATGCCTCCTTAACCTGAAATGACAGAAAAATTTATGAAAAAGAGCACATAACAAATGCCTAGTTAACAGGCCACAGATGGGTGTTCAGAATTCATGAGAAATCATCTCAAAAAGATTATCCCCATTCCTTACATAACCAGGCTATTTTTTCTATGAAATTAACTGATAAATTTCCATTGAACATGTATCAAATTAACATCTATGGAATCACAGGTTTTCAGGAGATCCATCTTGATGGGTCAATTTGAAGCACCTGTTCCAGTTAGCATGTGGATATGACATTTCTGTGCAGCTAATTGTTCAAGTGCAATGAAAACTGAATTTGCTGCATGCCAGTTCTGGCTCATTCTCAACAATCAATCTGTTACTTGATATATATATAGGGTATGTTATGAAAGCTTTACTTGTTGTTGTGGACAATGTTGCTGTGTCCTAGAACACTCAGTACTGGTCAGTCGCATGTGCAGGATGGAGCAATGCGACAAACACTCAAAAAGGGGACAGGAATTCAATACACATGGCTCCATCATGGGCTGTAGTCCCTAGTCTGGAACCCACCACCTGCTGGAAAGAGTGTTCAATAGATGGTCAGTGAGAAGGAGATGCAGTGCTGGTCTGCTTTGGGTGACTGTCCCCCCCCCCCAAGTTGTGTCAGCCGGCCATGTGTACCATGCTCACATTAGCTGGTGCATTTTAAAATTATTCCATTTCAATCTATGTAAGGTGTGTTTCTGTTTCATGATTCATATCATTTTGTCAATGCAGCTTTCTATATATGTTATACTGTCATTTTACAGCAAATGATGTTCCTTTGCCCAAAACAACCTTTTCCCCAAAATAACCTAGTGCTCTGCTCTGCATGTATGTCACATCACACCATATGAATCCAGTCCTGATTGTCAGTGAAAGCATTTTAATAGCTGGTATCAGAGAGAGAGAGAGACATGAGTACGCAGCAGAATTTGTTTCTCTCCAAAGACTTAACCACAACTTTGATGAGTCCGAGTTCTCTACCAGCAGGCCCTTGAAGATGTTATTCCTACACCAAGAACCATCTTTTCTGAAGCAGGCAAAGGATGAGGTTATGTGTTAGTCAACAGGTCTTTGTTTTCTTCATGATGATGGCCTCAATTCCAGAGCTTCCTTTTCCTTTCAAGGGCTATTTATTATTGGCTGAAGTGCTTGTTTTGATTTTACAGTTACACTGATTGTCACCAGGCATTACAAAGAGGTTTTTCATAATTATATGTATTGACATTGAGTACTTTGCAAAAGTTCTGTTTTATAATAATACACACCTTCCATTCAGCATAGTCACTCTGGTAGGTTTAAGATTAAACAGGTGAAAAGCCACACTAACAGGTGAAAAGATGGCTTTCCTGTGAGCCTCTTCCTATACTCCTTGGAAGAGATGACTATGTGTAGAGTATCTAGTGAAAAAAAATCCCTATTCAAGGATCCTTGTTCTGTTAGTGAATCTGCAGGCATGATTTGCATTACATGTACATTTTTTATTTAGTAGATGCTTTTCTCCAAAGAGATTTCAAACGTTATGTAGTGTTATCAGCCCACACACCTTATTCAGCAAGGTGACTTATTCTACACTGCTAGATACACTACTTAAAATGGGTTACTCATCCATACGTTAGTGCAACGCACTCTCTCTGTCACTCACACACTATGTGGGAACCTGAACAGCATGTCTTTGGGAGGAAACCCACACAGACATGGGGAGAACATGCAAACTCTGCACAGACTGAGCAGGGTTCAAACCCTTGTCCTCTCCCACCACCCAGGTGCTGTGAGACAGCAGCGCTACTGATGGCACGATAAAGGCATGAAGACTAAAATACTTTCTCAAAAAGGCAGAGGTAATGTGGTAAAATGTGTAGATTATGGAAAGGGTACAACATAAAAATTAAAGTGTTTGAACGTGAAGCTGCATCACTGGGCATCAGTGAAAAGCTCAGCCTTTGAACCAAAGGATCTGATAGAAGGCATTGAAGATTTGACTCTTACCATCCAAAACACCCATCAGAGGAGTACATGTGCCTTCATCAATTCTGTGTAACACTTGCTTGTACCAAAGGTAGCAAGAAAGGAGCTATTATTAAATAAGAATTGCCTGAAAAGCACAGAAAGCTAAATAGATGTGAGAGTGACCCAAAAGCTATGATTTTCTTCAAAATAGCTGTGTTCTCTTTGAGTTTCAAACAAAGGCTGCGCTGTTAAACAAAGGCTCAGGTGTATAAGTCAGCCTGTTGTTTTATCTTGGTTTATAAATCCAGCATTTATACACTGAGTTGCCTTGGAAAAGGGCATTGGTTCAGTGGATAAATGTAAGCTGAGGGATCAAGACAAATATATGTGTATTTCTTCAAACCACTATAACAAACCAGCTACAGGGCAGATCCATTGAAACAAAAATTGAATTTGTGTTTAAATCACAAATTCTTAAAGAGCAGTTGGATTATGTCTCCGATGCTTCCAACATAACAGTGAGGTTAAGAGCACTATGTGTGGTCCAAGTCCACCCTCTGCTCAATTACTCCTGGTCACTTTCTGGGCTGGACACTGTGTCAAACATTGCAACCAGAGTTTCACTAATTCACTTTTTAAGAAATACATCCTCCTTGTGAACCTAGCTGCTTGTCAAGGTTTCAAAGGCACTAATGTCTACTAGTACAAACTAGTGTAGTTTGACATGACAGAAGGGGATATGCTATGGAAATCAGGACATCATTAGCAAAAGACTAATTTAGTAGCTTATTTTTGGCCCTTCATGAAATACATGTGAGTAGTAGAGGTACTTTAAACCTACTACCAAAGCGGAAATCAGAAAAGCAACAGAGGACTAGTTCTTTCAATTGCCAGAAGTGTGTGGTGTAATGTAAAGGAAATTGTTTCCCACTGGGCATATTTCCTTATAGATTTCATATAATTCTTTCAGCATGCTTTCACAGAAAATAAGGAACAGAATGTATCCTTTTGTGCAGACATGAATTTTTGTGTCTCTGTGTGTTCATCTGGTGGGCAGCAATTTCTGTTTCTCTGTTGAGTCTGACTCATTCACTTGGTTTCCTCAGGGTCAGTATGACAGTAAGATTTTATCTTGCACCCTTCAAGTTACGTATGTTTACATGTTTCTGTAACTATTAATGTGATATGCTTTTTTTCCTTTTTTTTTTTAGTCTTCTGTCACCAGTTACTAACCCTACTAATCTTTTAATCAATCAACCTTACATGGTTGATGAGACCAGCACATCTGAAACTGGAGATAAGCTCATCAATTTATTAGCTTCTAATGATTGCAGTAATGTTATAAATTGCTGTTTAAATTGGTTTAAGTGTTTTTCTATCTGTGCGGTGCTGCAGTGGGTTGGACCACAGTCTTGCTCTCCGGTGGGTCTGGGGTTCGAGTCCCACTTGGGGTGCCTTGCGACGGACTGGCGTCCCGTCCTGGGTGTGTCCCCTCCCCCTCCGGCCTTGCGCCCTGTGTTACCGGGTAGGCTCCGTGACCCCGTATGGGACAAGCGGTTCTGAAGATGTGTGTGTTTTTCTATCTAGAATGTCTGGGAGGGGGAGGTAGCCACTGGCACTTGGACCCCCAGAGCCTTTTTTTTTATCTCTGTTGACTTTTGGTTGAGAGTTTTTTGTTTTCCTTTCCTCCGTGGCCAGTTGGCTCACTTATATCTTTCATGAGTAACATAGTTATTCATAGCCAACATTTTATTTTGTCTACTAATCAGCACTTTGTGTCACTGTGTGATACTAAAAAATGAATTGAATTGAATTGAAAGTCCACAGGGGGGTGCGGTGGGGCAGTGGGTTGGACCACAGTCTTGCTCTCCAGTGGGTCTGGGGTTCGAGTCCCGCTTGGGGTGCCTTGCGACGGACTGGCGTCCCGTCCTGGGTGTGTCCCCTCCCCCTCCGGCCTTACGCCCTGTGTTGCCGGGTAGGCTCCGGTTCCCTGCGACCCCGTATGGGACAAGCGGTTCTGAAAATGTGTGTGTGTGTGTGTGTGAAAGTCCACAAAGGTGTAACTTGGATTAATAATATTTAGGGCTACATTGAAGCTAAAGAACACCTTCCTGTACCTGCTGAACAGAGTCTACTCGCACCTGGACAAGGCAAGCTGTGCTGATCACGATCTTTGATTTTTCCCATGTATTCAACATCATGCAGCCTGGGAAGAAAAGGGAGAGAAGCTTTTGTCTGTGCAAGTGGACCCATCCATCGTTTCCTGGCTTCTGGCAGACCACAATTCTTCAGGCTGTCTGTCAAACATGGCCATGAGCAGCATGGTGTCCCCTCATGGGACAGTCCTGGGTCTCCAAGTACAAAACCAAACCCTGTCATCTACAGAAGTTTTCAGATGACACAGGGATTATTGGCTATGTTGCTATGTTGCTATGGGGATGTGCACAGGAATTTGAAGTAAAGGACTTTGTTGAGTGGAACAAAGTGAACCAGCTGCTACACAACACTGGAAAAACCAAGCACATAGTGATGAACTTCAGGAGGTCCAATGGTTCAGTGTGCCCTCTGAGGATTGACAGAGCCGAGGTGGAAGTAGTGGGGATATACAAATATCTGAGAGAGCAGCAGAACAACCGGTTGGAGTAGACATACAACACATAGGCCCTATACAAGAAACAATAATCACCTTCAACCTTCTGAGGAGGCTCAGGTCCTTTGGAGTGTATAAGTCATTATTGCTGATTTTCTACTAGTTAGTTATAAATACAGTCTTTTCTGCAGAGCAAGACTAAGACAGTTGCATTACCACAGTAACAAGATCAACAAGTTAATCAGGAAGGCTGGTTCAGTTCTGGGAGTGAAGCTGCACTCCCTGGAGGAGGCCACACAGAGATGGACTCTGAATAAACCATGGTTAATCATGGACAATGACTCACACCCTCTGCACATCACCAGAGTAGAATAAAATAACAGTTTCAGGAACAGATTGGTCCTATTGTGATGATCCATGGAGCTACTGGAGGTTATTTCTACTAACAGCCATCAGGCTCTACAATGAGTCCTTAAGCTGCCAGGTGGTGACCTCTTAATAACTGAGAGACACTGAGCTTCGCTCATCATCTCAGTTCAATCCACTCCTTCCCTCTCTTGAACTGAAATATATTTGCCTGTTCATTCACCCGATAATTTATGTATTTTTGCACTTATTTTGCTTGCTAACTTATTTTTCTATTTTTTTTTTTAAAATGTTTGGTAACTTCAGATGTATGTCTATATAAAGTGTGTGTGTGTGTGTGCGTGTGTGTGTGTGTGTATGTTTTGAATTTTATGATACTGCAAGTGAATCTCTTTGTATTAATAAAGTTTCATTGATTCATTCATTCATAAAAAACTATTATTCTGAGCTAACAGAATAAAAAATTCTTTTTCAGTAATGGACTAAGCTAGCCAACTATAAATCAGATGTGACAGTTATTATTCCACAATTACAGTACTGTAACTAAACAATATAACAATGTTAAATTATTTTATATGAAAATCTAATAATAACACACACACACACTTCCAGAACCGCTTGTCCCATACGGGGTCACGGGGAACCGGAGCCTACCCGGTAACACAGGGCGTAAGGCCGGAGGGGGAGGGAACACACCCAGGACGGGACTCCAGTCTGTCGCAAGGCACCCCAAGCGGGACTCAAACCGCAGACCCACTGAAGAGCAGGACCTGGTCCAACCCACTGCGCCACCGCGCCCCCCTCTAATAATAACAATGAACCCAAAATGCTGCAGCAAGGCTTATACTGAAAGAAGAATCAGAAATGATGCTGATTGTGGCAGTTTGTACTTCATTGCACATGAAATTGTTTGTGACATTTTCCATAACATTATCTATCCATTTTCTGCCTTCAACTCCCCTGAGTGCTCGCAAGCCTGTGGCGTAATTTGCAAACTGGAATACTCAAACCCTCCACATACAACCAGATCCATTGGAGATTGTCTGACAAAAGTGTGTCCAGACATGTAAGGATTAACTGACTACTGCAGCTCTTAACTTTTATTCTAATGTTAGCATGGCCAGGATGGGTAGGCAGCCAGTTGGAAGTTGACGTTTTTCTCCCACCACAAGTTTTCCTCTCCCATTTTTTCTTCTGGCTTTTCCTCATTTGTTTTGTTGAACTTTAGTTTTGTTTCTGTCTGCTGAATGTTTCTGTTACATTTTGCTTAGAAAAGCTAAACTAAATTGAAAAGTTTTATTCTCAAATGTTTTATGAGACAAAAGTAGAGAGTTTTGGCCCAAACTGAAGTAATGTGATAGTGGCGGCATTATACTTTGTGGATGCTTGTCTTCAGCAGGGTCTGGGCATCCTGGTAGAATAGAAGGAAAAATTGACTAAACAAAGTACAAGAACATATTTCAAGGGAAACTGTTTCAATCTGTTGAAGTGCTGCTTGAAAGGAAAAACACCTTTCATTAGGACAACGATATTAAAACACAGGGACAAAGAAAAATTTGAATGACACCTTCCAAGAGCAATTGGAGAACATCACAATTAATGAATGCACAAAGTTGTATAACACCTAACATAACAGACATATAGCTGACATTGCCTTTAAAGCAAATATTGGAATCCAAAGTCTAAGAAAACAGTATGCAACCATTCCTTGCATATTGGGTTCAGCTGGTTTGATGAAATCACCACAAGGTAATTTTTGTTATGAGGGGGTAAAAATTACTTTTATATCTTACAGAAAAAAGGTTTCTTGGCAAAAAATTGACCTAAAATTAATAAGAATGCCAATGCATGACTGTGGAAACTCCAACATATTCTATAATATTTGTAAAAATAATATTTTTAAAAATATTTTATTTTCATTCATTCATTATCAGTAACAGTGCATTGATTCTAGTGTGGTCTGGATTTTTCTGGTATTTTAAAAATGGTTTGAAAACCAGCTGAAGAAACTGGGACTTTCTCCACTTGGGGAAAATCCATACTGACAACTTTGTCTTTTTAAAGTTTTTTATCTTCTTACATTATGTATCTTACTGTGGTTTTAGGAAAGCTGTTGTTTTAACCTATTTCTGAACAGCTTGTGTTTTAAACTGTGTGGTTCTCATTTTGAAGAAGTTTTACTGCTGCATGCTCTGATTTCCTTTTTTGACTTATAAACACACTCGTACTGAAAGGGTCCTTTTCTGCAGCAGATGTGAAGAATCACATGTTTTATTTGGTTATTCAATGCTAAACCATTTTATTAATTTTAAAGAGAGTTTTTGAACTTTTCAAGCTGCCGTGGAAGTAATATAAATGTATGTAAAATTGCCCGGTGTCTGAAAAAAGGTACATATTGTACTACCTATCATCGCTCCAAAGGACAGGACAGGAGACTGGACTCAAGTGCAGGTTTTATTTGGAGAGAGGCTAGAGAGTGGTCTAGGAACGAGCAAGGGTCAGTCGAGGCGCAAACGTTGTCCGGGGGGATGTCACAAAATCAGAAACCAGAGAGACAAGAGCAACGGGTCAGGGAGGCGAGGGAAACGCCGAGGGGGACTGAGGCAGGAATCGGGTAAACACAAAGGCTAGAAAACAGAGTGTGAGGCGATAGGAGAGAGGGGTCCAAAGAGGTTCCGCCGTCTGTCCTCTCACAGGTTGCTCCTCTTATTGCCTGCTGCTGATGATTGTTAGCAGGTGTAGGGGAGGAGCGCAATGCTGGGGGCGTGACAGTACCCCCAGTAGTACATGGAGTTACTGGAGAAAGAGTTCTGGGAAAGTGATAATTATTGAATGCATACATGACTTTCAATGGTGTCCTTGACAAATGAGCAACAGAGAGTACAAGGCATTAGTTTACATCAGGCCCTCCTCAGCTCCGTGACATCCATCTGTCCATTGTCAACAACCGCTTGTTCCGACTGGGGTCATGGCGAGCCGGAGCCTTACCCAGCAACAAAGGGTGCAAGGCTAAAAGGGGAGGGGACATACCCAGGATGGGACACCAGTGTGGTATTAATTTTGATCTAAACATGACTTAAATGTATGCTTTGGTTATACATATATAAAAATTAGAATGTGTGCTTAGAATGCATCGTGACTTAACTAAGTAGGACAAGTACTAGCAAACAAGATTGTTGTGATACTGAGAAGTGACCAAACATGTAAGGTGAGGTGGTGCCAATATGTGTAAGATATTGTGGCGCGCAAAGCAATGGGTTTGGATGGAGCGAAGAAGGATGCACAGACAGCGTTCATCTCAAACATTTTATTTAACACCGGCACACAGAGAAATAATGTTCTCAGTCTGAGGACCCAAGCCAGCCTTCCCACCCTGTTTTGCACCTCTGGGCTCCCTCCTCACACACTGCCAAACACAATCAACCCCATTACTTTCCCCATAAATCACCCTAGTGGATGAACCTTCTATTTACAGTTTACCCACAGTTCAACCATTCACATTAAACAAATCTTCCTGTCCAAGCACACAGTAACGCAGGTCATTACAATATGATATGAAATGAGGTCAGTAGGTCAGCAAGAGGAGGGGTGTTAACTGCTTCTGCTTCCACAGAAAGAAAAGAAATCGATAAGAAAGTTCAGAGAACCAAGAAGTGTAACGTTACTAATAGGCTAATTGTTATGCCCTGAAATTAATTATGTATGAGGTTGGCAAATAAAAGCAAGCCATCAAGACTGATTGGGGAGACACCCAATTTTCAAGGCTCTCCCATTTGCCAAAGTTGTGAAAACCCTTTGTGGCTCTGAGCGTATTTCTTGCAGCGTCTCCTACGGCTGAATGGGAACGAGGAAATTTCTTTCATGTCAGTCTGTCACTAGGCACCCCAAGCAAGGCTCAAACCCCAGACCCACCACCCAGTGGGTACTGGCTGAACCCACCACGCCACCATGCCCCCCCAGCTCCATGACAATATTTTCAAAAGCTGTTTTTGTAGCATTTTTATTTATTTTTTTTTTAATTTCCTTCAAATCTGTGGACTAATCACTCTTTTTGGTTTTAAAAATGTTCTCAGTACATGAGCCTACTTTCACATGAAGAATTCAGGCAGACTGTACAGAATATACACACACAACACTGGTTGAAGCCGCTCGTCCCAAACGGAGTCGCGGCGAGCTGGAGCCTAACCTGGCAACACAGGACATGAGGCTGGAGGGGGAGGGGACACACACAGGACGGGATGCCAGTCCATCACAAGGCACCCCAAGTGGGACTAGAACCCCAGACCCACCAGAGAGCAGGATCCAGCCAAGTCCGCTGCACCACTGTGCCCCCTGTATAGAATATAAAATATACTAAATAAATATATTTATTTTATAAACCTTTTAATGTTGTGATTTCAAACTTTTTAAGCATTCTGAAGTGGGAATACGTCTTTTTTAAATGTGAAGGATGGCTGGTACTGTGGTGCAGCAGGAAGTCATGGCATCTCAGAGCTCCTGGGCTCTAGATTTCTATGTGCCTTAGTGTTTTTGTGTGGGATTCTTCCAGGTCCTCTGTTTTTATCCCACAGTCCAGAGACATGTGTTTCAGATGAACTGATCACTCTAAGTTGCCCTTTCTGTGTGTGTGTTGGGATGGTGAGTGGATGACTGCATCATACCCTCTGCTTCTGGATTAGACTCTGCACAGTAGACTTTACCCTTGCATTGAACAATTAATTGAAGGATGGTTGAATGAACTATTTTTCCCCAAAGTGCACTTTAAAAAATAAATTCCCTCTGAAATTTGGCATTTACTTGTTGAGTAGTTTATTTCCTTTTACTTCCTCTACAGTTCCTGTCTGGTTTAGTTCTACATGATCTCTTCAGTGTTTTGGTTTGTAAAAACATGTGTGCTACTTGCTTCATTTAATATTGCTCAAGGATGTGTAATCTGCATGCTATAAAGAAACAATTCATTTTTTTACCTAAGAAGAATTAGGAAAAAAAAAAGCTTCCTCTATTTTAGATGAAGACATAGTTGGACTCTTCTGTAAAATTTAATTAAGTGAAACAGAGATTTTTCTTCTCCCTGATTAGCAAAATCAAGAAATATATTTGCTTCCATTTTCAATACAGAATCTTTACCTGCAAAAAATTACATGTGTATTATATACACACACA
Source organism: Scleropages formosus (assembly GCF_900964775.1). Lineage (NCBI taxonomy): Eukaryota > Metazoa > Chordata > Actinopteri > Osteoglossiformes > Osteoglossidae > Scleropages > Scleropages formosus. The sequence goes on from NC_041818.1 coordinate 710,676, forward strand.
CACATTTTCTGAATCGCTTGTCCCATATGGGGTCGCGGGAGCCTACCCGGCAACACAGGGCGTAAGGCCAGAGGGGGAGGGGACACACCCAGGACAGGACACCAGTCCGTCACAAGGCAGCCCAAGCGGGACTCGAACCCTAGACCCACTGGAGAGCAGAACCTGGTCCAACCCACTGCGCCACCGCACCCCCTCCGTGTATTATATAATGCTTCACAAACAAAAATGTTTTTAAATTTACAGCTCAGTAACAAACAAATGTAATGGTGTAATGGACAGTTACATTTAATTCTTTATTCAAAGAATTTGTATTTTATATGACGTTTCAGGTAAAATTTATTGTCAATTTGTTGTCAGGGTGTTCCCCCGGGGCAGGTGCGTCGAACCCAAGTGCGAAGCAGGGTAAGCTGGTTCAGGGGGCGATCCGGAAGACATGGTCGAAGAGGCAGGCAAGGGTAACCGATGTGCGCACGTAGTCCGAAGGGAGAATCCGAGGGGCAGGGGCAGGGGCAGCTTCCTCAGGTCCGGGCTGCCCTTTTATGTGCCAGGAGCCTGATTAGCCGCCAGTGTTGCTTGTCGCCGAGTTTGTGGGCGTGACATTTGTATTCATCTGTTTATTTAATTACCTTATTAAATTTAAGATTAATTCATTACCTTATTGGGCTGATGGATTTTGCCTGTTTTGTGACATGAGAAGATGTGAAATGATAAATGAAATTACATTTATGTGTCTTGCTGATGTTTTTCTGCAAAGTAACTTATAACATTGAGCTACATATAATTATTAACCCATTTATACAGTAGGATAATTTCTACTTGAGTAGAAGTACTGCAAGATGTGGAATTCAGCTCTGAAACTTCTGAATCTTAAGGCAGCAGCGCTAACCAGTATGCTACCTGCTGCTCATATCCTTCTATTCTGAGAGGAAACCCACAAAAACACAACATGCGTCGAAACTCCACACAGACTGGGCCAGATCCAAACTTACACTGAATGGACAGTGCAGAGTCTCTGAGAAAATTTACCACCCAAATTTATGTGAAATACTCACTTCATTAGATTTATCTTGAGGAGACAACAGTTTCACACCTCATGTTTCCATATTTGCTCATTATGACCAAAAAAAGGTGTTTTTTCTTTCTCTCAAGATTTTCTGATGAAATGTTTTGAATTTTTTTAAAAATAAAACCTGAAATATCAGTCATAAGTTTTCAAAGTCTTTGCTATGACACTTAAAATTTAGTTCAGTTGCATTCCATTTCTATTGATCATCTTAGAGAGGTTTCAACACCTTGTTTGGAGTCCACTTGTGGTAAATTCAATTGATTGAACATGCTTTGGAAAGGCATACCCTATACACACCTATAAGGTCCCACTGTTGACAACATGTATTAGAGCAAAAGCCATTTGGTCAAAGCAACTGCCTGTAGAGTTTAGAGACAAGATTGTGTCAGGTCTGCGGAAGGCTACAAAAGATTTCAGCAGCATTGAAAGTTCCCAACAGCACAGTGGCCTCCATAATTCTTAAAGAAATTTAAAACAACTACAAATCTTCCTAGAATTGACCACCTGGCCAAACTGAGCCACGCGGGGGAGAAGGGACTTAGTAAGAAAAATGTAGAGAGTTGTGGATACTTTCTGAATGCATAGTATACATAAATGCATACATATTCACAGGAGCAGTGAGTACCACTGCAGCTTCATAGCACCTGAGGGATGTAACAGAACATGAGTCTGATCCCTGCTCAGCCTGTGTGAAGTTAGCATGTTCTCCCTGTGTCTGCATGGGTTTCCTCCCAAAGTCTAAAAACATGCTGTTTGGGTGGATTGTGAGCGACAGAGGGGAAAAGTGTGTTTCACTGGTGTATGGATGTGACCCATTGTAAGTAGCATATCTAGCAACGTAAGTCACCTTACTGAATAAGGTGTGTGGACTGATAACACTACATAGAGTTCATTGGAAGTCACACTGGAGAAAAGCATCTGCTAAATGAACGTAACATGTTGATCCTGAAAAGCAGCTGCCTCCTGAACCTCCCCTGTTGCCTTCCTGCAGGATGGTTGATGGAACTGACAAGGTGTAGGTAAGTATGCTTTTGACAGCTGCCCTGGTGCTAACCGGCAAGCCCCCTTCTGTGCTCACTGCAAGTGTGGAAAGGCTGGCAATCAGAATAGTCTGAGCATTCCACTTTCTTCCTTTCCTCTGGCTGACCACTTATTTTTGAAGATTAGCAGATGCTTTTATGCTTTTAAGTGACTTGTGTATCTTACATTTATTGTACTGAATATTTCAATGGTACCAACCAGGTTTAGTACTTTTGCTTAAGGGGACATCAACTGTCCCACACATAAACCTCTAACTTGTCTGCACTGCTCCATTATGGCAGACAGTAAAAACATTGTTAGTATAAAAGCATTTCTTTTAGTTGGGTTCCTTCTCAGTAAATTCAGTGTGTGCCTAATTACCTCATCTAATGTACTGCATGTATTTAGTTTGCAAGTCCACCAGGTATTAGTTTCCTCCAGTTATTTTTCTATTAATGACATACTGTGACTCAGGTGAGCTACCTGAACGAATTGAGCCAAAATCTAAATGTACAATCTTATTGTATTGTGGGTTAAGATATATGAATTTTACTTTCAAGATTGCCTACATTACAGAAAATTAAAGTATATTAATTGCTTAAAATTATATTCATTTGATGTCAAATGCTATTCACAAAATTGCACTGTGAGCAGTCCATCTTAAATGCATATTGTAACAGTACAGTTTTCTTTATGTTTCTGGATTTCTTGGAAAAACACACCACAAAAGTCATTCAAAAAGAATAAGAAAGAAGATACAGGTGAAATTGTAGCTTGCTATTCTCTGGGTTAGGATGGGACAAAGAAGGGCACATGGACACCATTCGTTACGAGCGTTTATTGGAATGCCAGCACACAGTGAGAGGTATTGACGCAAACCAATGAAAAATAATGCTCTCGGTCTGAGGACCCCCTTTTCCTCAAGGAGTAGCACTTCATGCCAGCCTTTCCAGCCTGCTTAGCCTTTCTTGACATTATCTGTCACTGTCCAACAGGCACCCCCTCAGAAAACACATAAGCCCCCCACAGCAGTTGAAGAACTAGCTTAGATTTTACCCACAATTCTCAACAATAAACATCTTCTCTCACTTGAACACGACACCCCTCAGTAAAGCTGCTTGTTACAGTATGTTTGTGTCATGAGGGGAATTTGCTGTACTTGAACTCCTGCAGTTGTGCTTAAACGTAAGGAACATCCCATGCTTCCCTTGACTTGTGCCACACGTGACAGGAAAAGTTTGCAAATACATTTGACTGTACTCCAGGACTTATGTCACATTCTAACTGTACAGAAAAAATTGTTTTTTTTTTTTTTTTTGTCTTATGGAGACCAGCATGGATTACCAGAACACTATGACTGTCTGGCACCACAACCTGTCCATCTTGACACACAGTTCCTCTATTCATCAATTCTACCGTTTAAATTTTTTTATTCAACAAAGCCATAAAAACCATCATGCCAGTATCGATAATGAAATCAGTAAAACCAACCGATATAAATACTGCGTGACAGAATCGTATATAACACTAAAAAACATGCTGCAAGGCTAAAACAATAAATAAAGGAAACTTACCTGGCAACTCCATCACTCTAAAGGGGTGGTTGCCATATACCTTATGTACCATTTTCTTTGATTATTTCTCTTTTCACATGACGTCTACCCCTATTTAAATGTTGGAAAAATATATAAACAATGTAAATACAATTAAGCAAATACATCAAATAAAAAAGAATTAGGAAAAGTTTATGAACACCCACATGCATAATTGAAACTAAACTACACTCCACTAAACTAGACCTAAATTAGACAAATGATGATACAAACATACCACACAGGTAGTCATTTTCAAATACATCTTAGAAGTGTGTGGAAGAAATTTTCTTTCTCCCCCCTGGAACCGATCAGCTGCAGGAGATCCATACAAAACACTCAGACATGTAGAGAGTTTTCACGACAACATCGGCCGATAGGAAAACTCCAGACAGCTGAATGTCTTCCCAATTGGTTTGCGTTGCCTCCTTTTATTTGCAAGCTCATAAATAGGTCATCATAAGGGATGGCTACACTTTCACAACTTCTCTTGGATCCTACGCAAAAGTAATCTACTCCAAATAATTTGTCAGTTTTTCTTTTTTGCGTCTTGTTTCCCTAGAAACATTTTCCATTGCGTTAAGCAGTCACACAGAGCATGAAGCCAGGGTACAGCATGCACTTTCTGAATGGATTAACTTTCACACTAACACTAGAACACAATTTTCACACTACACATGCAACAAAGTGCATTATGTTATGAAATTGTGCAATTAACGTGAGTGCAGTTAAATATAAAATGCTATACCTAACATCAAACACATAACACACCACAAACACAACACCTATAGACACCAAAAATAGGGGTAGCGATGTAAGCATTAAACGACATTAAATGAGCCAAAATAGATTTTCGGCTCTAAGAGGTTCACCTAATAATAATATTAATAATAATAATAATGTGCTCATTTTGGGGGATTCGGCTGTCCGAAATGTTAAGGTTCGGGGGCCTAGGAATCGAAATGTAAATGTTAAGTGTTTCCCACGCGCACGTGTGTCCAACATGGAGGCTTGCGTCAGTTCTCTGGCCGATAATGCCGTGTCGACTACTATGGTAATGATATTCGTTATCAACTGGTTTATTTCTATGTCTAACAAGGCCAGAAGGGAATGTCGTAATGTAATAGTGTCTGGTCCTTTACCTAGACTCTTCATGGGGGACATGGTGTACAGTAGATTTGTGTCTTTTAACAGGTGGTTAGAGACGTGGTGCTGCTCTAATCGTATATCATTTGTTAATAACTGGGATGATTTCTGGGAAAGGCCCAGGTTTTTCACGGGTGATGGTGTAAACCTCCACTGGAACTTCTGGAAGGGTTCATTTGTTTTATCCCAGAAGTTAGCCTGTAAGTTGCAGGACTGACTCATGGTCCATGGATCATCTCCTTCAGCAGCTTGGTGTATTGATGGGTCTATTACTCCTGCTGGTACCAGTGATCATTTCTCATGTGATGGGGTGACTTGTGTCTTGTCCAGTGTGGGCCTCAAAACTTTAAATAAAAGCGTTAAGTGGAGCCAAAACATACAAACTATTATAAAGCCACGGCATTTAACTGACGTAGTGATAGGAGCGTTTGCACCAGAACCTGAAATACATTAAAACAAACATTTTCAACTTACCACCGAGGCCAAACTGTAATATAAAATGCTTTCTGTTAATATTCGTTCATTAACAAGTAAAGCTGTCCTAGTAAACGACTTAATATTAAGTTACAAGTCCGATCTATTCTTACTGAAACCTGGCTCCGTGAGTCCGATACGATTTCGCTAATAGAAGCCGCTCCGGACGGATACGATTATTTCCATAAATCTCGTTCTGTGCGTCGTGGAGGTGGAGTCGGCGTCCTTTTTAATAATAGATTACAAATAACACAGAGAAATCGTGATAATTTTGCGTCGTTTGAAGTTCTACAGCTAGATTTCACGTCAAACCCCAATATAATTATATTCCTTATCTACCGTCCACCTGGACCGTACTCCTCTTTCTCTAGGCATTTAGCAACTTTTCATAACCGATTTAGTCATTAATCATGACAAAATTATCCTGCTGGGTGATTTCAATATTCATGTAGACGTGTCGTCGAATACTCTTGCTAATAGATTTGTCTCTCTTAAACTCCGTCAGTTTTACTCAAGTTGTTAATTTTCCTACTCATTGTAACCATACGCTCGATCTCGTCATAACCAACCTACGGCGTAGATGTTCATCATATTAATATTATTCCTGTAAACGAGGCTATTTCTGCTCATCATTTAGTGACTTATACCTGCCCGTGCCGTTGGACAATAGTAAGACCAAAATCGTGCGGCATACTGATGACACTACTACTGCTAAAATTATTAATCATATTCGAAGCTCCGATTTTGGAACGAGTGTAGATATTGATCAGATGGCTTTAGATTATAATTTGGTGGTAAAATTCGCCCTACCTACTAGACTGCGGCTCCACCAAAAACTAAACTTATTTGAAGCGTAAGAAACTCGCCATGGCATGGTTCAACGAATCAACTCGTGCAATAAGTTAGAATGTTGTTAATTAGAGCGTAAGTGTGCCACGCCCACACAATCGGCATAACCAGATCTGTGACCTGATCAGTTTTCTCGTGTTTGACCTGTTACCTGTGTTCACCACGATTCTGGATTTCCTGGTGTACAACGTTTGCAGTCCGAAGACCCAAGCCTGTCCCTGACTACGGTTGCTCTCCAGCCCCTGAATAAGCTCCTGTGCACTCCGCAATTGAGTCCGCCTTCTCCTTCCCAAACGAAACCAGGGCAAAATGACATTCAACTAAACTAAACGTTTTGTCACGTTCCCTGTCCGGGTTAGAAAGTACGGACCCAAGTGCAAGACAAACAGGACGTTTATTAGGGAACTCCAAAGTCGTTGTCTCAGAGAGGCAACGGTCACCGAGGGGCTAACGTCGTTCAAGGGGATGATCCAGAAAGCGAAGTCGAGACGGAGGCAAGAGGTCGATAAACAGGAAAGCCAATCAGGTAGAAGGGAACTGGGAACAAGGAAAACCGGGCGAGGGGCGGGGCGCGGCGGGGCGCGGCGGGGCGGGGCGGTAGAGCAGGTGTCTCGTGGGAAACTTGGGCTTGAGGTAAACAAGGTTCCGCGTCAGACTCGGTTTCGGCATTACCTTTAATGCCCCTGCCCTGACTGGTTCCCAGGTGCAGCTCGTTGTGCCGGTAGTGCTGACGTGGCACGTTTATTGTGTAGCCTGGTCCGATTGTCTAAAAAAAAATCTAAAAAAGCACTTTTTCATGCCAGATGAGAATACTACACAAAGTTAATTGATGAAAATAACAAGAACCCTCACTTCCTGTTTTCTGACGATGATAATATTAGTTGTCCGCACCATCTCAGTAGCTTCAACATAATAACTGTAGAGGAAATTACCGTGCTAATTCGCTCTATGAAAAGTTCTACCTGTCCTTTAGACCCAATCCCCCCTAAATTACTGAAAGCCGCAGTTTCTGTGCTTGCAGAACCTATTGTTAATATATCGTTACTAAATGGCTGTGTTCCAAAAGCTCTTAAAATCGTCATTATTAGACCCCTACTACTAAAGAAATCGAATCTGGACTGTAATAACCCATGTAATTATAGACCGATCTCCAATCTACTGTTTTTATCCAAAATTCTAGAAAAAATCGTATCTTCCCAAATTGTAAAATATCTTAATCATCATAATATATTTGAAAAATTTCAGTCTGGTTTCCGCACTGGTCACAGCACTGAAACGGCACTTACACGTGTTATTAATGATATTCTCATTTCTTCTGATGCTGGTCAGATCTCTATTCTTATGTTACTTGACTCGAGTGCTGCGTTTGATACTGTAGACCATAGTATCCTACTGAGTAGCCTTTGAGAGCCTGGTTGGACTAAGAGGTACTGTTCTGAAGTGGTTTGAATCATATTTAGCTAACTGTGAACAATTTGTGTTGAAATCTGACGACTGCACCCCCTCCATCTCAACTGTGGTTCAAGAATGGTGTGCTACAGGGCTCTGTGTTGGGGCCATTACTATTCTCACTCGATATGTTTGCAGTGGGTGACATTAGACGCAAACGCAATGAATTTGCATTCGTATGCCGATGACACACAGCTTTTTGTATCATTTAAGCCTGATGATCCATCACGTGGTGTTGTTAGCTAATTGTTTTACCAGTATAAAATTATGGATGAGTAATAATTTTTTATCTCTAAATGCCAGTAAAATAGAGGTACTTGCCTGAGTGAACATGTAAGTCTTTAGTCGGGATTTGAAGACAGAAACATACGGGGCATTTCTGACAGTAACTGGTAGAGTATTCAACAGGTTAGTTGCTCTATAACTAAAGGCGCGACCTCCTGCTGAGGTCTTATTGATCACAAGTACTTTAAAGAAACCTGCATCTAATGAACGGAGATATTGTCCTGGGATATAAAAATTAATGATCTCACAAAGGTAAGCCGGAGCAATGCCATGTATTGCTTTATAGGTCAAAAGTAGGATTTCATAATCAATTCTATAAGCGACCAGGAGCCAATGCAACGATTTAAGTACTGGTGTTATATGGTCAAACTTCCTAGTTCTAGTAACAGTTCTCGCAGCAGCATTTTGTACCAACTGTAGCCTGGATACAGTCTGGTATGGACAACCAAACAATAAAGCATTACAGTAATCCAGTCTGCTGGAAACAAAAGCATAAACCAGTTTCTCAGAATCCCATCTACATAAGAATTGCTGTAATTTAGCCATGTTTCTTAACTGAAGGAAGCACGACTTAGTCAAAGCATTTCCATGAGATACAAATGACAGTTTCCCCTCCAACAGGACACCCAAATCCTTGACACAATCCATACACTTGAAGGTAATACCATTTGTTGTAAAGATTGACGTGATTATGTCGAGAGTTTTGGCATCACCACCCACCACAAGTACCTCTGTTTAACTGGCATTTAGAGATAAAGTAAGTCACCTTGGTGAATAAGGTGTGTGGGCTGAAAACACTACATAGTATCCATTGGAAGTCGCTTTGGAGAAAAACGTCTGCTAAATAAATGCAAATAAACAGAGTCTAGGGTGAATTTTACCACCGAATTATAATCTAAAGCCATTTGATCAATATCTATGGTCGCTCCAAAATCAGAGCTTCTAATATAATCAACAATTTTAGCAGTAGTATTTTCATCAATATGCCGCACAATTTTGATCTTAATGTGGTTGGATGGCACCGGCAGGTATTGATCAAAGGTTAATAAGTCATGAGTGGAAATAGTCTCGTTTAAAGGAATAATATTCACATAATGAACATCTATGCTGTAGGTTATGACGAGATCAAGCGTATGGTTACGGGAATGAGTAGGGCCATTAATAACTTGGGTAAAACCAACGGAGTTTAAGAGAGACAGAAAACTATTAGCGAGAGTATCCGACGACACGTCTACATGAATATTGAAATCACCCATCAGAATTATTTTATCATGGTTAATGACTAAATCGGTTATGAAGTTGCTAAATTCCTCGAGAAAAGAGGAGTACAGTCCAGGTAGATGGTAGATAAGGAATATAATTATATTGGGGTTTGACGTGAAATCTAGCTGTAGAACTTCAAATGACGCAAAATTATCACAATTTCTCGGTGTTATTTGTAATCTATTATTAAAAAGAACGTCGACTCCACCTCCACGACATACAGAACGAGATTTATGGAAATAATCATATCCGTCTGGAGCGGCTTCTTTTAGCCGACTCGTATCAGATTCACTGAGCCAGGGTTCGATAAGAAAGAGTAGATCAGACTTGTAACTTAATATTAAGTTGTTTACTAGAACAGCTTTACTTGTTAGTGAACGAATATTTAACGGATAGCATTTTATGTTACAGTTTTGCCTCAGTGATAAGTTGAGAATGTTTGTTTTAACATATTTTAGGTTTCTGGTGCAAGCGCTCCTATCACTACGTCTAGTTAAATGCCGTGACCTTATAATAGTTTGAATGTTTTGGCTTCACTTAACGTTTTTATTTAAAGCTTTGAGGCCCACACTGGACAAGGGACAAGAAACTCCATCACAGGAGAAACGACCACTGGTACCAGAACGAGTAACAGACCCATCAATACACACAGCTGCTGAAGAAGATGACCCATGGCTGAATCAGTCCTGCAGCTTGCAGGCTAAATTCTGGGATAGAACAAACGAATCCCTCCAGCTGAGGTGTACACCATCACCTTTACACCTGTAAAGGGCCAGACACTATTAGATTATGAAATTTCTTTCTGGCCTTATTACACATAGAAATAAAGCGGCCGTTTAACGCCTCAGACTGCTGATAATGAACATCATTACCACCAACATTCACCATTGTCGACATGGCATTATTGGCCAAAGAACTGACACAAGTCTCAATGTTGGACACACGTGCGCATAGGAAAAATTATTATTATTATTATTATTATTATGTTAACTGCTTAGAGCTGAATATCTATTTTGGGTTTGGATGGGAGAACCCGAACCAGGAACCCGTGGCTTAGGCTTTGCTTTATTCGACTTCTTCCGAACAGTAACCCAATTGCCATGAAAGTGCTCCAGATTCCCGGCTCCTCATTAGTTGCACTAGGGCCTGCAAGTGTCGACGCCGAGTTCGACACTACGAGGCATTGGAACACACCGAGTCCAACCAACTCTTCGTTTCTCGGATAGAAATCAAATTCTTAATGCGTTCTTCTAAATCGTGGACTTTCCCCACCAAGTCATTATTTGTCATGCGTTTCGAGCAAATTAAATGTTCGACAAAGTCAGCAGGTGCAACTATGCAATACATATTACATGATACACAACACATAGGTGTGCTGTCAGATCATGCATTCAGGATGGAACTTACGTCGAACGGGGACTCCATTCTTTTGAAAGATGCTGTCTTGGCTACTGATGTTAACCTCTTCTCTCTGGACACTCTGCCTTGCTCTGGACACCTTTCCACGTCTCTTTGGCTTGTAAGTAGCCCCATTTTGTGACATCCTTCTCCATCCTAAATGTTTTTTGGTAGAAATCCTGGATGCCCAAGTCTACCTTGTCTGGACCAGCTGGGTTCCCGTAGTCCCGCATTTGGTTGGCAACATTTATCACCAGCCAGAGGAGAGCAAGGAGCTGATGATCTTAACGATGAAGGTGGAGAGTTGCAAGGAGATGGTCTGTAGAAGTGAGGATGGGATTGGATCTAACAAGCAGGTGGTGGATCTGTGTCATATCAGGAGGTCGGAGACTTCAGATTCTGAGGGTGGCTTGAATTCAGAGAGCATTTCTTTGCGGGGGGTGGGGGTGGTTCCCTCTCTGGTGGGCCTGGGGTTTGAGTCCTGCTCGGGGTGCCTTGCAACGGAGCAGTGTCCAGTCCTGGGTGTATTCCCTTCTCTCCAGCCTTGCGCCCTGTGTTGCCGAGTTAGGCTCTGGTTTGCTGCAACCCTGCTCAGGACAAGTGTTTTCAGACAGTGTGTGTTTGTGTGTCTTTGCAGGGAAGTCCAGTGTGAACAGGGCAGGGTAATGCCAAGAACTTTTCTGTGATTGTGTTGACTTTGTCTCTTTCACTTGTGTAAAAACCATCTGCACATTGATCTTCCTGCACAGGTAAGTCACCAAACACCAGACCTCCTCCACTTGTCTGCAGTCCCAAAATGCTTGCGCAAAAATTTCACTCTTGCCACACTGCAGTCGCATGCGCAAGTGGGTGGCTGTTCAGTTTGTGCCTGTACAAGACCACTTTCACCGACAACTTGCTTTACAGACAATGCTAGTTAAAGTCTTACAAATGGTGGTCTAGTACCTTTGGCTGAATCTTAGCCCACATGCCTTCTAAAAAAACTCAAATTTCTCTCCTCTTTACCAGGTCCTTGTACAAGGCCCTTATGCTTAAGGAGGGCCTCTGCTTTGACCCCAGCTGCCATGGTCATACTCCACTTTACAGCATGGCTGTAATGAACAGCATTTTCCTTCACCAACTCAACCTCAGATGCTGTCCTCTGTTTTTCCAGCTCCCAAAGTACTTGATAAGGGACTTGCCAGGGTTCAGTACCATGCTGGAGGCAGGCCCAAATCAGGCTGAGCACCTGGCCAATTGACCAGTCCGGACACAGTAACAACGTAGTGTCATGTGCATACTGGGTCAGCTTCACCACCTCACTGTGAACCCCCCGGCAGAAGCAGGCTATCAATCGCCAGGTGGGCCACCAGTGGCTTGATGTAAAGAGCATAGAGGAATGGGGAGAGTGGACAGTTCTACTGCACACCTCTAAACTGGAGCACCCACCGCCTGAGGGAGCTGATGATGGTAATTCGGCTACCTACCTTTCACCCGCCCCTGGAAATTGGGGCCAAAGCCTAATATCTTCTATGAGATTTACATTGCTTTGGAGAAAAACATTTGCTAAATGAATAAATGTAAATGTAAATCATGCTAGGGGGTGCGGTGGCGCAGTGGGTTGGACCGCAGTCCTACTCTCCGGTGGGTCTGGGGTTCGAGTCCCGCTTGGGGTGCCTTGTGACGGACTGGCGTCCCGTCCTGGGTGTGTCCCCTTCCCCCTCCGGCCTTACGCCCTGTGTTACCGGGTTGGCTCCGGTTCCCCGTGACCCCGTAAGGGGCAAGCGGTTCTGAAAATGTGTGTGTGTGTGTGTGTGTGTGTGTGTGTGTGTGTGTGTGTGTGTGTGTGTGTGTGTAAATCATGCTGTTAAACAGGAAATGGTGATCCACTGAGTAAAATGCCTTCTCCTGGTCCAGACTGACCAGTGCAAGGGGGACCTTTCAGTCCTCAGCTCAGGTGACTGTGTTCTGAACCAGGTGCAAACTTCAGATGGTAGAACGCCTGTCACGATGAACCAGGTTGGCCATTACCTTCTTCAGGCACTTGGTCAGGACCTTTGAAATAATCTTTGTATCCACGCAATTCCTCCTCTGGCAAACTGATATCTTGACATCGTAAAGCAGTGGTTCCAGACAGAGCGTCTGCATAGGATGGCCTATTCTTCGGGCAGAGACAAGCCAGATGGTCTGGACTGCTACAGACATTAATTTAAATTGATTTATTCAGCTGATGCTTTTCTCCAAAGCGACTTATAATGTTAAGGTTACATATGAAGCAGCGGAGATCCTTGCAGTCCCTGGCAAAATGGCTGGTCTCCAAACAGTTCTGTACTTCATATGCTTTCAGTCTTCTCCTGTGTGCCCCCAACCCTTGCAGAGTTGGCAGAAGCGAGGCTGTTGGGAGAGGAAGAGGTACGCTTTATTATTTAGGATACTAAAATATGCCAGGGGATGGTAAAGTCTGTCAGGGGCTGCAAGGTCAAGACACAGATGCACCTGAAACTGCCTGTGGCCATTCCAAATGCCAAACTTGTCCTGAACATCCCTGTGGCCTGGCAGGAAGTCATTGTGGCACTGCAAATAAGTCTGGATGGTCTCAGTTGGGACAAAGGGATTGAACACATGATTGGTGATGATCCTTCTGTCAGTCTGCCGCAAATGTTAAATCCTGTGTTGTCTCAGTCCCCTGTCTTTTTCTTTTTTGAAGAGTTCCACCAGCTTTTGGTAGGTTTCTTCAGTGAGGATGGTGACATTGATGAACCGCTGGGGTCCATTCTTTTGGATACAAACAACTTGACCAGCGGTCAAAGCTCTCCAGAGTCTTGAAGATTACTTCCCTGCTGAAAGTGGCTCAGTCAGGGAAGTCTTCCGCTGCCTCAATGTTTCTCCACCTGAAGCAGACAGCGACAGTGACACCTGGAGGGGTGTGATTGGGAGGAACGGCCTCCCTGATCTGAACCCGAGTGGTGAGTTGTTATTGGATTTCTGTACTAGTCATGGATCGGAAGGGGGAAGCAGTGTTCCGCCAACATTGTTTACAGTGGAAGTGGTGCGCTGCTGACCTCAACTGAGGATGTCGTTGGGCGGTGGAAGGAGTACTTTGAAGATCTCCTCAATCCCTCCGACACGCCTTCCGTAGAGGAAGCTGAGGCCGGGGACTCGGAGGGGGACTCGTCCATTACCCTGGCTGAAGTTGCTGAGGTAGTCAAAAAACTCCTCGGTGGCAAGACTCCAGGGGTGGATGAGATCCGCCCCGAGTTTCTCAGGTCTCTGGATGTTGTGGGGCTGTCTTGGCTGACACGCCTCTGCAGCATTGCGTGGAGATCGGGAACGGTGCCTCTGGACTGGCAGACCGGGGTGGTGATCCCTCTTTTTAAGAAGGGGGACCGGAGAGTGTGTTCCAACTATAGGGGGATCACACTCCTCAGCCTCCCTGGGAAAGTCTATGCCGGGGTACTGGAGAGGAGAATCTGACTGATAGTCGAACCTCGGATTCAGCAGGAGCAATGCGGTTTTCGCCCTGGCCGTGGAACAGTGGACCAGCTCTATACCCTCACTAGGGTGCTGGAGGGTTCGTGGGAGTTTGCCCAACCAGTCCATATGTGTTTTGTGGACCTGGAGAAGGCATTCGACCGTATCCCTTGTGGGATCCTGTGGGGGGTGCTTCGGGATTATGGGGTTCAGGGCTCGCTGCTACGGGCTGTTCGTTCCCTGTATGACCGGAGCAGGAGCTTGGTTCGTATTGCCGGCAGTAAGTCAGACCTGTTCCCGGTGCATGTTGGACTCCGCCAGGGCTGCCCTTTGTCACCGATTCTGTTCATTATTTTCATGGACAGAATTTCTAGGCGCAGCCAGGGAACGGAGGGTGTCTGTTTTGGTGGCCGCAGGATCTCATCTCTGCTTTTTGCGAACGATGTGGTCCTGTTGGCTTCATCGAATCAAGACTTACGGCGTGCACTGGAGAGGTTTGCAGCCGAGTGCGAAACGGCGGGGATGAGAATCAGCACCTCCAAATCCGAGGCCATGGTTCTCAGTCGGAAAAAAGTGGATTGCCCCCTCCAGGTTAGGAGGGAGTTGCTCCCTCAAGTGGAGGAGTTTAAGTATCTCAGGGTCTTGTTCACGAGTGAGGGAAAAATGGAGCGGCAGGCTGACGGACGGATTGGTGCGGCTTCCGCAGTAATGCGGTCATTGTACCGGTCTGTTATGGTAAAGAAGGAGCTGAGTCGTAAGGCGAAGCTCTCAATTTACCCGTTGATCTACATTCCTACCCTCACCTATGGTCATGAACTCTGGATCATGACCGAAAGAATGAGATCGCGGATACAAACGGCAGAAATGAATTTCCTCCGCAGAGTGTCTGGGCGTACCCTTAGGGATAGAGTGAGGAGCTCAGTCACCCGGGAGGAGCTCGGAGTAGAGCCGCTGCTCCTCCGCATCGAGAGGAGCCAGTTGAGGTGGCTCGGGCATCCGTTCCAGATGCTTCTTGGACGCCTCCCTGGTGAGGTATTCCGGGCATGTCCCACTGGGAGGAGGCCTCGGAGCAGACCCAGGACATGTTGGAGAGACTATGTCTCCCAGCTGGCCTGGGAACGCCTTGGGGTTTCCCCAGAGGAACTGGAGGAGGTGTGCGGGGAGAGGGAAGTCTGGGGGACTCTGCTTGGACTGCTGCTCCCGCGACCCGGCCTCGGATAAGCGGAGGAAGATGGATGGATGGATGGATCTATTCCTGCTGGTGCCGTCCGACCACGGTGAGACTAAAATCGTACGACATCTTGATGAAAATACTACTGCTAAAATTGTTGATTATATTAGAAGCTCTGATTTTGGAACTAACGTAGATATTGATCAAATGGCTTTAGATTATAATTCGTTGGTAAAATTCACCCTAGACTCTGTGGCTCCACCAAAAACTAAACTTATTCGAACTGTAAGAAATTCAGCGAATCAACTCGTGCAATAACGTTAGAATGTCGTAAATTAGAGCATAAATAGCCGTCAACTTAACTAATCATTTATTATGTAGCCTGGTCCGATTGTTTAAAAAATATAAAAATGCACTTTTTCATGCCAGAGCCGAAGACTACGCAAAGTTAATTGATGAAAATCAGAACCCTCACTTTCTATTTAAAACCACACACACACACACACACACACACACATCTAGAGGGGGAGGGGACACACCCAGGACAGGACGCCAGTCCGTCGCAAGGCACCCCAAGCGGGACTCGAACCCCAGACCCACCGGAGAGCAGGACTGCGGTCCAACCCACTGCGCCACCGCACCCCCCTATTTAAAACCATTGCTTACTTAACTGGTAAACACAACGATAAACAATGTATTTCTGTTTCCATTGCTAATGATGAATTTATGTCATTTTTCAATAAAACATTACAGAATATCCGCGAATCTATTCTGCCCTCTAGTTCGGTCTTAGCCAGCATAAGTGCTTCTGACAATGATAATATGAGTTGTACTCACCATCTCAGTAGCTTTGACATAATAACTGTAGAGGAAATTACCATGCGAATTCGCTCTATGAAAAGTACTGCCTGTCTTGTAGACCCAATGCCCACTAAATTACTGAAAGCTGCAATTTCTGTGCTTGCAGAACTTATTGTTAATATTGTTAATATGTCATTACTTAATGACTGTGTTCCAGAAGCTTCTAAAATCGCCATTCTTAGACCCCTACTAAAGAAATTGAATCTGGATTGTAATAACCCATGTAATTATAGACCCATCTTAAATCTACCGTTTTTATCCAAAATTCTAGAAAAAAAATCGAAGCTTCTCAAAGTGTAAAATATCTTAATCATCATAATATATTTGGAAAATTTCAGTCTGGTTTCCGCACTGGTCAAAGCACTGTAATGGTGCTCCCACGTGTTATTAATGATATTCTCACCTCTTCTGATGCTGGTAAGATCTCTATTCTTATGTTACTTGACTCGAGTGCTGCGTTCGATACTGTAGACCATAGTGTCCTACTGAATAGACTTGATAACCTGGTTGGACTAAGAGGTACTGTTCTGAAGTGGTTTGAATCGTATCTAGCTATTTGTATTGAAATCTGATGACTGCACCCCCTCCATCTCAACTACAGTTCAGTATGGTGTGCCACAGGGCTCTGTGTTGGGGCCATTACTGTTCTCACTCTATATGTTACCACACACACACACACACATTTTCAGAACCGCTTGTCCCATACAGGGTCACGGGGAACCGGAGCCTACCCGGCAACACAGGGCGTAAGGCCGGAGGGGGAGGGGACACACCCAGGACGGGACGCCAGTCCGTCACAAGGCACCCCAAGCGGGACTTGAACCCCAGACCCACCGGACAGCAGGACTGTGGTCCAACCCACTGCGCCACTGCACCCCCTTCTATATGTTACCATTGGATGACATTATTCGCAAGCACAATGAATTTCCATTCGTATGCCGATGACACACAGCTAAACTAAATCGTGCTTCCTTCAGTTAAGAAACATGGCTAAATTGCGGAAATTCCTATGTAGACAGGATGCTGAGAAACTGGTTCATGTTTTTGTTTCAAGCAGGCTGGACTACTGTAATGCTTTATTGTTGGGTTGTCCATACCAGACTGTATCCAGACTGCAGTTGGTACAAAATGCTGCTGCGAGAATTGTCACTAGAGCTAGGAAGTATGACCATATAACACGAGTACTTAAATCATTACATTGACTCCCGATCACATTTAGAGTTGACTATAAAAGCCTTCTTTTGACCTATAAGGCAGTACATGACATTGCTCCTGCTTACCTTTGTGAGATTATTGATTCGTATATCCCAGGACGATATCTTTGTTCATTAGATGCATTGTCAGAAACTGCTCGTCCGATGTGGGGTCGCAGGGAGCTGGAGCCTAACCCGGCATCACAGGGCAAAAGGCTGGAGGGGGAGGGGACACACCCTGGACGGGATGCTAGTCCAGCGTAAGGCACCCCAAGCAGGACTTGAACCCCCAGATCCACCGGAGAGCAGGACCCGGTCACACCCACTGCGCCCCCATAATTAGATGCAGGTTACCTTAAAGTACCTGTGATCAATTAGACCTCTGCAGGAGGTCACACGTTTAGTTATAGAGAACCTAAACTGTGGAATAGTCTACCAGTTACTGTCAGAAATGCCTTGTCTGTTTGTGTTTTCAAATCTCAACTAAAGACTCACTTAAGCATTCCACCTCGAAATGTAATTCCACCTGCTTTGGTTGTTTTTTACCACTATTATAAAAATGCATAATAAATTAAGCATAATAAGCATAATAAATGCATAATAAATTACTAACTCTCTTCTTTCTTCTTGTTGAGCACTGCCTTGCTACATAAGACCTGAAGAGGCTGGCCAGTGGTGACAGACGAAACTCATGCTGACTGAGGATGATGACCAACTGCCATGATGAATGAGACATTCCATGCTGAGCTGAGGATCCAAGATGCCATTCAACAATAATATCATTATTACCCGTTAAATTGACTTTGTTCCTTTTCCCGGTGGCCAGTAGGGATACTTATAGGTCTTTAAAAGTACTTTATTATGGTAGCCATTAATCGACTGTCTTCTTTGTTTGTGCCATGTTCCGTGTCCGGATGTAAGAGGACAGACCCAAGTGCAGGGTGAACAGGAAGTTTATTAGGGAAATCCAATAACCGTGGTCACAGACAGGCAAGAGTCACCGAGGGACAATCGTTGTTCAAGGGAAAGATCTAGGAGGCAAAGTCGAGAAGAAAGCGAGGGTCCAGGAACACAGGAAAGCCAATCAGGTAGGAGGGTTCAGGGATCGGGGAACAAGGAGTAGGGATTGCAGGGCGATGAGTGAGAAGCAGGAGGGCGAGGAACAAGGAGTCGCAGCAAGGTGTGTCGTGGGAAGCTTGGGCGCGAGGCGAACAAGGTTCCATGTCAGCCTTGGTCCTGTCGCCGCCTTTTATTCTCCCATCCTGACTGGTTCCCAGGTGTAGCTCGTTGCACTGGTAGCGTGGGCGTGGCAGTTTGTATCTGTTTTTCTTGCATTATGCCTGTGTTAAAGTGCTCTGTGTCACTGCGTGAGAAGAGCGCTCTATAAAAATAAATTGAATTGAATTGAATTGAATTGAATTGAAGGAGGGGGGGCGCGGTGGCGCAGTGGGTTGGACCGGGTCCTGCTCTCTGGTGGGTCTGGGGTTCGAGTCCTGCTTGGGGTGCCTTGCGATGGACTGGTGTCCCATCCTGGGTGTGTCCCCTCCCCCTCCAGCCTTATGCCCTGTGTTGCCGGGTAGGCTCCGGTTCCCCGCAACCCCATATGGGACAAGCGGTTCAGAAAGTGTGTGTGTGTGTGTGTGTGTGTGAATTGAAGGATTTCTCAACATGTGAGCATGAGATGATAGACACTCTAAAATTGGAAAAGTCCCTACCTCTCTTTGCAATCTCTCTGTCTATGTCACTTGCCTTTCTTTTCTTCTTTCCACTTGAGGAAGGAGATGCTAATTCACAAAGACCATAAAATCCTTTTCTCACATCCTTTGAGCATGGAGACAGCCATATTGAATGAATAAGTGAAGTCATGTCAAAGCACATTAGTGACTGGCCAAAAATCATGATGATGTCATCCGTTGGGATTTATTGCGGTTTGCCAAAATGGTTTGCTGGTGTTGATCGCAGTTTGTAAAAAAGCTCAATTTATAGGGATGGTTTCATATTGGAAATATCTCAGTTTGTGAAATATTTTTACAGCTGAGGGAAAGAGTGCAACTTGATGCATATAACTGTTTAGCTATCTCCGAAGTTACGAAAATGGGGCTTATTGTGTTTTGTGGCCAAATCCCTCACGTCATTAAAATTGATCAGACAGGGTATTCTAAAGCTAGGCAACAATAATGTTTCCTGTTTGAAATATTTACATTTATTCATTCAGCTGACACATACAATTATTTGCTCATTTGTACAGCTGAGCAGTTCTTACTAGAGCAATTTAGGGTAACTATGTTGCTCAAGGGCACCGTGGCTAGAGGTGAAATTTGAGCCTATGACCTTTGGGTCTAAATGCAGCAACTCTAACCACAACACTACCAGCTGCCTGTTAAATGTAAGATTTATTGCTAAGCAGCAGGACCCTGCCTTGGCTATTTTAGTGCAAGGTAAAATGGAAATTTGCCTTTTGGAAAACTTTTAGAAAGTAATAAGCCTAATTAAACATTTACATGCTACCCCCTTGGTAAAAGGTAATACAAATGATTTACTTTCTGACATATTTCCACATTTCTGAGATGTTGCCAGCAAGTCTATACTTTTTTGATGTTCCCCGTTACGATTTTCTCTTCAGCAGAAGATGTTGGAAGCAAAAAGGCCATATGCAGTATCAGCTTATGAAAAGAAACTGCATTTCAATTGATACTAACAACATACTTGCGTACCTGAAAAAATCCTGGAACATTCATCCAAACATCTCTAAAAGTGACACAGGAAACTTTCAGATTATTAAATTAGTCTCTCAATTTCTGGCAATGCAAATGGATTCATTCATTCATTCAGCATTCACAGGACAAGATGATACACCCCATCTGAATATTACAAGACTGTACACAAGCACCCAGTCCAACTGACTTCACCGTGAAACCACAAAAAAAGACACCCAGCATTATCATCGTACATCTCCATGACTCAAGACCAAGCAGCTTAATTAATTAAAAATTAACTAAAGCCTACTCAAACCTCGGTGCAGCAAGTGGTAGGTAACGAACTAGGTTTGCTTGAGATTTTCTTGTCTGCAGCTATGCCTCCTTCTTTTAATGTAATGCATAAATTGTACTTTTGCTGAGATGTACGTTGCTTTGGACAAAAGCGTCTGCTAAATGAATAAATTTAAATGTAAATATAATTTCCTACCCCAACCACAACCTCATCTACAGGGTGCCAACATGGGTATTTCAGTGAGGTTGTCAAGCGGGCACCTCCCTTCATTGGTGTTTCGTCAAATTAGTCCCGTAACATCTCAGAAAGTCTCAACAGTGCAGTCTGGCATCCCAGACCCAACCCCTTCCACACACGTTTGATGCTCTTCACCCTCAGCAAATGCAGCAGCTCCATAAACTCAACGAACCCGATTAAACAATACTACACCTCCACACATGCCATAAAATACCGCAAACGCACCAACTCCATAAGCTCAAACCATCCCAGATAATACCATACCTCTATACAACAAAAGCTGCATATGCGCCACTCCACAAACTTAAAACAACCCAATTAACAAGACCACATCTCTCTTACATACCAACAGCTATGTCCCATTGCTAAACCACTAATTTTAACCACCACTACACACCTCCTTCTGACCTGTAACCCCAACTACCCTGCTCTCTTCTCAACCATAACCACTGACTTGCCTTCTCAGAAGACTCAGAGAGGTCCTTTACCACCACCCTTAACAAACAGCCTGTAACACCAAATTCCCCCAACAATGATGTAACTGATTTAGCCACAAACCCCCTGACACATCTACTGGTCTCACATGAGTGAGGCACCCATGGTCTCTTGCCTTTGTCACCAAATCTGCATACTTTAACAATTTCCACTTGTATGCCTCCCCAATAGCATCCTTGAATGGCACTGTTAACTATACAAAGTACACGATCTGTTCACAGTCCGAATATAACACCATGTCTGGATGCAGTGAAGTAACCACACTAACTTGCGACCGGTTTCGCAAGCCTTGCCAAACAGCTGCCGTTTAGCTGCTTCTGGGGCAACACTCTGCAACTACCCCATGTGGCAAGAGCTAAACCCCACCTTCCCACTCTAGTTCAGTTATAGGTGATGATCAGACATCCATGCAGAGATGTCTGACAGGCAAGCGGCAATGCATGCAGAAATGTCTGATGCTCCAGGTAGAAAGGAGAGGAAGAGCTGGGTATCACCAGCGTAGCAGTGGTATCTGAATCCATGGAAGGCAATGACAGGGACACAGGAGGAGGTATAGATTGAGAAGAGCAGAGGACCTAGTACTGAGCCCTGGGGGTGTGGTGTTAAAACTAAATAGTCATAGAAATTGTTAAGCATGGTGACTGGTAATATTTTTGTACTGGGTTTGAGGCTATATTCTGTGCTGTGGAATGTAAGACCATTGTGGGAGAAGCAGGCTGTACCAGGCACCAGGTCAGAGGATATCTGATAAAGGCAGGCTGTGGACACCAAGAGCATGTCATAAAAGGCTGGTGGTCCTGCTTTGCCTGGAGCGAGGTCAGTTTAAGGTAAGCTGGATGATGGGGGTTGGATGGCTTGGCTTTAGGGTGAGGGGTTTTGAGAAGAAAAGAAGCAGAAAGTTACTAGACAAAAAGGTGGGGAAACACTGAACAGACCTGTTGTAACATCCTGTTATGAATTATGTGTGAGCTTGGAAAATGAAAGCAGGCAATAAAGACTGATCAAGGAGACAGCCATCTAGGGCTCTCCTATCGGCCGATGTTGTGAAAAGTCTTTGTGTCTCTGAGTGCGTTTCTTAAGTGTCTCCTGTGGCTGAAACGGGAAAGGAAAAACTTTCTTTCACACCGGACACCAGTTGAGAGGGGCAGAGGAGAAGAACGGGAGCCCCGCCAGACCACTTGATAGGATCTGTCAGATAGACAGGACTCAAAACCATCTTAGAGCTGTTCCTTTGATCCCAAGTTGACTAAGAGAGGAGGGAAAAATCTGGTGGTTGACAGTGTCGAATGCTACAGACAGGTAGGGGAGGATGAGGGCTGAGGAGCGGGAGGCCGCTCTAACTGACTGGTGAGCAGACGCTACCAGGAGCGCTGTCTCTGTGGTGTAACCAACTTTGAATCCAGACTGATAGCCATGGAGGAGATGATTCCAGGTGGGGAATTCAGATAGTTGATCACAGGCACTACTCACGTTGCTCTGCAACCTGGAGTTTGGTCCTTTTAATAAGGTCCTGATTCTATTCTCCAACTGATGCCAAGACATTGTATAACTTTCCGTACTAAAACAAAACTGGATATCTCCAAAGCAGACTTTCAACAGCCTCGTAAAACTTTTAGAGACCTTAAAAACCTGAACACCTCCCACAGCAAACTGTGCAGAACCAACCCAAAAGCCTTTGCCAAGTCCAAGAACACAACACAGAGATCTCTTTTCTTCTTCTTGGCAGTCTGAATCTAATGCCAAATCATACTGGTGTGCCCCAAGCACCCCGAGGATCCTGGAAGCCCTGCCCTCTGCACAGTGGTATGAATCAATGGGTTGGCCTTCAAGTATGCTACCAACCCCCTTGCCACAGTGCTAAAGAAAATTTTCCCTTCAACACTGAAAAGGGAAAATAGGCCTAAACTGAAGGCTGAAACTAGCCTATCCCAACATCATCCTTATCTTTAGGAATGAAAATCTTTCCCGCTCTCCACCATGACTTTGGAATGACCCCCTTCTTCCACACAGCAGCCATCAACCTCCATAAAAATTTCGGCACATCCGGTGTGCATCTGAACACCCAGTATGGCACTCCGTTTGGGCCAGATGCTGAGGAGGCCCTTGCCCGCCGCACAACATCTGGCACCTCTCCCCACCTCAGGGGGCACACATCCATTTTTCACTGTTTTTCCCCTACAGGGGAGATACCCACCCGTAATTCAAGTCCACCAACATGCTGTTCACCAGAGTGCACCTCATGCAGATAACCATCCAGCTCCTACTTTTCCATCTTTAACATCCCAGACTTCTCCTTACCAAACAAAGCCTTTACATACTTGAAAGAATATCTGAAAAACACCAGCCTAGCCCACTCCTTCTTCCTCCTCTTCCTTCTAAGAGCTTCCAACCTCCTTAATATAGCTAATCTAGTTTTCATACCCGCTCGCAAAACATAAATACCCTCCCTTTCCCCCTCCTCAGATCGCTTCCACTGTCTTCTAAGCTACCTTCCCTCCCGAACAAGCCTCTCTATCGCTACCTGCTGTCTTGACTTCACTCCATCCAGCTGCTCCTTACTTCTCACCTGCATTACTCCAAATCTCTCTGCTCCAAAGCTATAAATAACCTCCCAAATCCTATCCAATTTACTCTCTGCTGTCCCCTTTGTCTTACTCAAAATGCCAACCAAATCATTATTTACACTACCCTATACCTCAGCTTCTCTACCCACTGGCCACATAACCTTTGACTGCTGCCCCCTTGACTTTTCCTTCCCTGGATTCTCCTCTGTCTGCGCAGTCTGACCTGCCTGGTTTTCACCATCCTACAACTTGGTGCCCAGTCCTACATCCTCAGTGCCAGGGGTACTGATATCCTGAGAAATTTGATGTGAGACCTGCCACTGGACTTCAGCTGACTGACTTAAGCTACTTCTCAACAAGGAATGACCAAAACAGGGCCCCTGCCCTCTGACATTCAGGCACCTATTCCCTTCCCTGATGAATACACAGGCCAGTTATCGATGTTACCTTTCTCCATCCACAAATACAAACCTGCAATTGCTTTCTATCACAAAGAAAATTTAAAAAAAAAAGAAGAAAATTGCCCTCATTTTGCTTTCAAGATCCCACAAAATCATACTTGAAAAAGTACTATATGAAGATACACACACACACACATTTTCTGAACCGCTTGTCCCAAACGGGGTCACGGGGAACCGGAGCCTACCCGGCAACACAGGGCGTAAGGCCACAGGGGGAGGGGACGCACCCAGGACGGGATGTCAGTCAGCCGCAAGGCACCCCAAGCGGGACTCAAACCCCAGACCCACCAGAGAGCAGGACCCGGGCCAACCCACTGTATGATATGGTATGTATGAGTGTATGATAAGCAATGTATCTTTTGTGAAAAAACCAGCAAATACATTAAGAGCCAAAATATCAGAGAAACTCTTGTGCAATGTTGTGATTTATGGGCATATAATAAAATCTGCAAGCCACCAGAAAATCTGATCACAGGATCCTTGCTATCACGAGCACAGAAATTGTTGCACCTGAAGGACATTTCCATAGGTCCTGCTACCATCCATACAGCCGGGAAGAAAGTAATACCTGTTTAGACATGGCAGCTGAGGGTGATGAAGATCCAGTAGTTCAGTATGAAAAAGCAAAAAAGGATTCCCACCAAACATTGTTTACATATATCAGAAGTGAGCTCTTCAGTGAACCTAAGGTGTTATCCCTGGCAGATCTGACTTCAAGACTTCATGAACAATAATGAAGTGATTGAAATCAAAGATTCCACCAAAATGCCCATTCGCTGTAAACTGGAGAGTGAGCTGGGGGAGTGTCTGCAGGATTTTCCTCAATGACAATAGAAAACACTTTAAAACATTCTTGAAGAAGAAGGAGACCTACTCATAATGATCACAGAATCTCATTGAGAAATCTCGCCTTATTTTGCATTCAACTGTGTTCCTTGCTCATTGTTATTTGTTCTTGATCCTGCTCTTTAAACCACGACTACAGTTCTTTGGATTATGATCTTTGCTTTCGAACCACGACTCTTTAGATCTCGAGCTTGCTCTTCGAACCACAAACACAACCAAGCCCCTCAGACCTCGGACTCATGCCTGCCTCCTGAGTGTCATTTTTCGGGTCACTTCTCCCAAGCTCTCTCTCAGTGTTTTTTCAAACAGCTTCAGTTCCCTAGTACTTCTCAATGCAGCGGCTCAGAAGATTTCAGCGCATATATTACTACAGGTAACTCATGTCAAACATGACACTGATGTGTACAGGGAAATGTCTATTAAAAATGCATACAGTAAACAGAGGTGCAGACATGGGAATCCAATTCAGGAGCATTCTGCTTGGTCACCATATTCAAAAATGGAGGAAGTTGCTCTGTAGCTCTTCCAAGAAAGCCAGTTTGAAAAAGTTCCTAGTTGATGAATGGAAGGAGCCAAAACACAGGGAGAAACTTCAGGACCAGATCTTGTTTGTTATATGTGAGCAAACCTGTTCCAAAATCACCACCACCACCACACACACACACACACACACACACACACACTCTGAACCGCTTGTCCTATTCGGGGTCGCGGGGAGCCAGGGCCGAGCCTGGCAACACAGGGTGTAAGGCTGGAGGAGGAGGGGACACACCCAGGACAGGACATCAGTCTGTCGCAGGGCACCCCAAGTGCAACTCGAACCCCAGACCCACCGGAGAGCAGGACCCAGTCCAACCCACTGCGCCACCGCACCCCTTCACCACAGAACAATGGGAGGAAATTACATATCTAACCACTGATCATAAAGTGGCTGATATGCAGGTTCTACTACATGCTCGCTATGCTGCAGCTTCTGGATACAGTGCAGTGATAGTCAATGCTGATGATACAGATGTCCTTGTCCTATGTATTTACCTCAGGAAAGACATCCGATGCTGTTTGTTCCAGAAGTGTGGAATATAAAACCGGAAGAGGTTTCTTGACCTCACCAAGTTTTCCCAGTCTCTAGGAAGCAGTGTGTGTAATGCTGTTATATACCTTCTACAAATCAACAGAGGTGAACACATTCAGGTACTGGCATTTCTGTGCAAGACATGGACAGGTTGAATCTAGTCAGCTACCACCATCTAAGGATTGCCTCTGCATGCATGTACATTATGCAAATTAACAGGCAGCCATTTGGAGACAATGCTTGTTAACAGAAATGACAGTGCAAAAACAATAGCTGTGTATGGACCCTTGATGATGATGGTGAGCTAGTGATTAAGTGGATGAGTGGCTCACCTGCACTGGCAGCAGTATTAGAGTTGCTTTTGTGTACGTGTAAATGTAAGTGTCCAGAGTGCATTTGTCTCAGCAGTGATTTTAAATATACGTATTCGTGCAAGCTGCAAACATGCTGCAATCAGGCCAGAGAAGAAAGGCCATCTCCAGAGTTAACAGGCTCTGAAGTGGATGATGATGCTAATGATGAATGAACAAGACTCTGAAAATGATGACACTGATGTTGATAATCTAACAAGATGACAATATATCATTACTTAAATAAGAAACAAAAACTGTCGTGGTGATACTGTTAGTGAACAGTATGAAAGATCTAAAGTGTAAGTTTTTAGATTTATACTCATGTTTATTTTAAGCAAGCATGTCTTTATGTTTAATTAAAAGTGGTATTTTTTAAATCCCGGTTGAAACTTGTTAGTTTAATGGTTAATTTTTTTTTTTTTTTGTAAAAAAAAAAAAAAAAAAAGCCTTTAGGTGACAATTGTATTAAAGAATTTCATGAATAAAGTTATTTTTGTTAAAAAAACAGAATTTTTTTTTCCCCCAAGACAGTACCATACAAATCTTGCAAAATTTCATGAAAATTCTCAATTTTTGAAAAAAGTTATATCCCAAAGGAAAATTCTTAAAAATAAACAAAATGACTGGAACAACCTATTAAATGTATTGAATTATATTGAATTTATGCATGATAAAATGTCATTTAGTTTCCATAGGAAGTGATAGCATCACAATATGCAATGCCTAGAAAAGGGATATTTTTAATATAGCCAAGCAGAGGGTCTCTGTCTTCAAAATATTATAACACCTAAAAAGCTGTCACTGTACAAGGGTTAACATGTCAGAATGCACACTAGGGATGTTTAAGAACTTAAAATAGTAACTAGAATTTGCCCACCCAGGTGGTACCAAATCATAATTTTTGGTGTCTGGGCTCAATGATCTATCTAGATTATATGCTCAACTAAAACTGCTAGCCAGGTACCCAAATTCATTACAGTACTGGTTAAATAAAAATGGTATAGTCCACATTGGGAGAAGAAGTCATAGAAATACCAGGGAGGTGCCCAGCTGATGGATGACCTAGAATTTAAAGGGCTGCAGGGCTAGGAACTAGCAGGTTAATGTCTTTCATGGTGACACTAACTCCCTGTTGTGGTGTAGTGGAGTTCCCTGCTAACGCATAGTGGTTCCAGCTAATGTATAAAATGGAGTGGTCCCCTCCATCCATAAAAAGAGAAAGGCCAGTGCCTAGGGGCCCCAAGAAGGCTGAAAGGGAGGGTGATGAACTGATGAAAGCCCAAATGGGGTTGGAAAAGAATTCTCTGATTTTGTGGACAAGGGAAACTGTCAGAAGCCCTTTGTTCAGTCTAGAATTGAGTACAATTGAGCCACACCTAGGCCATCCAGGAGGTTGTCTACCCTAGGCATTGGATATCTGCCAAACTTGGTGACTACATGAACGTATAACTACTTTTCTCTAACTGATGAAGAAAATTACTCAACTATTGGACTTGGGTAGTAGTACTGTTGGGCTATTCCAAACACTTCCCCACCTGTTCCATAATCTTGTCTACTCCTTTTTGAGCTTTTGCTGGATTAAGGACAGTCCATTCTCAACAGGGGTCGAGGAGGACTTTAGTGGGAGCTCAGCCTCTGTGGGACAGTTCAGTTCTTTTTTCTATTTCACCACTTCTTTAGGTTAATGTAGTAAATCTGGAGTGAGTTCACTATATGAGCAGACTGCTTCGTAGTTAATGTTTCCAACTTGCTGCGTGACTACAAAGGGTCCATTCTACTTTGTGAGTTGCTTGGAATGAAAAGTCAGTAGGACCTTGTCTCCTGGTTCTTTCTCAGATGGAGATTGTTGTTTTAAGATCAGGCCTGCAGTTCCTGGGCATGGAGCAAATCCTCCTTGGCAGTTTGTGGAGAACTGTGAAAAGTCCATATGCGTGCTCCTCTTTTTGTGTATTTGTTTGCATCGTGTTTGTGTGAGAATGCCATAAAAGAACTGTGGCATTCATTCATATGGAGGTATAAAGTTATTTTAGTGGGTAAATATAATTGGAAAAATTTTCTTTTAATCCTATTTAAAGTTTAAACACTTCTACAAAAAAAAAATATATGGAGCACTATAAATATGTGTGATAAAGCATTTTTTTGCAACTAATTTAGCCCAGTTGTTCTGTTCAGCAGTCACCTGACACACACCTTGTCTGAAATCATTTGTCCCAAGTGGGGTTGCAATGAGCCGGAGCATAACCCGACAGCACAGGGGACACAAGTCCGACACCCTAAGTGAGACTTGAAACCCAGACCCACCAGCAAGGGAGCACAGGCCAAACCCACTGCGCCACCACACCGCCCCCCCAAAGGTCCCCTCTCAAGCTTGAGCTGTCCATGGCAGAGAAGTAGTGCAGTGCAAAGACTACTGGGGCAGCTGCTGAGAGGGAGCCCTATCATAATAATGATTTACCTGAATTTTAGAAAGTACTTCTGGATGTTTTCCTTAGCATTTTATGACAAAAATTTACAATATTTATATGTTACATAGTATCTTTGCTTATGCATGGAGGTACTATGTAACTTCATAGGACAGAAACTGCACAGGTCATCTGGTAGTGTAATGGTTAGCGTTGCTTCCTTTAGACCCAAAAGTCATACCTTTGATTTCAACCTCCAGCTGTAGTACCCTTAAGCAAAATACTTTTCATCACTTGCTCTCATGAAACAGCCCAGCTTTGTAAACTGTTGTACGTAGCTTAACATTGTGTCTGTCCTCCATGATCCTGTGTTTCAGCCCTATCTATGTCTCATGTCCCTGTGAGAGTTAGGGATTAAGTTTAACCCTAACTTTGAATTTACTTTGTCTCTGAAAAACAGGAAAAAATCATCAGTGGTGAGAGAGAAGGGAGAAGGAGGAGGAGAAAGAAGGCAGAATAGGAATGAGAATGTGGAGAAGAGTGCGTGGATTGTTAATTGCAGACTGTAGTTTGTTGAAGAAGGTTGTTTTAGCTGAAGAAACAGCACAGTGGAAAGTCACTAGGAGTTCCTTGTAAATTCCAAGTCTGTGAGAATCTTTGAATTCTTCCATTGGCACTCTGCAGCCCGGAGTTTGGTCCTTTTGACATGGAGTACATCTGATAGTCATGGGGTGGAGCTGGGGCATGCTGGTCTGGACATTACAGGACAGCGAGAGAGAAGTATAGGTCCGAGAGGAAGATATTGATAGCTTTGTCTGTGGACAGCTCAGAGAATTGTGTCGCAGAAGGAAATTAGGACAGTGAAGAAGAGAAAAGAGAAGAGAGCAAGAGATATTTTAAGTTGTGGTGTAAGGTAACAGACTGGGACAGAGAGAGCTTGAAGGACTACAGGACAGACAGAAGTTGGATTGCATGAATGTCCCCCACATTCAGGTTGAAATCACTCAGGAGAATCAATATGCAAGATCTACCACAACATTCTCCCTGTGTGACAGCATAGCCTCTACCGTTAACTTAGAAGCATCAACCTCCACCACAAATGATAACAAAATGTTAATTCAGGTCCTCAAGGGTACAGAGGGCCTTAGGATTCTAGCTAAGTCACCTGGGATCACCACATATCAGTGCTATCAAGGAGGCAGAACTGAAACCCATAATGGACAAGCAGTAAAAATTTCCAAAGCCTGAAAATCATTGTATTTCCTTTACAGACTTAGATTGTTGGCAGGCAGCAACTGCATCCTGTTAAGTGGTACTGGTAATGCAAATTCTCATGTTCTGCAACATGGGGGTTGTGGAATGAAATTCTGTTTTACTTATTCTGTTCTGTAACGTTAGGTTTTCATGTCTCATGTGATGGGGTTTCATGTGCCTTGTCCAGTGTGGGCTTAAAAACTTTAAATAAAAATGTTAAGTGCAGCCAAAACATTCAAACTATTATAAGGCCACTTAAACTTAGTGATAGCAGCGTTTGCACCAGAAACCTAAAATACATTAAAACAAACATTCTCAACTTACCACTGAGGCCAAACTGTAATATAAAATGCTGTTTGTTAAATATTCGTTCACTAACGAGTAAAGCTGTCCTAGTAAACGACTTAATATTAAGTTATAAGTTCCGATCTATTCTTTGTTAACAAAACCTGGCTCGGTGAGTGCAATACTATTCCGCTAATACAAGCCGCTCCGGACGGATACGATTATTTCCATAAATCTCGTTCTGTGCGTCGTGGAGGTGGAGTCGGCGTCCTTTTTAATAATAGATTACAAATAACACAGAGAAATCGTGATAATTTTGCGTCGTTTGAAGTTCTACAGCTAGATTTCACGTCAAACCCCAATATAATTATATTCCTTATCTACCGTCCACCTGGACCGTACTCCTCTTTTCTCGAGGAATTTAGCAACTTCATAACCGATTTAGTCATTAACCATGATAAAATAATCCTGATGGGTAATTTCAATATTCATGTAGACGTGTTGTCAGATACTCTCGCTAATAGTTTTCTGTCTCTCTTAAACTCCATTGGTTTTACCCAAGTTATTACCGGTCCTACTCATTCCCGTAACCATACGCTTAATCTCGTCATAACCTACAGCGTTGATGTTCATCATGTAAACATTATTCCTTCAAACGAGGCTATTTCTGATCATCATTTAGTAACCTTTGATCTATACCTGCCCATGCCGTCGGACAATAGTAAGACCAAAATCGTGCAGCATACTGATGACACTACTACTGCTAAAATTATTAATCATATTCGAAGCTCCGATTTTGGAACGAGTGTAGATATTGATCAGATGGCTATAGATTATAATTCGGTGGTAAAATTCGCCCTTGATTCTGCTGCTCCACCAAAACTAAATTTATTCGAAATGTAAGAAACTCGCCATGGTTCAACGAACAACTCATGCAATAAGTTAGAATGTCGTAAATTAGAGCATAAATGGCGTTCAACTAAACTAAATGTTTATTATGTAGCCTGGTCTGATTGTCTAAAAAAATATAAAAAGGCACTTTTTCATGCCAGATCCGAATTCTACACAAAGTTAATTGATGAAAATCACAAGAACCCTCACTTCCTGTTTAGTACCATTGCTTACTTAACTGGTAAACACAAAGATAAACAATGTATTTCTCCTACCATTACTAATGATGAATTTCTGTCATTTTTCAATAATAAATTAGTGAATATCCGCAAATCCATAGTGCCTTCTAGTTCGTTTTTAGCAAACATAAGTGCTTCTGACGATGATATTAGTTATCTGCACTATCTCAATAACTTCGACGTAATAACTGTAGAAGAAATTACCGTGCTAATTCGCTCTATGAAAAGTTCTACCTGTCCTTTAGACCCAATCGCCACTAAATTACTGAAAGCTGCAGTTTCTGTGCTTACAGAACCTATTGTTAATAATACGTCGTTACTAAATGGATGTGTTCCAAAAGCCCTTAAAATCGCCATTATTAGACCCCTACTAAAGAAATCGGATCTGGACTGTAATAACCCATGTAATTATAGACCAATCTCCAATTTACCGTTTTTATCCAAAATTCTAGAAAAAATCATAGCGTCCCAAATTGTAAAATATCTTAATCACCATAATATATTTGAAAAATTTCAGTCTGGTTTCCGCACTGGTCACAGCACTGAAACGGCACTTACACGTGTTGTTAATGATATTCTCATTTCTTCTGATGCTGGTCAGATCTCTATTCTTATGTTACTTGACTTGAGTGCTGCGTTTGATACTGTAGACCATAGTGTCCTACTGAATAGACTTGATAACCTGGTTGGACTAAGAGGTACCATTCTGAAGTGGTTTGAATCGTATTTAGCAAACCGTGAACAATTTGTACTGAAATCCGACGACAGCACCCCGTCCATCTCTACTACGGTTCAATATGGTGTGCCGCAGGGCTCCGTGTTGGGTCCATTACTTTTCTCACTTTATATGTTACCACTGGGTGATATTATTCGCAAGCACAATGTGAATTTCCATTCGTATGCTGATGACACACAGCTTTATGTATCGTTCAAGCCTGATGATCCATCACATGTGGTGTCGTTAACTGATTGTTTGACCTGCATAAAATTATGGATGAGTAATAATTTTTTATCTCTAAATGCCAGTAAAGCAGAGGTACTTGTAGTGGGTGGTGATGGTAAAACTCTCGACACAATCACGTCAATCTTTACAACAAATGGTATTACCTTCAAGCGTACTGATTGTGTCAAGGATCTGGGTGTCCTGCTGGATGGAAAGCTGTCATTTGTATCACATGTAAATGCTTTGACTAAGTCGTGCTTCCTTCAATTAAGAAGCATAGCTAAAATGCGGCGATTCCTTTGTAGACGGGATTCTGAGAAAGTGGTTCATGCTTTTGTTTCCAGCAAGCTGGATTACTGTAATGCTTTATTGTCGGGTTGTCCGTACCAGACTGTATCCAGGCTACAGTTGGTACAAAATGCTGCTGCGAGAATTGGCTCCCGGTTTTTTATAGAGTTGATTATAAAATCCTGCTTTTGACCTATTAGGCAATACATGCCATTGCTCCGGCTTACCTTTGTGAGACCATTAATCTTTATATCCCAGGACGATATCTCTGTTCATTAGATGCAGGTTACCTTAAAGTACCTGTGATCAATAAGACCTCTGTAGGAGGTAGCGCCTTTAGTTGTAGAGCACCTAAACTGTGGAATAGTCTACCAGTTACTGTCAGAAATGCCCCGTCTGTTTCTGTTTTCAAATCCCGACTTAAGACTTATATGTTCACTCAGGTATTCCACCTTGTAATGTAATTCAACCTGCCTTAGTTATTTATTTTATCACCTTTCTAAAAATGCATATTAAATTCACTGAAGTAACAAATGACTAACTCTGTCCTATCTTCTCGTTGAGCACTACCTCACTACATAAGACCTGAGGAGGCTGGCCAGTGGTGACAGAAGAATCCCATGCTGACAGAGGATGATGTCCATCTGCTGTGACGAGCGAGACGTTCCATGCCGAGTCGGGGATCCAAGATGCCATTTACCAACATTATGATTACTTATTAAACACTGGCTTATTATCTTCTAGAATGCCCAGGAGGGGTGGGCTACCACTGACCCGTGGACCCCCAGAGGTTTTTTTCTCCCTCAACTTTCAGTTGGGAGTTTTTGTTCCTTTCCCCTGTGGCCAGTAGGTGTACTTATAGCTCTATAATAAGTTCTTCATTATGGTAGCCATTAGTTGACCGTCTTTTTTGTTTGTATCTGTTTTTCTTGCCTTATGTCTGTGTTAAAGTGCTCTGTGTCACTGTGTGAGAAGAGCACTCTATGAAAAATATTTTTTTTTTTTCATTTTTCAGAACCGCTTGTCCCTGACGGGGTCACGGGGAACCGGAGCCAACCCGGCAACACAGGACGTTAGGCCAGAGGGGGAAGGGGACATACCCAGGACGGGACGCCAGTCCGCCGCAAGGCACCCCAAGCGGGACTCGAACCCCAGACCCACCGGAGAGTAGGACTGCGGTCCAACCCACTGCGCCACCGCATCTATGAAAAATAAAATAATAATAATAGGTTGTTGTACAGTAATCATGTGAACTTTGTATACGTTTTTGAGCCATTGTTTGTATGAAGACTGTTCCTCTAAGATAATGAAGCATGTGCTTGTACGAGAATGCCCTAATGCAAGACCAGAAATTGCAACGGTTTCAGTTAAGGGCATGTGTGCTTAGTATAGGGTTAAAGTGTCCGAAAATGAGGACCTGCGTACGTGACTAAATGTGACTGGTATGTTGTGATAAGAGGATATCTTTTGCGCCTACACCTACACACGAGCTTGGGGTAGAAGTAACAACCCTGCCCCCGTGTATATAAACATCTGCCTGCTTGCCTGCCTCGGTGTGACTCTCCCAGGAGGCTCACCCGTGCACAGGTATCGCATTAAAGGCTTCTGTAACCTGAAAGAGAAGTTGATGTTGTTCTTTCCTACCACAGGGCCCTTGTGGCAAGTGCAGTACCCACACCATTAACATAATAAGGTGGTGAAGCTCTTTCCAGTGAGAACTAAATCGTTCTCCATTTTTGAACCCTGTCTCCCTGAGTTCCTGTAATCCCATCGAGGTCATTTTAACATGGCTGATCCTTTTGTAATATCCGGACGTGACACAGATACAGACATATATTGCTGTAATGTCCAGATAACGACGTAAAGTGTGGTGATCTCAAGTGCCCAGTTTATATGAGACTGCTCAATGCAAATTAGCAAATGAAGTTTTTTTTTTTAAATTTCTTTTTATTTTACTGCAGAAAAGGAACAGCACTGCATTGAAATACAGTAACATACAATAAAAGGAAAAGAAAAAAGATAACAGTAACATCTCATTCAATACGAAAAATGTGATCATAAGCCTTAATAAACTTGTTATTCTTATTGTGATCAATAAGTTTAAGAGAGTTTACAATAAGGGAAATCTCAGCAAAAAAGACATTCAATCTAGGCAAAGTCTTGAGAAAGTTGTTTTTGTGAATAAAAAATTTACAATGCAACACGAAAAAATTAGCAACAAGATCAATAGCATGGTCAGTGCCAGAAAAATAAAGAAATATATCTTTCAATAAAAACTTAAAAACTAATTTTATATAATCAGATAAATAACAACAATGGTAGAATAAATGAAGCAAAGTTTCTTCCTCAACTCTGCAAAAAACACATAAGTTTGAAAGATCAACAAAACTAGCAATTTGGGAGTTGGTTGGATAGACATTATGAAGAATCTTAAAAATGTTCTCCTCTTATTTTATTAGAAATACAAAATTTTTCAGGGAGTAACCATGCTTTCTTCCAGTGAATACTATGCCAAAAATTTTTCCAGAAAAAATGACATCTAGGGGATGCGTATACTGAATAATGTAACAATCGCTTTATATGTTTATTATTACATTTTTTATCACGAAGACAAACACCATCCAATAAAAGTTTGGGCATAATTGTTCTTCTCTTATTAAAACAAAGGTGTGTTTTAAATAAGTGCACATAACTTAGAGATAAAGCTTTAACGACAGAATTGAAAGTCCTAGCTGGCAGAGGAAGATTATACAAAGTCATAAATTCTTCATACTGCAGTATAGTGCCATCATTTTTAAATAAATCCAAAACAAAAATAATACCTCTATCATACCACTTGTCCATGAAAAAGGATTTGCCTCGGATTAAAATACTGAAATTATTCCAAAGAATTTCTTTGTGAGGAGAAAAATTGTGCACGTCACACAATCTCCAAGCAAGTAAAGCTTGCTGGTGAAAATTAGAGAGAGATATTGGTAATTTACAAGGAATGAAACTGCATTTAGGGGGTGCGGTGGCGCAGTGGGTTGGACCATGGTCCTGCTCTCCAGTGGGTCTGGGGTTTGAGTCCCGCTTGGGGTGCCTTGCGACGGACTGGCGTCCCGTCCTGGGTGTGTCCCCTCCCCCTCCGGCCTTACGCCCTGTGTTACCGGGTAGGCTCCGGTTCCTCGTGACCCTGTATGGGACAAGCGGTTCTGAAAATTTGTGTGTGTGAAACTGCATTTTAAAGGAAAATCTACACCGCCTAATCTACGAAATATGGCACTGGGGATACAGTACCAAAATGAATCATTACCGCAAAGACATTTTTTTAACCAACTAATTCTAAATGAGCTAACTAATTCTTTAAAATCTGAAACTTCCAGTCCACCCTCAGAACGTCTATTAGACAAAACAGATTTCCTAATTTTGTGAGATTTGTTCTTCGAAAAAAATTCTATAACTTTTTGTTAGTCATCACAAATTTTGTCAGTAACAAATAAAGATAGAGAGGGATAAACACAACGAGACAATCCTTCTGCTTTAGATATAAAAACTCTGTCATATATTGACAGATCTTGTTGAAGCCAACAATTAAAAATTGTTCTGTTTTAGGTGAAAAATTAAGTTGTTGGCGAGTCAATCTGTCACAACTAAAACATTTAGTAGTTTGCAAGCCAACCAAAGCTGAAGAATTAATATCATTATAAAGCATTCTCACCATGTTGATAAAAGTACATCCGAAACTAAAAACACACACACACACACACACACACACACACATTTTCAGAACCGCTTGTCCCATAGGACTGCAGTCCAACCCACTGCGCCACCGTGCCCCCAAACTAAAAACACTAAGAGATTTAAGCAAAAATTGGTGCTCTAATTAATCAAATGCTTCATAAAAATCCAAAAACATTATAACAGCATCTGAATCGATATTCTCGGAATAGTCAATGAGATCGAGTACTAATCTTATATTGGAGCTAATGTGTCTATTTTTCATAAACCCATTTTGTGTTTCGCCAATTATACTGTTAAGACCAGATTTTAAACGAGTTGCAAATATTAACGCAAATAATTTATAATCAACATTTAACAATGATATTGGTCTCCACTTCTCAATAAAAAGTAGGTCTTTATCCGATTTGGGGATCAGAGAAATAAGTCCGTGCTTCATTGTGGGAGTCATCTCTCCTTTTTTTATACATTCTTTAAACAAACTATGTAGAGGTTGCTCTAAAAGGTCCCAAAAATGTAAATAAAATTCAACAGACAGGCCATCAGTACCTGGAGATTTTCCTTTTTCATAGATTTCAGTGCATACTTCATTTCGGCAACAGCGATATCAGAATTGCATAGTTGCTTGAAATCCTCATTAATATCTGAAACTTTTTCACGAATACTCAAAAGAAAAGCATCACATTCTTCTTGAGAAAACTGAGAAGTATACAATTTTTTTGTAAAAGGTGTATACAAAGGTTGAGATCATTCCTAGATTTGTACATAAATCGCCATTAATATTTAAGGCAGAGAGAGATGTCTTTTTACGATTTCTTTTCTCTAGAGCAAAAAAAAATTAGTGTTTCTTTCACCCTTCTCGATCCACTTTGCTCTAGAGCGTATAAAAGCACCTTTAACAATCTCCGTATACAAATTTTCAATTTGCAATTGACAGACGCTCAGTTGTACCTTATCTTCTTTACTGAGATTATACTTCTGCATTGGCAAACCTAATGTATGTGACAGTCCAAGTCCCAAAAGCCAGAGTTGGCGCCCGAGGTTTGGATCAGCCAGGCACTTGGCCCCGACCACCGACCAAATCACAATGCACCGGCCCCTTACGGCCTCTCCGGCAGGTGGTGAGCCCACCGAAGAGCAGCTCCATGTCTTGGCTTCGGGCTGAGCCCGGCAAGGCCCCGTGGGCATAGGCTTGGCCACCAGGCGCTCGCATGCGAGCCCCCCCAAGGCCTGGCTCCAGGGTGGGGCCCCGGTGACCCCATACCGGACGGGGTAAACGAGAACCTAGATTTGATAGTCATTATAAGGGGGTGAGGGGGGCGTGGTGGCGCAGTGGGTTGGACCAGGTCCTGCTCTCGGGTGGGTCTGGGGTTCGAGTCCCACTTGGGGTGCCTTGAGGCGGACTGGCGTCCCGTCCTGGGTGTGTCCCCTCCCCCTCCAGCCTTACGTCCTGTGTTACCGGGTAGGCTCCGGTTCCCCGCGACCCCGTATTGGACGAGCAGTTCAGAAAATGTGTGTGTGTGTGTGTGTGTGTGTGTGTGTGTGTGTGTGTGTATAAGGGGGTTTTGAACCGCGCTTTGTCTCATCTGTCACACAGGACCTATTTGCCATGGGAGACCCTACCAAGGGCATATAGCCCCAGACAACATAGCTCCTGAGATCATTCAGGCGCTCAAACCCCTCCACCACGTTAAGGTGGTGGTTCGATACTTTTCGCCCTGGCCGTGGAAGACTGGACCAGCTCTATACCCTCACTAGGGTGTTGGAGGGTTCATGGGAGTTTGTCCAACCAGTCCATATGTGTTTTGTGGACCTGGAGAAGGCATTCGACCGTGTCCCTCGTGGGATCCTGTGGGGAGTGCTTCAGGATTATGGGGTTCGGGGCTCGCTGCTACGGGCTGTTCGTTCCCTGTATGACCGGAGCAGGAGCTTGGTTCGCATTGGCGGCAGTAAGTCAGACCTGTTCCCGGTGCATGCTGGACTCCGCCAGGGCTGCCCTTTGTCACCGATTCTGTTCATTATCTTCATGGACAGAATTTCTAGGCGCAGCCAGGGAACGGAGGGTGTCTGTTTTGGTGGCCGCAGGATCTCATCTTGCTTTTTGTGGACGATGTGGTCCTGTTGGCTTCATCGAATCAAGACTTATAGCGTGCACTGGAGAGGTTTGCAGCCGAGTGCGAAGCGGCGGGGATGAGAATCAGCACCTCCAAATCCGAGGCCATGGTTCTCAGTCGGACAAAGGTGAATTGCACCCTCCAGGTTAGGGGGGAGTTGCTCCCTCAAGTGGAGGAGTTTAAGTATCTCGGGGTCTTGTTCACGAGTGAGGGAAAAATGGAGTGGCAGGTTGACAGACGGATCAGTGTGGCGTCCGCAGTAATGCGATCATTGTACCGGTCTGTTGTGGTGAAGAAGGAGCTGAGTCGTAAGGCGAAGCTCTCAATTTACCCGTTGATCTACGTTCCTACCCTCACCTATGGTCATGAACTCTGGATCATGACCGAAAGAATGAGATCGCGGATACAAGCGGCAGAAATGAGTTTCCTCCGCAGAGTGGCTGGACGCACCCTTAGGGATAGGGTGAGGAGCCCAGTCACCCGGGAGGAGCTCGGAGTAGAGCCGCTGCTCCTCCGCATCGAGAGGAGCCAGTTGAGGTGGCTTGGGCACCTGTTTCGGAAACCTCCTGGACGCCTCCCTGGTGAGGTGTTCCGGGCATGTCCCACTGGGAGGAGGCCTCGGGGCAGACCCAGGACATGTTGGAGAGACTACGTCTCCCGGCTGGCCTGGGAATGCCTTGGGGTTCCTCCAGAGGAGCTGGAGGAGGTGTGTAGGGAGAGGGAAGTCTGGGGACCTCTGCTCGGACTTCTGCCCCCGCGACCCGGTCCCGGATAAGCGGAGGAAGATGGATGGATGGATGGATGGATGTATGAGTTCTAATTCTTTATTGTTTTTTTGCTTTTAATTTGTTTACTTCTGTTAACAGCAAGGTCTCTAACTTTAAATTTAAAGTACTCCCAACTGGAGCCAAGGTCACTCTCAGTATTGCCAAACATAGTCTTAGCCACCTTTCCTGGATCGGGCCTTGGCGTGACGAAAGGGCTTGCATGATCTACGGATCTCCAGAAGTATGTTGTCCGGAGCACTATGCTCCTGGTACGGTTACCCAAGGTGAACAGGTCTGGAGTGAAGATCCAGACTTACATGATCCAAAAACCTCCATGGAAAAAGTAAAAAGGAGATCGTTTACCCTGTCTGGAATAGGGTCACCGGGACCTACCCCTGGAGCCAGGCCTGGGGGTAAGTCTTCCTATGCGAGCGTCTGGTAGCCAGGCAGTCCACGTAGCCCAGCCGGGCTCAGCCCGAAAAGGCATCGTGGGGGGGCATGGGGGTCTACCACCTGCAAGGTTCAGCATGCGGGTTGGGTGCAGTGTATACCTGATGGTGGGAGGGGGCGGGGTGGCGCATGGCGTTGTAGCCCCTCGCGACAGAAACTGGCTCTTGGTATGTGGAATGTCACGTCACTTGGGGGGAAGGAGCTGGAACTGGTGCGGGAGGTTGAGAAATACCAACTAGATATAGTTGGGCTCACCTCCACTCACAGTGTTGGCTCTGGAGCCAAACTCCTCGATAGGGGTGGTCCCTCTCCTACTCAGGAGTTGCACGAGGTGAGAGGGGCCGGGCGGGTGTGGGGATACTCACAAACCCCCGGCTGGCTGCCATACAGTTGGAGTTTGCGCCGGTGGACGTCGGGGTTGCCTCAATGCGACTTAGGGTCGCAGAGAGGAAAACTTTGACTGTTGTATGTGCTTATGCACCAAACAGCAGTTCAGACTATTCAGCCTTCTTGGAGAAGGTGGGTGGGATTCTGGACAGGGCCCTACCTACAGCCTCCATAGGCCTGCTGGGGGACTTCAATGCTCATGTTGGCAATGACTGGGAAATCTGGCGGGGGGTGATTGGGAAGAACGGCTTGCCCAATCTGAACCCGAATGGTGAAATGTTATTTGACTTCTGTGCTAGTCATGGTTTGTCCATAACAAACACCATGTTCGAACACAAGGATGCTCATAAGTGCACTTGGTACCAGAGCTTCTTGGGCCAAAGATCAATGATCGACTTTGTAGTCGTTTCTTCTGACTTGAGGCCATATGTTCTGGACACTGGTGAAGAGAGGTGCTAAGCTGTCAACTGATCACCATCTGATGGTGAGTTGGATCAGATGGCGGGGAAAACTGATGGACAGACCCAGTAGGCCCAGGCGTTTAATGAGGGTGTGCTGGGAACGACTGTCAGAGGACCTTGTCCGGAATGATTTTAACTCGCACCTCCGAGAGAGCTTCTCCCATGTCCCAGAGGAGGTAGGGGACATGGAGTCTGAATGGACCCTTTTCAAAATCTCCATTGTGGAAGCAGCCAGGCACAGCTGTGGCCAAAAGCTTGTTGGTGCCAGCCAGGGAGGCAACCCAAGAACCCGCTGGTGGACACTGGAGGTAAGGGAAGCCGTCAAGCTGAAGAAAGAGGCCTTTAGAGCCTGACTGGCTCTAGGTACTCCTGACTCAGGAGGCAGGTACCGGCAGGCAAAAAAGGCAGCAGTGGCTGTGGTTGCAGAAGCAAAATCCCAGGCATAGGAAGAGTTTGGAGAGACCATGGAAAACGACTATCGGTCGACTTCAAAGAGGTTCTGGAGAACCATTCAACAGCTCAGATGGGGTCGGAGGAGTTTCACTCAGGCTGTGTTTACCAGGAGTGAAGAAACTCTGACCTCTGATGAGGACATTGTTGGGAGGTGGAAGGAGCACTTTGAAGAACTCTTAAAGCCGAGTGGTATGCCTCCCTTACAGGAGTCAGGACCGGAGGCTTTCAGGCTGTCAGAGTCACTGAGGTAGTTGGTAAGCTCTACAGTTGCAAAGCACCGAGGGTGGATGAGATCTGCCCGGAAATGCTTAAGGCCCTGGATGTTGCAGGGCTGTCATGGTTGACACGCCTCTGCAATGTTGCATAGACCTCGGGGACAGTGCCCTTGGACTGGCAAACTGGGGTGGTGGTCCCTATCTTTAAGAAAGGGGACCGGAGAGCGTGTGCCAACTATTGGGGCATCACAGTTCTCAGTCTCCCTGGGAAAGTCTATGCCGGGGTGCTGGAGAGGAGGCTCTAGCCGATAGTTGAACCTCAGATTGAAGAGGAACAATGCGGATTCCGCCCTGGCCGTGGAACAGTGGACCAGCATTTTTACCCTCTCACAGATAATTGAAGGGGCATGGGAATTTGCTAATCCAGTCAACATGTGTTTTGTGGACTTGGAGAAGGCCTATGACTGTGTTCCTAGGAAATTCTATGGGAGGTGCTTTGGGAGTATGGGGTAGCGGAGCCACTACTGCAGGCCATTCGGTCCTTGTACATATGGAGCTGTGTCCGCATACTCGGCATCAAGCCAAGCCTGTTCAGTGTGGGTGTTGTACTCTGCCAAGGTTGTGCCTTGTCTCCACTCCTGTTTGTGGTTTTCATGGACAGGATATCAAGGCGCAGTCGAGGTCAGGAGGGCATTCTGTGTGGGAGTCGGAAGGTGACGTCTCTGCTTTTTGCGGATGATGTTGTCCTTTTGGCACCGTCACATGGCAGCCTCCAGCACGCACTGGAACGGGTTGCAGTCGAGTGTGAAACGGTGGAGATGAGGATCAGCACCTCAAAGTCTGAGTCCACGATTCTCTCACAGAAAAGGATGGTATGCCCCCTCCAGGTAAACGGAGAGTTTTTGCCCCAGGTGCAGGAGTTCAAGTATCTTGGGGTCTTGTTCATAAGTGAGAGAAGAAGGGAGCGTGAGATTCGCGGCAGACTGGGAGCAGCGGCAGTAGTAATACGTTCGCTGTACTGGACTGTAGTGGTGAAGGGGGAGCTGAGCCATAAGGCGAAGCTCTCCATTTACCAGTCGATCTACATCCCTACTCTCACCTATGGTCATCAACTTTGGGTGACGGCCGAGAGAAGAAGATTGCAGATACAAGCGGCCGAAACGAGTTTTTGGACTCACTCTCCGTGACAGGGTGAGGAGTTCGGACATCTGGGAGGAGCTCAGAATAGAGCCTCTACTCCTCCACATTGAGAGGAGCCAGTTGAGGTTGTTTGGGCATCTGATAAGGATACCCCCTGGGTGCCTCCCTTTGGAGGTATACCAGGCACGGCCCACTGGGACAAAGCCCCGAGGTCGACCCAGGACCCGCTGGAGGGATTATATCTCACAGTTGGCCTGGGAACAGCTGGGGATCCCCCAGGCTGAGCTGGAGGAAGTTGCGGGGGACAGGGGCAGCTGGGCCTCTCTGCTCTCCCTGCTGCCACCGCGACCCTTTTAGGACAAGCGGGACAGAAGATGAGATGAGATGAGTCTTACCCAGCCGAGTTACACTATCATTGAAAGGGGCATCTTCCAAAAGACAATTACTAAATTTCCAGTAACCTCTTTTACTATTTAACTTTCCATATTGTTCAAGGTCCAAAGAAATTAACATGTGATCAGTAAATGGGGCAAACTGATGATTAACAGTAATGACATCTTCCAAAATATCGTGAGAGATAAGAAAAAGATCAATTCTAGCCTTAAGTGATCCAGATTTGTTGGACCAAGTAAAGCCTCTACAACCACTGTTAAAAAAACTCCAAGCGTCTACCACGGAAAGATTTTCACACAACCATAAAATAATGTTATCACATGAATTAGAAGTAGTTCTTGCAGGCAATCTATCTTGTATATCGTAAGGGGTTTCATTAAAATCTTCAGTCATAATCAAATAAGCATTTATAAAGTGACTTTTTATACTAAGAAGCTTAGCTCCCAATTCTTTAAACATAGATGCATTTGCATTCCGTGAGTTGTGACCATAAACATTACATATAATGAATACAACATTTTCAGTCTTGCATACTAAAATGATCCATCTACCCTCATCAGATAAAAGGGATTCTAAAATGTCACCCCTAAATTTATGCAACAAAATTAGAGTACAAGCAGAACAATTAGATCCGTAACTCATGAAGATTGAGTTTCCCCACTGACTTTTCCAAAAACTGGTGTCTGATTCACATGAATGACTTTCTTGAACAAAAATAAAACCTGTATTACTACGCTTAAAATAGAAAAATAAGGCTTTTCTTTTCATATGATCTCTCAAACCTCTAACATTGAGAGATGCTAAACTAAAAGAGGAAAACTCAAAAGAGTGCTTAACAACAAATTACACTGGATGCAATGCAAGAATAACCAGCTAAACAGCTGGTAAAGACAAAAAGATCCTACTTTGGCTGAAGAAGTTGGCTTCTTTTCCTTGAACAGGTAGCTGGTGATCAATCAGTTATGTCTTCCTCTACATGACACCAAAAGAACATTAAAGTGCATTATTGAAATCGAGGCATTTCAGCAAGTAATAGTTATATTTCCTTAAATCCTCACAAGCTCAGTTATCACAAAAAATTCAGTGTGAAGTTTATTTGGCCTCAATTTTCTGACCATCGATAAACACAAAAGGCCTCGAGAAGGATGCCTTCTTACCCTCCTCTCTGGCCTTTTTAACAACCGGCCATAACTTTGCTCGCACAGCAGCATCTGCAGGGATCAATGCTTCTGAAATGCATAGACGAGATTCTTTCAGGTATGTGTTGTCTTTCGCAGCCTTCCAGACGAGGTCTCGGAGTGATCGCTTAGAAAATCTTATGATG
The DNA here is from genome assembly GCF_900964775.1 of Scleropages formosus. Lineage (NCBI taxonomy): Eukaryota > Metazoa > Chordata > Actinopteri > Osteoglossiformes > Osteoglossidae > Scleropages > Scleropages formosus. The sequence continues at coordinate 754,638 of NC_041818.1, forward strand.
ATGCTTCGATGAGCGCCATCCTGGTTCCATCTCCCGACTCAATGCATCACGTCAAGTGCGTCGTTGAGCTTGCCACAGATGTCAGGTGCCACATGTTCGAGAATGTTCAGAATGATCTAATGCACAACCTCATTCTTGGTTTACGGAACCCCGTGCACCTTTAAAATCCAGCGCCGACTGTACCGTTCAAGCTGCTCAATCCGCGATTGACATCCTTGTCTGAAGACTGGAACTCTGTAATGTTTCTTGCAATTCTGCACATCTACTCCAAATGCTCATTAACATCAGAAACAAGCTTCTGCAGTACCACAGACAGGTTGTCAACGGCTTTAGATGTAGCATCAGTCAAGTTCTCGATGGATATTAGCTTTTGGAAAGTTGCATCTTGTTTTGCAGAAAGCACTTGGATAGCATTCAAAATGTGAGAAATATCCCGCTTGGTTCAGTCTTCTTTTTAGATTTTTTAGAAGGAGGGCTTTTTGCAGGAGTCACTGGAGAGGGAGTCGCCAAGCAAAGTTTGAGATCGTGGGTCGTATCAGCCGACGCAGGAGGGTCAGCAAGCACAGAAAACCTGTTGCTCAGGCAAGCGTCAGTGACAAGTTCAACTTCAGCTCCGACCTCGACATGCACAGTTTTCGAAAAGTCATGTCTCTTTCTTCCCATTTAGCAAAGTTGCTGCAAATCAATTCAAATTTTTCACGTAGAAGACCACCAAAGTATATATGAAGAATTAAAGTAAGCTGATTAATCACATTACTACCACTACCGCCAGAACTAAAAATTACCCATCCATCCTCCACGATGCCATCTTGGCCTCCAATTAGCAAATGAAGTGCACAGGTGGTATGATGAACAATGATGCACAGGGTTATGAGACCAGAGCTAATACACAATTAACAAGTTTTCAGCATCCTTCTGCCTTGATTATGCTGGACTTCCCTGCAAAGTCATGTTCCCCACACTTAATCCGCTCTCCAAAATTGAAATCTTCAACCTCGTACAGTCACACAGCACCTGCTCCTTTGATCCAGTCCCTTCACCTCTTGTATAGGATACTTTCTGGCACACACATCTTATACAGGCAGTCCCCAGATTATGAATGAGTTTCATTCTTCTGTCTGTCTTTAAGTCGGATTTTGACGTAAGTCAGAACAGTTAGGTATGGTGAATATCTAACATCAGTTTGTAAGATGTTTGTCTTAGTACATAATACATTGTGTACCTTTCTATGCATAAAAAACATTAAAGAAACACTTCCAGATACACTGAAACATCTTTAATACATCAATACAGTAATAATAATAACAATACACACACACACACACACACACACACACACATTTTCAGAACCGCTTGTCCCATACGGGGTCACGGGGAACCGGAGCCAACCCGGTAACACAGGGCGTAAGGCCGGAGGGGGAGGGGACACACCCAGGACGGGACGCCAGTCCATCGCAAGGCACCCCAAGCGGGACTCGAACCCCAGACCCACCGGAGAGCAGGACTGTGGTCCAACCCACTGCGCCACCGCACCCCTCAATAACAATACACTGTAATGATATTAACAATAATAATAATAAATGTAACTACAGTATTTATAACAGAGATAGACATAGAAAGACATAAATGTTACTACTCTCGTGATGCACAGAGGACACGGAGAAGGCTGGACCCCAGTGCAGGATGGTTTAGTCAGAATCAAAGGACTAAATGTGTTATCATGGTCAGAGACAGGCAAATGGTCGGTCAATCAGCGAACTAACAGAAGTGAGGATCTGAAAACATGGTTGAGGGATAGGGTAGGTGGTTGTTATCAAAGAGACGTGGAACAGGACTGGGGAACAATGAGGGAAAGGACTAGGAAGAACAAAGGGAGGAAGGTTTGAGAAACAGTGTCATGACAGTGGAGGGAATAGAGCAACGGATTCAAGTTCATTGCTTAGAAATCCTTTTAATACACAATGAGGAGCAGGCAAAAAGAGAAGTTGGGGAACAAGCAAGGGGTCGAAAGATGAGTGAACGTCGTCAAAAGGAGAGATACAAAAATCGGACTCAGCGGGATGAAGCAAAAGATCAAAAACCAGGAAATCAATCACATAAGGGACTAGGAAGCAAAACAGGAAAGGAGCACTACGGTTTCCCATTGAGGAGGTTCCACAATGAATGGCTTCCAGGGCAGCCTTTTATGCCGGGTTCCCTCAGTTGGTGGCAGGTGTCGCTGAGGGACTGGTGCCAGATGAGAGCATGAAGAGCATGACATGCAGAGGGGACGATTGTCTCGAGTGAGATTCCGCAAGTGGGAAAAGATTGATAAGTGTCTTTTATAACCAAGTGCTCTCTCAGAAAGATAGAGAGAAAGAGAGCGAGGTCAAAACATTAAAGAAACTTTAATGTTTGCTTTTCCAATGTTTGTTGGTGTTTCACCTTTCACTTTATTATCTCCACTTTAATTCAAATTGTGATTGTTTTCCTTTTCTTTTATAAATCACCATCACTTGCATCACATTTATGCTTTGGTGCCATGCTTAGGAGGGTAAAAATTAAAAAAAAAAAAAATAAAACCAAATACAGTAACACGAGACACTGTTAAAAGCAACATGGTCCGACTGCTCTCGTACCCATGAGTCGACAAACCACTGTTTTGATGTGTGTTGCAAAGTAGCACCCGTTTGTTATTACAAATCATTGTATGTAACTCTTATTTTTAATATAATAGGCTTTATGGGGGGTGGGGTTTGTATGAAAGTTAGGCAATCATAACCCGGAGACTGCCTGTATCTACAAGATCATCAACTCCTCAGTCTCCTCTGACTGCTTCCCATCCCCCTTTAAACCTGCCTCCCTTTCATTGCTGTTGAAGAAACCCTCTCTGGATCCACACTGAGTGCAGAATTGTGGACCAGTCCTGTCCCCTCCTCCCTTTTCTGTCAAAAATTCTAAAACAGGCAACCTGTGATCAGCTATCTGCATTCCTCATCCAGTATGATCTCCTCGATGGGTGTTAGACATCCCACTGAAACAGCTCTCCTTACAGTATCAGATGCTCTCCAGTTGGCCACAGTGGCATCTTTCGATTCAGTCATCGCATTGGTTGCCAATGTCATAGTTTCGTTCTGCTGGGGACAACTTGTGGGAGAAGGGGGCACGGGGTAGAGATTCGGCAGGTTCTCCGACCTCTGGTAGAGGACCACTCCCATTCCTAAAAGGGAAACATCCACCTCGACCACAACCAGTGAGGAGGGATCAGGGTGTTTCAACACCGACACAGAAGTGAACCAGGTCAGCAGGTCCCAGAAGAAGCTATCAGCAGCGTCGGACCATGTCAGCTGAGATCCTTTGCAAGTGGCGAGAGCTGTGAGGTGAGTAGCAATGGTATTGAGTCCTCAGATGAACCTATGACAGAAATTGACAAACCCAAAAAAATGCTGAAGGGCCTTCACCGTGGTTTGTCTGAGCCAATCATGCACTACCCTCAACCTTCTAGGGGGGCATAACCTCTCCATCTTTACTAAGGATGTTCCCCAGAAAGGATACTTGCGACACTTCTCAGCTTTTATGTAGAGACGGTCCTGTAGTAGCCGACAACATGGCGCTCACATGCCGGATATGTTGTTCTCGGATCCAGGAGAAAATGAGGATGTCATTGAGGTATACTAACACACATTCGTTGACTGGGTCCCTGAGCACGTGGTTTATGAAAGCCTGAAACACTGATGGAGCCTTAGACAAACCAACAGGCACGATGGCGTACTCATAGTGGCTCGAGGTGGTACTGAATGCCATCCTCCATTCATCGCCCTCGCGAACCTGGATCAGGTTATTCTCACTCTATAAGTCAAGTTTGGTTAACATAGTATCCCTGTGTGTCGTCATTTTAAAGGAAAAGGGTGCAGCAAGCGGACCATGAGGGCATTGAGACCCCAGCAAACTATGCAGGGACGGAGGCCCCCATCTTTCTTCTCAATGAAGAAGAACTCTGCAGATGTGGGAAAGGTGGATGGCTGAATAATCCCCTCACTGAGGATCTCTGCCATGTACTCCCTCAATGTTTTCTGTTAGGAAGCGACGGGGGAAAATGCGACTGCAAGGCAGGGTGGTTCCGGGTAGGAAGTCTATTGCACAGTACCAAGGCAGTGCGGTGGAAGTTCGGCTGCGCAGGCTTTACTGAAGACCGCCTGAAGTTCCTTGTACTCGTGGGATCCTCTGCCTGGGGAGCCCTCTCTACCTGTTTAGTGGAAGTGGCCCTTCAGGGAAGCTGTAAACAGGTCTGCACGCACTGGTCCTCCCCAAGATATTAACTCCCCTGCACTCCATTGAAACACTGGGTCATGTCTCACTGGCCAGGGAAAACCCAGAACAACAGGGGTATCTGCGGCCCAAATGATCGAATCTACCTGCATGGCAGCTGTTGGTGGCATGCCTCAACTGTCATGCAGAGGAGTCTGGTGCAACCGCCGACTCGAGGCACTGCCCTTGAGAGTGCTCACCTGCAACGTCATGTCACAGTCCTTCCCAGGTATGGTGTTCGCCTGAGCGAAACTGGCATCCATGAAACATCCTGCTAACCCGGAATCCACTAGCGCACGGATGTTTAACTGCTTCCCCACCTAGGCAAGGGTTATAGGCACTGTCAGATGCCCTGAACAACCCAGCACACTGGCCTGGGGTTCTGGAAGTGTCCCTCGAGGAGGTCACTCTGGGAAGGAGGCCCAAAAGTGGCCTGGGGTGTCGCAGTAGAGGCACAGGCAGTCCTGGAGGTGGTGTTGTTCAATTGACTGCACCCCATTTGCTTGGGCTCAGGGTTTTTCTCCTGCTGTAATGATATCATGGCCCCTGGCAACCATTTTGGGGTGCGTTCCCGGGCAAGACTGTCCACCATGATGGACGTTTCCACAAAGCGGCCAAAGGTCCAATCTTCCCCACGACAGGCAAGTTCTGTCTGCAAGCAGGGTTGGATCCCATTCCAGAAGCATGCAAGGAGAGATGCCGCATTCCACCCACCGTTTGGCTAAGGTCCTGAATTCCAGCACGTATTCGACCACTGGGCAGTTGAGACCTGCTGGACCCACAAGAGGCGGTCGCTGGCTTTGCTTGTGGAGAGGGGGTGGTCAAAGACTGAGTTGAACTTTTTTCGGAATTCCTTGTATGTAAGCTTGGGGCAGGTGTGCCAACCTGCTGTGGCCCAGTACTATGCAGGTCCCATCAGCAACACCACCAGGTAAGCAATCTTTGTTTTGTCTACTTGGTATGCCTAGGGGGAACTTGGGAACACCAACTCATACTGCATCAGGAACCCTTGGCAGTTCTCTGGCGAGCTGTCGTTCCGCTCAGGGTTTGCAATACGGGGGTCTGGTATGGGGGTACCTCATGGAACAGTGGTCGGGGTGTCTTTCTCCATAGCTTGGATTACCCTGCTGGTCTGAAGTGTCATGAGCAGCCTGTGGAGCATCCGCTCTAGGTGCTTCAGGGACTGCTAAAGCACCCCCAGTATTTGCTCCTTTTGATAAGATGGTGTAGTGTAGGGAAGCCATCACCGCCGAGTCCATGGTAGAAGCAAAACTTTCTGTCATGGTTGGCGGGTGGAATAGGGCGACAAACACAAGGGTATGCTCATATTTTATTCGAAGGGCAACAAAATCCAAAGGGGTAGTCAAAGGCGAAATCCAGGGCCAGCACAGGTTGAGCTAACAGCAAACGTTACCCAAGGTTTGAGACAGGGACATAGTTGGACAAAACGGAAAGCAGGAGTCTAAAACAGGAAAGCTAAGCACATCAGAAGAAAACTGTGGGCCAGGTGCTGCGGTTGCTCCGAGGAGTTTTCACACTGGGTGGTTTCCGAGACACCTTCTTATGCTGTGCCCCCTTGATGAACAGGATCCGATGGAGAACAAAGAGCCGTAGTCAGACAAAGCGAAGATCGAGAACTGGGGAAGCAAACTAACGAGGGAACAGGAAGCACACAGGAACAAAGCGCTGCGGTGTCTCGTGAGGATGTTCCGCAGTGTTGTATGTCCGGGATGCCCTTTTACACCAGTTCCCCCGATCAGCAGTAGGTGTTGCTGGAAGACTTGTGGATGTGGGCGTGACAGAACCCTCCCCATGGGTTACCGTTAACCCTTGGCAGCGATGAGTATGGTAAGGGTTGTCGCGAGGGTGCTAAAACTGTGGATGAACCAGCGATAAAAGTTCGTAATCCCCAGAAACTGTTGAATTGCGTTAACCGTGGTGGGTTTTCACCATTCGGTCGTGGCACTCACCTTGGTGGGGATCTGTGGCTACCCTGTTTTGGCTGAGAATGTTCCCCAGGAAGGACACCCAGCGCTGGTGAAACAAGCATTTCTCACCCTTAAGATAGAGTCTATTGCTGAGGATCCGGTGCAACACTGCCCTCACCTGGCGTTTGTGTTCCTCTTGGGTCCTGGAGAAGATCAGGATGTTGTCCAGGTATACCAGCATGCACTGGTTGATGAGATCCCCAAGGATGTGGTTCACAAAGGCCTGGAAGAATGAGGGAGTATTGGACAGACCAAATGGCATTACCCAGTACTCATAATAACCCAGGTTGGTGCTAAACGCAGTCTTCCATTCGTCCCCCGGGCAGATATTGATGAGGTTGTACGCACTACACAGATCCAACTTGGTAAACTGTGTTACCCCATGGATTCTCTTGAGGGCAATGGTGATCAAGGGTAAAGGATGTGGATAACAGACCATGATGGCATTGAGCCCCAGATAATAGATGCAAGGGCACAGGCCTCTGTCCTTCTTATCTATAAGAAGAACCTAGTGGAGATGGGTGAAGTGGAGGGCCTGAGGAACCCCATTGGCTAGAGCCTCACTGATGTACTCCTGCATCGCCTGCTGTTTGGGTAAGGACAGGGGGGTACATACGGCCCCTAGGGGTGCGGTGCTAGGCAAGAAGTTGATCGCACAGTCCCACGGTTGCCCTGACCTTACTGAAGACTTACCGGAGGGCTGCATACTCATGTGGGATCTCCACTGGGGGAACCCCTGCCACCCCCCTCAACCAAGGTGGCCCAGCACAGGAGATGCAAACAGGTATACGCGCACCGGTCTCCCCAGGGCACAAGTTCTCCCGTACTCCACCAGAACACTGGGTCATGCCAAACCAACCAGGGGAACCCTAGGATAATTTAAGTGTCTGGAGCCCAAATAAGAGGAAACACCATGTCTTCTTGATGACAGCTTCTGACATGGATGTAGAGAGCCTCAGTACTGGAGTCGACTACACTCAAGCCCAGGGGCTGTCTGTCTAAGGTGCTTACCCCCAACATGACGTCACACTCCTGGCCTGGAATGTTGCGTGCCCTAGCAAACATAGCATCCATAAAACAACCGGCCATACCCCAGTCCACCAACGCATGAATGTGCACTTGATTCCCTACCCAGGTTATATGTATGGGAACGGTGAGTTGTTCGGGACGAGACAAAGGACTCACCTGGGTTCCGGAGTGGATTCCTCGAGGGGGCCGAGCAGGCCAGGCAGTGCGGAAATGGCCCAGAGCACCACAATAGAAACAAACAATCCTGGAGGCAATCCTCTGGGTCCAACCTTATCCTGCCTCATTTGCATCGGTTTCAGTTCCTCTTCCCGGGAGACAGGGGCGGAGGTGACCATCCTGCACCTCAAGGTACGATAACAGTGGAGGCTGTCAACAGCCACCGCCATCTCCATAAAGTGGTCCAAAGTCCATTCCTCCCCAGATACGCTAGCTCATTCTGGAGCTGGGGGTGGAGCCTATTTCTGAAGCAAGTCAGGAGGGAGATAATGTTCCATTTGCTTTGTTCCTCCAGCATCCGGAACTCCAAGGTATACTTGGCCACAGGCCACTTACCTTGCTGAATATGCAGAAGGCAATTGCTGCCGGCGTGCGCGGAGAGAAGGTGATCGAACACCGCTTTTAACTTCTTGCGGAAGGTGGCGTACGTGGTTTTTATGCGGGTACACCAGCCTGCTGTTGCCCAGCGTCGTGCCAGCCCGACGAGGAGGGCCACCAGGAATGTGATTTTGCCTTCATCGGTCCGGTACATTTGAAGGGGACAGGAGAACATCATCTAGCATTGCGTGAGGAAGCCTTGGCAATGTTCTGGCGACCTGTCATACCTTTCAGGGGTGGTGATGCGGGGTTGGAGGTACCGCGGTGGCGCCCTCTTCAGGGGGAGTCTCCTCTGCCTCTTTCATGGGCTAAAGGAGACTGCTGGCCTGGAGTGGGGAGATCAGACCATTGAGCACCCCCTTGATCCGTTTGAGGGACTGGTCATGTACTCCTAACAAAGTGCCTTTCACTGCCATAGTGTTGCACAACTGGCCAAGCTGCGCTGAGTCTGTGGCAGAGGTGGAACCTTCTGTCATCTTGCCCGGGTGAAAAGAGCGATGGACTCAAGTGCATTGCTCTAAAGCTGTTTAATAAGCTGAGAGATCAGACAAAAGAGTAGTCAAGAGACAGGCAATGGTCGGTTGATGAACAAATAGTATCCGATTGAGAACAAAGAGGGGTAGTCAGACAAAGTGAAGACTGAGAACTGGGAAAGCAAACAAGCAAAGGGAACACGGGAACAACTTCAGTGTCTTGCAAGGAGGTTCTGCAGCGACAAATTTCCGGGATGCCCTTTTATGCTGGTTCCCCCTGATTGGCAGCAGGTGATGCTGGAGGACCGGTGGATGTGGGCATGACGGTAACTATGAATTCTTGTAAATAATATGAGGGGAAATCTTTACATATTAGAGTTCACCCTGAAAAGGAAGAGAAAAGGTGAAAGGCAGACTGTCAAATGACTGAAGAAAACATATTAGGGATTAAAGATTAGATTGAGTATGAAGAGAATGAAAAGTCAAATAGCAAGCAAAAGTTTTTCTAAAGTTACCACATTGTTTTATAAATGTATTTCCCATGAATAGCTAATGTTACATGGATATGAGATGGGATAAAGCAATGCTATTGACACACACACACACACACACACATTTTCAGAACCGCTTGTCCCATACGGGGTCACGGGGAACCAGAGCCTAACCCGGCAACTCAGGGCGCAAGGCTGGAGGGGGAGGGGACACACCCAGGACGGGACACCAGTCCGTCGCAAGGCACCCCAAGCGGGACTCGAACCCCAGACCCACCGGAGAGCAGGACTGTGGTCCAACCCACTGCGCCACCGCACCCCCCCATGCTATTGACAAATTTTATTAATTGCTAAACTTAAGGTTTTAATTGGTTAGTTCTTAGTTATCAACGAAAAAGATTTAGCATTCATCCATAACCACAACAATTCAGTTCTCAGATTTTCTACATCAAGGAAAGGACAAGTCCAGTTCTGGAGATATATGAAAGACAAACACACTGTTCTTATACTTCCGAAAGGATGTGGTCATATGGTAGCCTGCGAACTACGACCTTATTACCCTAGGACTCACAAATGCTACATCAGGATGCAATAAAACCAGTAACATCAATGCTTAAAACCTTGTCTCCAAATGGAATAAATGGATCGAGCACAGTGAAAATGTGTCCCACATCATTATGAAACTTCTAAAAGCCTTTTATTCATGGAACAAGGAATTCAAAACTCTGTCGCCTTTTAGAATACAGCCACAAAGCAATTTATTGAGAAAATGGTTAAGAATGACTCATCAGATAATGTCAACCTGGCAACCCATCAATAGCCATTCAAAATCAGTGAAGGAACAGAAACAAAATGTGATGTAAAATTCTGTAATAACAGCAGAATTGAAATGATTGATTATGCTAACAATTGAACTTGAGACACACACACACACACACACACTGTCTGAACCGCTTGTCCCATTCAGGGTCTCAGGGAACCGGAGCCTAACCTGGCAACACAGAGTGCAAGGCTGGAGGGGGAGGGGACGCACCCAAGACAGGATGCCAGTCCGTCGCAAAGCACCCCAAGCAGGACTCGAACCCCAGACCCACCGGAGAGCAGGACCCGGTGCACCCCACTGCACCACTGCGCCCCCTCTTGAACTTGAGACAGTGCTAATGCAATCTTTTACTTGCAAATTTACTTGCAGAAAAAGGGAACCTGTAATTTATTTATCTGTCATTAAACACCATTACAGCTACCAGATTTTACTAGTATTTTTAATCACTAATTGAGCATTTGTTGTGACTTTCTTTACTATTTTTTTTTAATATACCCTAAAATGAATACCTTTAACTCTCAAGGCAACATACTAGAGAAGTAATGATGTACTACTGTGCACTATACTGAATTTCATAATAGATATTTTAAAGAAAACATTTATTCACAAGTGTGTATATTTTTGATAATTCCTGATTTCAACTGAGTGTCCAAGTCAAAAAACCTTTGCCTGCCAGGACCACCTTATGGTGAATGATGTTGTTACCTACCTGCTCAACAGAGGCTACTCTTATTTGGACAAGGCTATAGCACTCTGAGGACCAGATTCTTTCAATTTTCTAGCCCATTCAACATGATTCACCCTGGACTGTTAAAGGATAAGTTTTGGTCAGTGCTGGTGGATCCATTAATTGGGGCCTGGACTCATTCACATCCTTTACTATCTGACTGGCATACCACAGTCTGTGAGGTTGTGTGGCTATATGTCAGACATGAAAAGCACAAGAATAGCCTAGGCTCTTTTCATGTTTACATTGTTCACCTTGGACATTGGGCAGGATGAATAGTAATGTCATCAGTGCAAATTTTCAGATGGGACAGTGGCTGTTCGTTGTATGTGGGATAGACAGACAGGAGAATGTGTACAGAGCCTTTATGAAGGACTTGTTGAGTGGGGCAAACAACTAATTGCAGCTCAACCCTGTAAAGAGCCAGTAACAAGTGATGGAGTGGATGTAGCTATAGAGCTGTTGTCACTGCAGCTGGCTTTGTCTACTTTGATGATTGAGCAACATTGTTTTGTTTAGGTGAAACAAGCTAAAGCTACTCTTTAGGAGCCTAAAGAATTAGTTTAGGGTAACAATACCAGGACTCAGCTGATCCAAGGGTAAATTATGTTTGTACATGACTCCTTGGAGTTAGTGTTCAAACTTTTTGACCATCTTTCAGTATGTATTATATTACTGTACTGCATAAATAAGTCAACTACTGTAGGTAAGTGAGTACTCTTTGTCATTGCAGAAAATGTGTCACCTGTATTCTAGTTCACAGCTGTGTGTACTAAATTGCTAAAATAATTTTTTAGCTATTCTTTAGTAATTTTACTGCCACAAGTGTGTATAGTAGAATCCAAGAAGGAGGAGGGATGCAGCACACAGTCCTCAGTCCCACACGGGTGGTTCTGGACAACACAATTCCTATCCATGCTTATTGGTTTGTAGCAGTTATTGAACAGAACAGCAATGACAAGTAAACATGGAATAAGCACTCATGGGGATACTTAAGAAAACTGGGCAACACCGATTCTTCCTAGGTATAGAAACTTAATTATGCTAACCATAAGGCAACATGGGAGAAGTGTCTTGACAGCCATAACCAATCACAACAAATATTGATCTAATACAATGACAGAAACAGATAATTATTATTATTATTATTTATTATTATTGTTGCATTTCACTGAGGTTGTCAAGTGGGATCCTCTCTTCATCGGTGTTTTGTTGAATTAGGCCCATGACACCTCAGGAAGGCTCAACAGTGAAATCTGGCATCCCAGACCCACACCCCTCCACACACGTTAGATGCCTTTCACCCTCAACAAATACCACAATCCCACAAACTCAACTACACTGTTTAAACCACAGTTCCATTCATTCCTTCAAATGCACCACCTTTACAAACTCAAACCATCCCAGATTACCTCCATATATGCCGCAAAAAAAGAAAAAAAAAAAAAAAAAAAAAAAAAAAACTACAAATGCAACATTCCACTAACCTAACTAACAAGGTCACGCTTCCTTACTTACAACCAGTTCCTCCAGTTGCTAGCCACCTGCCACTATATACCTCCCTCCAACCTGTAACCCAAACTATCCTGCACTTTTAACCATAATCACTGACTTGCCTTCTCAGCAGTCTCAGATAACTCCTTCGCTGCCACCCTTAACTAGCACAAACCCCCTAACGCCTACCTTTATCGGTCTCACTTGAGCCCGCCACCCACAGTCTCATACCTCTGCCACCGGATCTGCATACTTTAACAATTTCCGCTTGTATGCCTCCCCAATAGTATCTTCGAATGACACTTAACTCTACAACATACACAATCCGCTCACACTCTGAACATATCACCATGTCTGGACGCAATAAAGTAACCTAGGCAGCAAGGTGGCACAGCTAATAGTGCAGCTGTTTCACAGTGCCTGGGTGGTGTGAGACAACATGGGTTTGATCCCTGCTCAGTCTGTGTGGAGTTTGCATGTTTCCCCTCTGTCTGTGTGGGTTTCCTCTGGGTGCTCTGGTTTCCTCCCACAGTCCAAAGACATGCTGTTCAGGTTCCCTCATAGTGTGTGAGTGTGTTTCACTGATGTATGGATGAGTGACCCATTGTAAGTAGTGTATCTAGCAGTCTGAGTTACCTTGGTGAATAAGGTGTGTGGGCTAGTAACACTACATAGTATCCAATGTAAGTCACTTTGGAGAAAAGTGTCTGCTAGGTGAATAAATGTAAATATGTCAGGCTAAAAATAACCTCAATGACCTGAGATACCTGGAGCTGTTTGTCTAGATTGGCCAGCAGCTTCCAAGCCTGTGTGTTACCCCACTTACCAAGGCTGTCTGCTCTTGTGTAGTGTTACTCTGATGTGGTTGAACAAATCCAATTGTTTTATCTATACTGCAACGAAGCAAAGAATTCATCACTTACTGCTTGCTCTCAAAAACACCTGCTAAGAATGTCTGAAAAACATCTACGTCTAAGGACTTGATTATGGCACCAAGTATAGCGCCCCTGCACCAAGCTAACCTTGCACCCTGACAAAATGTGCCTCAATGTCATAACACTGCTACACAACTTACAACAACCATCACCATCTGCCCACTGCTTAACATTCTGTGGTGCTGGCAGCACATCATAAATCACACCAACAATGAATTTAATTCAACTCACACCCATAGCCCACATATCCTGCCAGTGTAGCTTCCTCTTTGCCACACCTTCCCAGTTCACCCTCTGACCCTGCTTAACTAATGCAATCGCCTTCACACGACACACCACTTTTTTCACAAACCCATCTTTCGACTCTGCTAGAGACCAGTGAGAGATAGGAAGCATGGTCTGAAGACAGCCTTTCTCATACCCAAGTCTTCTCACTAAGTGGCTGTCACTACCGCTATGGATCACCTGCTGCAATTTAAACCAGGATAATTCATGTCAGCTGAGAGTCCTAATTGAAGTCAAAACCAGACACACACACACACACACACACACACACACACACACACACACACACACACACACACACACACACACACACACACACACACACCCATAGGGTGTCACAGGGAACCAGAGCCTACCCGGCAACTCAGGGCATAAGGCAGGAGGGGGAGGGGACACACCCAGGACAGGATGCCAGTCCACCACAAGGCACCCCAAGCAGGACTCGAACCCCAGACCCACCAGAGAGGAGGACCCGGCCCAACCCACTGTGTCACCGTGCCCCCCACCAAAACTACTCCGACAATGGAAACCAAAACAAACAGACGTGATTAATCAAGTAGACAGAGTCATAGCCAATCCATAAAACAGGATACAGTATTTTTATGTTTGCACACAACCTAACAAACCGCAAAATTCACTTAAGTAAGTAATAAATAAATATAACCAACAACTGCACAAACACACAATCAATTTTTTTTATCTAGCCGTACAACTACACGAGATGAATGTGCATCAGGATATAGTGGTAGCAACAAATAAACTTACCGGAATCACAATGAATTGCAGTTATGATCCTCTAACATAAAATATAATGCAGAAATTAATGCAAAACCTCTCTTGCATCGCTTTTCCACGAACAATCGAGTAACTCTTCAATTTACTTAGCTTAACCTTCAACTCAGCCCACTTTAAGTTATCATTGAGCTTAGACAAAAAAATGACCGGTTCAAGGAGCCATAGCTGTCAGCATAATATCCATGAATGCTCTACTAGAGGGTAGATGCATCCCATCCTGCAGCCTGTCACCACCAACAATGGATTTAGAAGCCCTTATAATAACTTGCATTTATTCATTTAGCTGATGCTTTTCTACAAAGCAACTAACAATGTTAGTCTACCTACAGTTATTTACCCATTTATACAGCTGGTTAATGTTACTGGAGCAATTTTAGAGTAAGTACCTTGCTCACAAGTACTGGAGCCAGAGGTGGGGCTTACATTTGCAACTTTTCATTCCACAGGCAATAGCCCTAACCACGACGCTACAGGCTGTCCCAACTTCCATTGCCATTGTGAAAGGCAATGGCAAAATTGTATTTTCAGCCATGATTGCAGCCTCCAATCGATGCCAAGACATGGTATAGCTTTCTGTACTAAAACAAACTGTACATCTCCAAAGTAGACTTTCACCAGCCTTGCAACACTTTTAGGGACCTTAAAAAACCTGAACACCTCCCACAGCAAACTGTACAGAACTGATCCAAAAGCATTTGCTAAATCCAAGAACACCACACAGAGATCTCTTTTCTCCTTCTTGACAGTCTGAATCTAATGCTAAATCATACTGGTGTGCTCCAAGCACCCTGAGGATCCTGGATGTCCTGCCTTCTGCACAGCGGTATCAATCAACCTGTTGGCCTTCAAATATGCTACCAACCCCCCTGCCACAGTGCTAAAGAAAATTTTCCCTTCAACACTGAAAAGGGAAAATAGGCCTAAACTGAATGCTGAAACTAGCCTATCCCAACAGCATCCTTCTTTTTAGGAATAAAAATCCTTCCTGCTCTCCACCACAACTTCAGAATGACCCCCTTCTTCCACACAACAGCCATCAACCTCCATAAAAATTTCAGCACATCCGGTGTGCATCTGAACACCCGATATGGCACTCTGTTTGGGCCAGGTGCCAACGAGGCCCTTGCCGGCCACACAACATCTTGCACCTCTCTGCACCTCAGGGGGCACACATCCATTTCCCAGTGTATCTCCCCTACAGGGGGGATATCCACCGGCAATTCAAGTCCACCAACATGCTGTTCACCAGAGTGCACCTTGTGCAGATAAGCATCCAGCTCCTGCTTTTTCACTTTTAAAATCCAAGACTTCTCCTTACCAAAAAAGCCTTTAAAAACTCAAAAGGATCTCTGAAAAACGCCACCCTGGCCCACTACTTCTTCCTCCTCTTCCTTCTAAGAGCCTCCGCCCTCCTTAATATAGTTAATCTACTTTTTATACCTGCTCACAAAACACAAATACCCTCCTTTTCCCCCTCCTTAGCTCACCTCCATCATCTTTTAAGCTGCCTTCTTTCCTAAACCAGCCTCTACCCCTATGTGCTGCCTTGACTTCATGACACCCAGCTGCTCTTTATTCCCCACCTGCATTATTCCAAATCTCTCTGCCCCATAGCAATGAGTAACCTCCACCAATCTCAAGAGTAAAGAGTTAAGAAAGGCTTTATTGTCATTTCAACCATATACAGCTGGTATAGTACAAAGTGAAACGAAACAATATTCCTCCAGTACCATGGTGCTGCATAAAACAACACACACTACATAAAGTGCATATGTGCAAGACTTTTGCAAACAGCGCTCGACATTATATTAATTACTAAAACAGATGTCTGTGATGGAGGGAAGAGAGACCTCATTGATCTTGTCAGCTTTCCTTACTATCCACTGCAGGGTCTTGTGATCCAAACCGGTGCAATTACTAAAGCAGGCAGTGATGGAGCTGCACAGGATGCTCTCAATAGTCCCTCTGTAGAATGTAGTGAGGATGGAGGGGTGGGAGATGAGCCTTTTCTCAGTCTTCGTAGAAAGTAGAGACTGTACTGGGCTTTTTTAGCTATGGAGCTGGTGTTGAGGGTACAGGTGAGGTGCTCTGCCAGGTGAACACCAAGGAATTTGGTGCTCTTGACGATCTCCATAGAGGAACTGTCGATGTTCAGTGGGGAGTAGTCGCTCTCTGCTCTCCTGAAGTCAACAGCCGTCTCATGTGTGCGCTTGTCTTTCTGACGGCCCGAGACAGTTTGGCCCTCGCTGTTCTTAAGACTGCCTTGTCACCTGCCCTGAAGGTGGAGAGTCTATCCAGTTTACTCTGTGCTGACCTCTTCATCTTACTCAAAATGCCAACCAAATCATTATTTACTTTCCCATACCCCAGCTTCTCTACTTGCTGGCCACTTAACCGTTCACTGTTACCCCCTTGACTTTTCCTTTCCCTGTTTTTTCTCTTCTGTCTGCACAGCCTCACTGGCCTTCACCATCCTGCAGCTCGGTGCCCAGTCCTACCTCCTCACAGTGCCAGGGGTACTGATATCCTATGGACCTTGGTGTGAAACCTGCTGATGGACTTCAAACGACTGACTTGAGCTACTTCTCAAGAAGTAGTGATCAATGCAGGGCCCCTACCCTCCTTCATCCATGCACCTTTTCCTTCCCTGATTAATCCTCAGGCCTCTTATCGATGTTATATTCCTCCACTTGCAGACACAAACCTGCAACTCCTTCCATCATCATCTGAATTGGTTACCCCCATAACTGTTCCAAGATCAGAAGCTGTAAAATCCACCTGTGAGCCATCTTCCACCCCTGTTCTCGCTGACTCGTGGGGTATCAAACCGTGACATATAAAATGTATGTTCTGGGAGGAGGACTGAATACAGTTTCAAGGCAAGAGTGAAACATATGTTTATTTTTGCTTTTCAAAGAAAAAGTAACTGGTGAGGGATAATGATGTGGGAACTGGACACGAAAGAACTGGGAAGGGGGTTCTCTTTGACAGGTACTGTGAACACTGGTCTCATTCTCATGGTTGCATACCTTATTATTGCTGAGAATGGTTTAAATTAATGCTGATCAGGGCATAGTCCCTCCTCACTCCTAGCTTCATGCTGCCATGGCCACATACAGATGTCCTCAATTCTGCTATGGAATGAATATCATCTAGCGTTACAGAGCATCTCTAACAGCATAGTGTCATAATGTTTCACAAAATGACAGTGACAGTGTTCCTGAGAACTTTATTTATTGATTTCATCACCACATGTAAGCTAAATTATTAAAATGTCTCCATGTGATATGACATTGAAGCACCTGGTAGTGTAGTGGTTAAAGCTGCTGCGTTTGAACCCAGAGGTCACAGGTTTCAATTTATCCTCCAACTGTTGTGTGCCTGAGGAGTACTTACTTTAAACTGATACAGTAAAAATTACCCAGCTGTATAAATGGGTAAATAATTGTAGTTAGGTAAACATTGTAAGTTCCTTTGGAAGAAAGTGTCAGATAAAAGAATAACTCTAAATATTAAAAGAAAAGATGAAAATATATGTCACTGTCATGCATAAAAATATCTTCTTTTGGTTTTTAGATTAATTTAGGTGACACATTTTTGCCTGGGGACTTCTCCCATAAAATATAATACTAATTCAATCCCCTCACAATCGGCAATGGTAATGTACCTAACATAGTGATTCAAAGGGACAAATGAACCCCCTTAAACAAGGGATGGGTGTACTTTATTTTATATTTTTATTACCATAGCAGACCTTACAGGATTTTTAATATGAATTCTTGTTACAATGTCCAATGAAAGCTGATATTTTTTGAAAAACCTAAAAGAACTGAACTGAAATTTAACCTCACTTTCTTCACTGGAGCAACAGCTGTAGAAACAATGCTTTACTCCACTTCCTCTTGATATTTATGCGTTAGCTCTCATTTATGCACAACTAATCCTGAAGTCCACCCTTATCTTCATCCCCTCTAATTAGCCTCTGCCATAGCAAGTACATCCAGACTAATTCATGCTGTTTCATACTTTTAAACTAACAGTTGCATAAGGTTGAATTCCAGCTGTTTGTAATGGCACTGTATACTGAAGTATTTCTGATGTCCTGTTTTTTATGGCTTAATTACTGCCCAGGTGCATCTTGAATTGTATAAAATGTAACAGTTGTATACAATAAAAAGAGAGATTTATCCATTTTATATGTGAGTCTTGACAATATGTCATCTGATACTGCTATTAGGTATTAGCTTGCAGTTTTGTAAGCACAGTTACTTTTGAAAAGAGCACAGTTTTAGGATAAAAATATCCAGCTAGACCTCACTGCTGAGGCAATTTGTTAAGGTGTTTCAACAACCATGTTCAGAGGCAAAGGCCAAAATTATTATAACAAAGAATTTGCATTACAAAATTACAAGGTTTCTTGAACATATAAGTACTCTATAACAGCAGATAAAAAGCATGTATGTGCACAAAAATAAAAATGAAGGACATCCTAAGATGACCTGCACTTTAAAATATGCAGTGCCTTTAGAAAGTATTCACCCCCATACCTAATTTCTCCTTTTTCTAAATTGAAAGGTCAAATGGTAATACATGTAAATTCGTTTTTTTTTTTTTTTTTACTAATTTACAATCAAAAGTATTTGGATGGAAATAAAATCTTGAAATTACCTCCCTGAATACTGTTGATTCCCTCTGTGTTAAAATTCCAGGTACATAAGCATACAAAAATTTTAACAATGTCAGATAGTTGATTTGTAATCCACTTGTGTTGCTGCTCAAGTTGTAAATAACTAGACTTCCCTCACATAATGAGGATAATCCCTTCCTGAAGATTTTATTTGTCATGTTTCTTTTGAGATGTTGGTCAGAATGCAAGGACAGAGATTGTTGTCTAAAGTGTCGTAGTCAGAAGAGCAAGGGTCGTGATCCTAAGAGCTGGGGTTTGAATGCGAAGATCGTAGTCTGAAGAGTCATGATCATGGTTCAAAAAGCAAGGGCTGTTATCCAAAGAGCCGTGATTCAAATGTGGAGATGGAGGTCGTAGTTGTGGTTATGGTCTGAAGGGCAAGGGTCATGATCCAAAGAACAATTAACAAGGAGTAAAGAGCCAAGCTGAGCATGAGGTTTCTCAATGACATTCCATGAACACTGCGGGTAGTTCTTCCTTTAAAGAGTGTTTTAATTAGGTGCATTTGTCATGTACATGGTACAAGCTTTGATAACCTTCTGCTGTGGTCCTGAGGTCCCCGAGGTTGAGACATTTACAAAATAACTTCTGATAAAACTCTTAATTAGTATTAATTTAAATTAAAAGAAGTAAAAAAAAAGTTCACACTAAATTCCTGACTTATTTTTTTAATCACTGACAAAATATATTTTTTAACCAAGTGCAGAATATCAGAAGTGTAACGCACAAGGATGCGCTGAGACAGGAGGTAGGAGTGAAGTGCAGTTTTTATTTCAGAAGGATGCGCTGAGACAGGAGGTAGGAGTAAAGTGCAGTTTTTATTTTGGGAAATGAGTTGGGGTTCAGGACAAAACGAGGGAGAGTTCGGGGTGAGTTTGTGGTCAAAGAGCCAAGCGTAGGTCCAAAGCCAACGTGCAGATGTCATCTGTGGGGCAAACCCAGTGTCAAAGTCAAAGGTTCAGGCAGAGGTTTAACCAGAGGAGCTGGACTTCTGGGACTGGGGAGGCAGCACAAGGCAGATTAAAGGAGTGGGTTATGGGAGCAGGAGACAGGAGCAAATTAAAGCAGCAAATGTTAGTAAGGTAGTTGTTTGTATGAAATTCTGCAACTTAGGAAAAGTGGAGTTGCCTCCCTTATACTTGTTCCTAATTTCTGACAAGTTTACCCTGCTGGGGTGTGGTCCTGGGTATGACAAAACTCTGAACACCTTTCAACCCAGAATTAAGACCCACATGTTTAAAATTGCTTGCTTGGATGTTGCGTGGATGTAAAGCTTGAGTGCGATGACAGACGGGCTCAAAGTCATGCTTACTGTGGTACTTGAAGGCCAAAGAAAACATTGGATTGGAGGGCGAGAAGGTACAGGAAGCACACCGGAAACAGGAAAACCAAGGGCTGGATCAAACAGGTAGGGAACACTTGGCAGTGCAAGCTAGAGCAGGCAGGCAGAGACGATTGCAAGCACTGATTGAGATTGGGCTAGGTATATGGTTATGTCTTCAAAGTCTGGTTTGAATTGTGGATGCAACACAGATGTCTGAAGCTCTGAGAGAAGGACTAGGATGGTCTGGGTGTGCTTTGTTGGGCATATGCATTACTAAAGCAGCATTTGCAGGTGATACATTACAAAATTGATCCACCTCAAAATTTTGAAAGGTGTGATATATGTGGACTTCTTGAATAAGAAGCAGAGTTTGGCTTGAGTCATCAGCCATATCTCTGATCCAGCTAGTAGAGTATTGTTAATCTCTGTTGCTCACCTTGCATCTTTGGGAAGCTACTGTGCCCTTAAAATGTGATTTGATCACTTCATTTGGCTATCTAGGAAAACAGAAAATGCTGCTAACCTAAAACACACTGAAAAGGGATTAGATTGGTGGATGAGCGGACAAGGGAATTCTGGACATACTCAGTCCAATGGATGTAATAACTCCAGTTGGTTTGACTGTATACACAGTAGCTGTGGAGGTACTGTGATGGTAACCAGATACCAAACTAATTGCTACTCCCAGCTGGTTGCAAAATGCCTTCCAAACTCTAGAGGTGAACTGTGGGAACCCCTCGGACACATTGTCCTCTGGAATGCCACAGACCCTGAAGATCTGTTGGAACAACATTTCAGCAGTTTCCAATGCCACAGGCAACCTCTGTATTGGTATCAGCTGACATACCTTAGAAAGTCTATGACCATAAGAATGGTGTTACACTCCTTAGATCTAGGCAGATCTCTAAAGAAGTCAATCTTTCTGAGTAATGTACATGTTACGACCCGGGGCATCGAGGGGTGACTAGGGCATAACATCAGGTGAGTGGAGACAAGTGGTATCAGGGAGCCAAGAAAAACACATGTACAACAAGGAAGTGCTTAAGGGTGAGTACAGGGGTGGCACCCGCCTCTTCCCTAATGTATCTAGACAAGCAGCTGAAACCTACATGCTGTGTATGTAGGTCATGTGACATGCTTACCTGTCTTCTTTTCCCCAAGACAAGAATACAAAGTCAATAGACTCAAACCTAAGATAGAGCAACTAAACAAGCACACAAAGCATCAACAAGCCAAACAAGCACCATGAGACAGTAGTGGTGATTGGTCAAGTGTAAGAACTGACAACAGGAATGATGATGGACAGGGATGGCAACCACTGAAAGACAATGGACCTGTACAGGGAGCAAAAATACACACACACACACACACACACACACACAAAAACACAGAAGGGAATAACAAAATACACAAAATCTGTATAAGGATGTAACAGTACAATTAAAATCATCATCCAGAAAAATCAACTTGACCAAGCCAGGCTCTTTTTAGTTTTCAAAGCTCTGTTGAGCAGTTATTGATTTCTTGAAATACAGTTGCAACAGACAGAGGCGAAACCAGGTAGGTACTTTTAGAGCTAGTGCTCTTTTATTCACCCTGGTGCAGGGGAGGTGACACAAGGCGGGGGGGAATAGGTGTTCGGGGGTAGGGCGTCGGGAACCGTTGTGTTATCCTGGGACTCGGGATCGAGGGCGGGCTCGTGCAGGGGATTTGGGGTTGGTGCTCAGGGGAGCGTCTGTGCCTCTCTCGCTTCTCTCTCCTTTCTCTCCCCTCACTGGCAGACCCAGGGGAAGAAATAGAGCCAGCGATTAGTCCCAGTTTTGGGTGTCTGACCTTGGGGCCCGCCCGCTTTTGTCGCCACCTCGGCGTGTTACAACAGTAATTGCTATTTTTTTTTTTAAGAATGTTAAAACTTTCTTTCTCTTTACTGCATGCCCCATACATTTGATATTACAGGAAATGACTTTAAGTGGACAACCAGTGATCATTACATAAAGTAACAGCATAGCCCAGGTAATACTTTCTACCAGATGGATTAAAAGAACACACGCTAAAAGATGCGACTTAGTGCAATAGTAAGCAGAAAATAAACAAAGCGAAGGAAAAAAAAAAAAAAAGACTTAGAAAAATACATTGAGTGCATTACATCAACAAAAGAAGAATGTTGGATGCAGAAATGTTCATTTGTCAATTTGTCATATTCCACCATATGAACCAGTATACATCACATGAGTAGCTACATAAATGTTTATCCATTATTGTACAATTCTGAACACAGAATTGTAAACCATAAACATTTACATCATGCAAGTTGCTGCATAAAGGCTTATCCAGTTCTATCATTTCTAATCATAAAATTATTAAACAAAGACTTACAAGTTTATCATTCTCTTAAGAGATCAGCAGAGAAGTCAGTCCAAAAGAAATGCGTTCTGAGACCCTTCTTGAATGTGAAGAATCTTGAATTCAGCAGGAGGTCATTCCACTACATCAGAGCCACAATCAAAAATATTTTTAGACCTTTTGTTTGGGGGACCATAAAATGTGCAATGGTGGAGGAGTGTAGCAGTCTTGTAGGGGTGTAACAATTGATCAGGTCTGGCTGAAAGAAGAACTGGGTATCATTGGCAGGGCAGTCATAGGACAGTCTGTGAGAGGTGATGAGAGGGTGGAGGGAAGAGGTGTAGACTGAGAAGATGGGGCATTTCAGAACAGCTTGCCTGGTAAGACCACCCTCCAGCCAGCCCCGCCACATAGCAGAAGTGAGTATCGTCTGCTGCACCGGTACACAGCTGACGGTACTGCTGGAGGTGTCCTGGGGCTGCCAGCTGTTTTATGGACACGACCTTTGCCCAGCAGCATAGCATGCCAGTGTGGGAGTGCGAGATTACACTCCAGATCAGTGGCCGGGATGGGCAGCCATTGGGTATGAGGCTGGTGGAGAACTAGACGGTGCCGTTTAGAGTCCAGGTTGGGGCTTGTCATATAGAAGACCTTGTGCTTTTTTTGATCTGATCCCCCGATACGTTGGTGACACTGGAGTTCACGTGGCTGACTGAGCAAGACCCAGTTTTCCCCTGGAGCAAGGGGGACTTAGTGCACCACCACGTGTTTGACCTTACCCTGCTGGGCCACCTCCGTGGAGAGCCCGGATGCATCCGAGGTCTTTGTCGTGCCTGAAGAGTATCAAGACCTCACCGAGGTCTTCAGTAAGAGCAAGGCGGCTACTCTACTGCCTCACAGGCTATGGGATTGTGCTATTGATCTGCTGCCGGGCATGTCTCCCCTTGGAGTAAGATCTGCCCCTTATTGTTACCTGAACAACAGGCAATGCAGGAATATGTGGAAGAGGCCCTGGCCTCTGGGATCATTAGGCCATCCACCTCCCCAGCAGCTGCTGGGTTCTTTATCGACTATCGAGGGCTGAATGTGATCGCAGTAAAATATCCACACCCTTTGCCCCTCATCACTGCTGCTTTGGAACAGGTCCATGGGGTTTGAGTGTTTCAAAACTGGACCTGCGCAGCATCTACAGTCTCAACTGGATTCGGGAAGGAATTGAGTGGCAGACCGCACTTAGCACTTCCTTAGGGCATTACGAACAAGTGTACCTTGATGACATCCTCATATACTCACGGATGATAGACCAGCATGTCCACCTGGTGCAGCAGGTGTTACGGAGACTATTGGAGAACTGTTTGTATGTCAAGGGAGAAAAATACGTGTTCGATCAGAAACAGGTCTTTTTCCTCGGGTTTATTCTGAGGGCCGACGGTGTGGCTATGGACCCAAAAAAGATCCAGGCAGTGCTGGACTGGCCGCGGCCCACGTCTGTCAAGCCCTGCAACACTTTTTTGGCTGCGCTAATTTTTAAGTTTTAGCTTGGTGGCAGCCCTGCTGACGGCTCTGTTGCAGGGAGAATGAACAAAGCTGGCACGGACCGAGGAGGCCCAGACAGCATCCCAAACCCTCAGAGAGGTTCACTAAGGCACCGATCCTGCAACACCCGGATCCTTCACTCTTGTTCGTGGTGGAGGTGGGTGCCTCGGAGGTAGGGGTCTGTGCTATCCAGAGACAGGGCACTCCCCAAAAACTCCACCCCTGTGCATACTATTCGTGGAAGCTGACTCCAGCAGAGCACAATTACGACATTGGGAACTGGGAACTGTTGGCCATTAAACTGGCATTGGAGGCATGCCAACATTGGCTAGAGGGTGGTGCACACCCTTTCCTCATTCTGACGGACCACCGGAATCTCGAGTACCTGCAAAAGGTGCAGAGACTGAACCCTCATCAGGTGCGCTGGGCCTTGTTTTTTTTACCTGATTTGAATTTACCGTGATTTACAGGCCAGGGTCAAAGAACATCAAAGCAGACGCCCTGTCTAGAGCACGTGGCTGGGAACTGGACAAGGCCTTGCCCGTTCCCATCCTACCAGAACAGTGTATGGTGGCCCCGGTCAGATAGCAGTTCCAACATGAGCTCCATGCGGCCCAAGAAGAGGACCCCGGACCCACGAATAGACTGGAACGTAAGGATCACGTACGACCTCTCTCCTGCAGTGGGTGCACGACTCCCCAGCAGCAGGACATCCAGGCCACCGACAGACCTTATCTCTCCTTCAGGGATGCTATTGGTGGCCGTCCATCCAGGACGGTCACAGTCCTGCAGGCACAACTGTCATTGGCATATGAATGGAAACTCACATTATGCTTATGATGAGTATCACCCAAGGGCACAATACAGAGTGAAAACAATTACAGACGTAGCAAAGAACCCTGAGGCACACCACATTCAATCACAGAGAACGAAGGGAGTCAAATTTTCGCACAGATTATTGGCAGTTTAATAAACAGGAATACAGCAACTACAGAAGAGTGCCCATTGATCCACTGAGGGATTCAAGTCTACTGAGTAAGATACCATAGTCAAAAGTATCAAATGTAGCACTCAAATCTAGCAACATAAACCCTAACCCTAACCCATAATGCAACTATTTACAATAAGTGCATTCCCTTCTGGGGGTGTGGTGGTGTGGTGGTGCAGTGGGTTGGACCAGGTCCTGCTCTCTGGGGGGTCTGGGGTTCAAGTCCCACTTGGGGTGCCTTGTGATGGACTGGTATCCTGTCCTGGGTGTGTCCCCTCCCCCTCCAGCCTTATGCCCTCTGTTACTGGGTTAGGCTCTGTGACCCTGTTTGAGACAAGTAGTTCAGATGATGTGTGCATTCCCTTCCTGGACACCAGGAACACGGGTCATTACAAAATGCTGCAAAAGCAGGAGGGCTGTGCAACAAGAGGCAGCCAGTCTCACGAGTGTTGCAGTGGGCTTGGCATGCATAGTTCCTCCACCAATATGTGACAATGTTGCCAGGCAAGCAGAAGGGGTGTTTACAACCGATGGCAGAGTTGGGGCAGTGTGGAGCAGCTGCGGAGAGTTGACCTGACGGTCCTGTGAGAGCCAGTCAGCTGCATGGAGCACAAGGTGGTTGGTGAAAACCATGTGAGTGCCACCAGGCCTGGTGTGTGCCGTGTGTGCGAGGGAGCAGTGCTGGGACTGAGACCAGGTGGACAAGGGATGAGGGTGGCTGCCATGGCGGGCTGTTTCAATTGTCCCTGCCTCAACAACAAGCGCTGAGCACCCTTCTTTGCCCCATCCAAACCCATGGTGCTGCATTGTTTGAGAAACTACAATCTTTTCTAAAAACTTTTGACAAGAATTACAAATTAGAGACAGGTTTATAATTAATTGATTCATTATGGTCAAGATCTGATCAGCAACAGTCTGATAATGGTTAGTTTGAAGCATTTGAAACACTATAATTAAGTAACAGTAATTTCCTCTGTAGTAATTAAATTAAAGCTACTTAAACGGTGTGGTCAACATATATTATCAGTATATATATATATATTATCCCCCTACACTGACTAGGACCAGAGTAGATGGTATTGATGTTTGGATGTTCTTTAATTTACTGTTACAAAATGACATAAATTCATTGTTATAAACAGAAATAGAATATTATTGCATATCTAAGATTTTACCAGTTAAATTAGGAATGGTGTTAAACATGAAATTATTATCCTATTCCTCCTTGATCTATTCATTTTGAGTAATATTTGGTTTTGGCAATAAAAAGTGATCTCCTAGTTTTTTTTAGGCATTTAAACCAGGTTGCATAATAAATGCAGTGTAGTGCAGTTAAGTTGAACATTATTTAACCTCTAGTTTACAAAATTCTAACTGTACAACATGAGTCTATTTGTTGAAGCACTGAGAGTTTCTTATAATTCAAATTACTTTAGTTTTAGGTGGAGCAACAAAATCTAAGGCTAGTGTTACTACAGCATTATAACTGAGAGCAACTCGATCTATATCCATATTCATTATTAAAATTAAATTTCCTCATCCAATTCAGAAATTTAGCAGTACTTTTTCCATCTAGACATTGCACGGTTTTGGTTCTATAAGCAGCAAGCAATACTGGCAGGTGCAAATGGAAAGTTAGCAAGTAACAATTGTATATAGGCTTCTGTAATGAAATAATAGTTACCTTGTATTGATGACAAGATCGAGCATATCATTACGGGAATGCGTAGGACCACTAACAACTTGAATAAAACCAATGGAATGTAGAAAAGGTATAAAACTTTTGGAGAGAATCAAACGGCACATTTCTATTAATATTAATATCACCTGTCAAGGTTATTTTGCCATTAGTGACAAAGTTAGATAAGCTCTATAAATGACTATAAGCTCTATTGGTGGATAAGCTCCATAAATTACTTGAAATCATGTAAAGTTATCAATGCTTCTTGGTTTTATTTGTAGTCCATTATTAAGAAGAATACTGACTGCACCTCTACGATGTACAGAAATAGATTTATGTATATGATTATATTCAATTTTCAATTCAATTTATTTTTATAGAGTGCTCTTCTCACACAGTGACACAGAACGCTTTAGCACAGGCATAAGGCAAGAAAACAGACACAAGCAAGGAAGACAGTTGACTAATGGCTACCATAATGAAGTACTTTTTATAGAGCTATAAGTATGCCTACTGGCCACCGGGGAAAGGAACAAAAACTCCCAACTAAAGGTTGAGGGAGAAAAAACCTCTGGGGGTCCACGGGCCAGTGGTTGCCCACCCTTCCTGGGTATTCTAGAAAGTTACAATTGTAAGCCAGTGTGTAACAAGTAATAATGATGATGCTGCTAAATGGCATCTTGGATCCCCAGCTCAGCATGGAATGTCTCATTCGTCACAGCAGATGGACATCATCCTCTGTCAGCATGGGATTCTTCTGTCACCACTGACTGGCCTCCTCAGGTCTTATGTACCATGGTAATGCTCAACAAGAAAACAGAACAGAGTTAGTAATTTGTTACTTAAGTGAATTTAATATGCATTTTTAGAAAGGTGATAAAAAACAACCAAGGCAGGTGGAATTACATTTTGAGGTGGAATGCCTGAGTGAACATGTAACTCTTTAGTCGGGATTTGAAAACAGAAACAGACAGCGAATTTCTGACAGTAACTGGTAGACTATTCCACAGTTTAGGTGCTCTATAACTAAAGGCGCGACCTCCTATGGTAACCTGCATCTAATGAACGAAGATATCGTCCTGGGATATAAGAATTAATGAGCTCATAAAGGTAAGCAGGAGCAATGCCTTGTACTGCCTTATAGGTTAAAAGTAGGATTTTGTAATCAGCTCTTTAAGCGACCGGTAACCAATGCAACGATTTAAGTACAGGTGTTTTATGTCAAACTTCCTAGTTGTAGTGAAAATTCTCACAGCAGCATTTTGTACCAACTGTAACCTGGATACAGTCTGGTATGGACATCCCGACAATAAAGCATTACAGTAATCCAGCCTGCTGGAAACAAAAGCATGAACCAGTTTCTCTGAATCCAGTCTACATATGAATCGCCACAATTTAGCTATGTTTCTTAACTGAAGGAAGCACAACTTAGTCAAAGCATTTACATGTGATACAAATGACAGCTTTCCATCCAGCAGGACATCCAAATCCTTGACACAATCTGTATGCTTGAAGTTAATACAATTTGTTGTAAAAATTGGCATGATTATGTTGAGAGTTTTGGCATCACCACCCACCACAAGTACCTCTGTTTTACTGGCATTTTGAGATAAAAAATTTTTACTCATCCATAATTTTATGCAGGTCAAACAATTAGCTAATGACACCACATGTGATGGATCATCAGGCTTAGACGATACATAAAGCTGTGTGTCATCGGCATACGAATGGAAATTCACATTGTGTTTGCGGATAATGTCACCCAATGGTAACATATAGAGTGAGAACAGTAATTTCCCCAACACAGAGCCCTGTGGCACACCATACTGAACCGTAGTTGAAATGGAGGGGATGCAGTCATCACATTTCAATACAAATTGTTCATGGTTAGCTAAATACAATTCAAACCACTTCAGAATGGTACCTCTTAGTCCAACCAGGTTTCCAAGTCTATTCAGTAGGATGCTATAGTCTACACTATCAAATGCAGCACTCAAGTCCAGTAACATAAGAATAGAGATCTGACCAGTATCAGAAGAAATGAGAATATCATTAACAACACATGTGAGTGTGGTTTCAGTGCTGTGACCAGTGCGGAAACCAGAGTAAAATTTTTTAAATATATTATGATGATTAAGATATTGTACTATTTGGGAAGCTACGATTTTTTCTAGAATTTTGGATAAAAACGGTAGATTGGAGATAGGTCTATAATTACATGAGTTATTGCAATCCAGATCCAATTTCTTTAGTAAGGGTCTAATAACGGCAATTTTAAAAGCTTTTGGAACACAGCCATTTAGTAACGAAGTATTAACAATATTAACAATAGGTTCTGCAAGCACGAAAACTGCGGCTTTCAGTAATTTAGTGGGGGTTGGGTCTAAAGGACAGGTAGTACCTTTCATAGAGCGAATTAGCATGGTAATTTCCTCTATAGTTATTAAGTTGAAGCTACTGAGATGGTGTGGACAACTAATATTATTATCAGAAGCACCTTATGCTAGCTAAAAACCGAACTAGAGGGCATTATGGATTTGTGGATATTCTCTAATTTATTATTGAAAAACGACATAAATTCATCATTAGTAATGATAGCAGAAATGCATTGTTTATCTTTGTGTTTACCAGTTAAGTAAGCGATGGTATTAAATGGGGGGGCGCAGTGGCGCAGTGGGTTGGACCGGGTCCTGCTCTCCAGTGGGTCTGGGGTTCAAGTCCTGCTTGGGGTGTCTTGCAATGGACTGGAGTCCCGCCCTGGGTGTGTCCCCTCCCCCTCTGGCCTTACGCCCTGTGTTGCTGGGTAGGCTCCGGTTCCCCGTGACCCTGTATGGGACAAGTGGTTTGGATTTGGAAAATGTGTGTGTGTGTGTGTGTGTGTGTGTGTGTGTGTGTGTGTGTGGGTGGTATTAAACAGGAAGCGAGGATTCTTGTGATTTTCATCAATTAACTTTGCGTAGTATTCGGATATGGCATGAAAAACTGCTTTTTTAATATTTTTTCAGACAATCGGACCAGGCAACATAATAAACATTTAGTTTAGTTGAACACCATTTACACTCTTATTTACGACATTCTAAATTTATTGCACGAGATGATTCGTTGAACCACGGTGAGTTTTTCACAATTCAAATAAATTTAGTTTTTGGTGGAGCTGCAGAGTCTAGGGCGACTTTTACCACCAAATTATAATTTAAAGCCTTTTTTTGATCAATATCTACGCTTGTTCCAAAATCCAAGCTTCTAATATGAGCAACAGTTTTAGCAGTAGTATTTCCATAGTATGCCGCACAATTTTGCTTTTACTATTGTCAGACGGCACCGGCAGGTATAGATCAAAGGTTAACAAATGATGATCAGAAATGGCCTCTTTTAAAGGGAGAATATTAACATGATGGACATCTATGCTGTAGGTTTTGACGAGATCGAGCGTATGGTTACAGCAGTGAGTAGGGCTGGTAACGACTTGAGGAAAATCGACAGAGTTTAAGAGAGACGCAAAACTATTAGCAAGAGTACCCGACGACATGTCTATATGAATATTGAAATCACTCATCAGGATAATTTTGTCATGATTAATGACTAAATCGGTTATGAAGTTGCTACATTGCTCGAGAAAAGATGAGTACGGTCCAGGTGGATGGTAGATAAGGAATATAAGTATATTAGGTTTTGAGTTGAAATCTAGTCGTAGAACTTCAAATGAGGTGATATTATCACAATTTCTCTGTGTTATCTGTAATCTATTACTGAAAAGAACACCGACTCCACTTCTATGACGTACAGAACGAGATTTATGGAAATAATCATATCCGCCGGAGGGGCTTCTATTAGCAGAATCATATCGGAATCACTGAGCCGGGTTTCAACGAGAAAGAAAAGATCGGACTTGTAATTAATATTAAGTCGTTTACTAGGACAGCTGTATTTGTTAGTGAACAAATATTTAACAGACAGCATTTTATATTACAGTTTGGCCTTGGTGGTAAGTTGAGAATATTTGTTTTATGTATTTTGGGTTCGCGTGGAGTGGCTTCAATTATCTGAATTATATTGGAATCACTGAGCCAGATTTTGGTAAGAAA
Organism: Scleropages formosus; assembly: GCF_900964775.1. Lineage (NCBI taxonomy): Eukaryota > Metazoa > Chordata > Actinopteri > Osteoglossiformes > Osteoglossidae > Scleropages > Scleropages formosus. The sequence goes on from NC_041818.1 coordinate 785,203, forward strand.
GGAGCAATCAAACTTGTGACCTAATATCAAATCATTTACCAAAGGTTTGAAACACAGATGGTGCATGAGCCAGGAAAAAAGATATTGATATGACCAAATATTCATAATGACCCAAGGAATGCTGTAATCTGATTGTTCTCTTTCCTTATCCTGATATTGTTATATTGCTTCCTGATCTAGTGAGGAAAGGGGAAGCACATTTCCTCATTGGGGGTCAAAGTTCCACAGATGATGCGAAGGTAGGTTTGAGTCCTGTAATTTACTAAAGACATCTGTTAAGCTTTGATATTCCCTAGAAAACACAGGTAAGTATGAATGCTCTGGAGGGAAGTACTCCTGCTAGGAATAATGAGACACCTGTACATAGTTTACTTCAAGAAATCAAACCTCCTGTACTCCAAGAAAAACAAGCCAATCAGAATCCAGCCAAGGGAATCCTGATATAATGGTATATAAAGGAAACAATCAAATGGCTTCTTTGTGAAACAGTCCCACCTGGAGGGTTAGATGAACATTTCTACTATCCCTGATGTGATTGGTCCCCAGTCAATGGAGCTAATATATAGATGTTAATAATAGGATACAAACTCCCTAAGTCCTGGTAGAAATATCTAAAATTGCCAGCTGCCCCAGAGTCAATACACAGATTTGTCTCTTATTTTTCTTTACCACTTAACCAGTAAAAGTAAGTGGGAGGCACGATTAGGTGTGCTACTCATCACAAGAGGCATTGCAGCTCAAAGACACACTGACTGTGAAACTTTAAGGATAAGGAAAACACAGGTGTGGACAGTGAGGAGGCACAGAAGGCACACAGGGAATAGGAAAACTAAAACAAACCTGGAGCAAACAGTTAAGGAACACTGGACAGATCAAGCTCAAATAGGTGTCATGAGAGCTGCAAAGTGAAAAAATGACTTTCAAGGTAAAGGTCCCTACCAGTCACCAACCAAAGGAAGTAATGATCTCAAAAAAGCAAAGGCATCACAAAAGAAACTGCAGGAAAAGAAAGGAATGAAATCTACACATACTTTGCAGGATATAATTGAGAATGAACCAATCTTAGTGGAAATTTCCAACTAACTGGTTGAAATAACTGTTGATGCAGAGCTGCAAGCTTGCTTAAGCACATGAAAATGAAAATACTGAAGCAACCATTCACTGGGAAGAATTCCAACTGCTTGGCCATCAGTCAGGGGTTTGTGAAAATCCCCACAGTAATTCAAAGCCTTTCAGAGGGAGGAAACCAACAGTAAGAGAGAGACTTCTCCAATCAAGAAATTAGCTTTTAGATCTCATGCTTGTGTAGAGGTTAAGACACTACATTGTCAGTGTACTTTTGTGTAAATCCATGCTTTTCATGCCTCCGACTTTGCTTATGTTACATCCAACCCCCCTCCATTTACCTTACAGCTGTTGAGTCTACAAGAGGTCTCCATCTTGTCATTTTGGGCCAATCCGGTCCAGATATGTGGGACTTCATGTAGCGTCATAGTAACCATAAACCAGGCACTATATGCTTTTTTTTAATTTGTGTGTTAATGGGGGTCTTTATGGATCATTCATTCTTATTTTGCCATTTGTCCTGTTCACTAAGGAAGCATCAGGCCCCCAGACAAGATAACTATGTGGTTTACCAAGGCACAAAGGCCCCACCACCATGCCAAGGTGAGAGTCCTTTGCTAAAGTACAAAAAGTAAACCATAAAAAATTAGGGTAAGACTTATGCAATGTTGTTTTTATTCTTTTACTACCGCTTAAAAAAAATACTGGAAGTGTTATTAGTTTAAAGCATCTATGTTATGTAAAATGCTATGTAGTGGACTGTGAAATAAGGCTTTGCGGTACAACTGTCAGTGAAACAGAATTTTCAGTGACGATCAAATAAATAGTTTAATTAAAGATAAAAAAGGAAAACTATCAATATTTTAAAAAAACATCATTCTGAGTGGCTTTGCAATCAATAACATGGAAATAATTTACTGTTGTTACCATTATTTTAATGCAAAGTTGTTGTTGTTGTCACTGTTAATAATAATAAAAATAAAAAAAATAATAATAATAATAATAATAATAATAATAATAACCTATGCAAAAATTTATCATTATTATCAAGTAGCCTTTTCATTCCAATTCAACAATGTTATTAACAAAAGGCTATGTATGTTAGTCTTGTAACATACAAAGCACCTTGTAAATTTTCAGAAACTTCACTTTTGCTTCATACCTCATCAATGTGTTAAAGCAATATATATAGCTTGATTTCCATGACTACTGAATGCATTTTCAAGCAAACCTTATGATCTAACACAGCTTTGAATGACATGGCAGTGTAGTGGGTAGTGCTGCCTCCTCACAGGATGCAGGGTTGGATCTAGCATTGTCTTTCTGAAGTGTACATGTTTTCCTTTGAGTTCACATGAGGGTACCCCAGTTTCCTTCCAAAGTCCATAGATGTGCGTTTCATGTCAACTGGTAACTGTAAATTACCTGGGTTTAAATGCATGATTCATGAATGCGTGTGTGATTGCCCTGCAATCAGCTGGAGTTCCATGCACAGTGTACCCTGTATTGTGCCCTGTCATTCAAGGAGAAGCTCTAAGCCACTGTAACACTGCTTTAAGACATGTGGTTATCAGTACTGAGTAATGATCTTTATTAGTAGTAATATTATTATTTCCAATATAAATTTTTTAATGACAATGCCATACTGATGCAGCACAGCAGCACTGGGCTATGTGTTTTAATGTAGTTTTAAATCCAATTTAATTTGTGTGGACTTTGCATGTTTTTCTTCTGCCTGTATACCTTTAGGTGTCCAGTTTCCTTCCATAGTCCAATGATATATGTTTCAGGTGAATTACTGACTCTAAACTGGACCGAATGTCTGAGTGTGTGTGAGTGGCTGCCCTGTGATGGACTGACTTCCTCCAGGGTTTACCTTGCCTTGTATGCCATGCTGCCACAAACATGATTGTCTGCTCAACTGGACCTCTTAACACTCTTGGGTTTAGTTTGCACTGTTGAGTTTGATGTTTTCCACAGAATTCGTGGACCATTCAAGTCCTCTTTAAAGACCTCTCGAGCTGAAGACACATTCCAGCAAACAGAAGGCAATGTAAGTTTCCGTAGGATGCCAAAAGCACACAATAGTCATTTCTTTGAGGAATGCACTGCAATTTCCTTGACAGTGGCTAAATATTGCCGGAGGACCTCGCTTATTCTACCTCTTGGAAGTTCTCTGGGCTGCTTAACCATTTTTTGTGTGTATGTGAAAAAGATACCGGAACAAACAAATTAAACCTTCCCATTTAGGAAGAAGCAATATGATTCTGAGGTTATAGATTAAATTTTTTTAAAAAAAAAATTACAAAAACTTGCATAATATTACATTTTCACCAGCTTGAAAATTATGTCTGCATGGCTGTGTTGTTCAGATGCTTGAGTGAACATCATCTTCAGTGTACTGTAAATATCCAGTGCCAATCTGGATAGGCTTTCAATTGGGATTTCCAATCTACAGCATGTTCCCATGTCTTTCTCTCCCAGGGCTTGCAGTTAATTGTTGGACATCTCTCAGGGATGCAGATCAAGCTTCACGCTCCCAGAACAGATTTCAGTCCAATATGTACATGTGTCAGTTTTTTGTGTTTTTTCCATTATTAAAAAAATGGAAGTCATTCCATGTCTTATGCAAGTGATGTTTTAGGATAATAACCATCAAGGATTATTCTGCACCAAATTTCTTTTGTCTCTGGTGGTTGCATCTTAAAAATGTCATTAAACAAACATTTCATTTACAGCAGAATTTTCTGCTGTTTTTCAATAACCTCTCCTGTTCAATTTACATACCTAAAACTGTAATTGGTGTGGCACAGGAGAAAATGCTAGACATTGTAACAGATTAATGTTTAAGAAACAATAGAGATACATTACAGATCTTAAAAACTATGAAATATTTTTGTATAAACTTGTAGAGCATGTGTTCGAAAAAAACACTAAGCAAATGAATTTTCTTAATATTCTGCCTATGGTCTGTTCACACAAGCAGCTGTTTTTGAATTACTACTCACAGTCATATGATCTGCAACAGGTGTTTTTCACAATGACATACAACCAATTTAAATAAACCAGAATGAAGCTGGTAGGTGACCTGGTATTTGGATGGAGATTTGTGCTCTCCACAAATTACGGTATCATTCATTTCATGTACTTCACTTTCAAACAGTGAGTACAGAACAATTGTGTTCTATTTTAAGGTAGAACACTGTCCTGTTCCAGGGAAGACAAAAAGACTCTTATCCTATCATGCATAACTAGAGTACGCAGCTATAAATCCAAAGATTCGAAGTATGCTTGGTTTTCATTGCACTATGTTACCTTTATAATGTATGATAAAGAAAGCAAAGTTTGAACCTGGCAATTAAATCTCATGGTTCATTTTTCACAGCATGGTCTTCAATATTAGTTATATTAACTTTGCAACAGCCCATTATTTGAACAAAATGGTTAGATGGAATAAAGGATGGAATAGTTTTGGAAAAAAAATCTGTCATTATTTAGGTTGATATAAAATTAATAATGAAGAGAATTAGTACATTTTTTCTTGCTCTGAACAGTTTGTGTTAGTTCAAGTGCCAAAATAATTTCATCAGGAAAATATATAGATTCTACAAAACAAATCTTGGGATCTTCCGCTGTCTCCTCTGATACATTTGTCAATTTACTGCTAAGACAGTTTAGGGTTCATTTTAGCTACTACAGTTATTGCTTTACTGGCCTGATTTGCTGAAGTCAGTCAAGCATGTAGAGATCTATTTCTCCTCCTGTCTCTTTATTAGTACAAAAAGTGAAATTTCTTTGTAAAAATTTGGAGAGGGAATGTATATGGGGGAGTGGGTCAGATTCAGACAGTCCTCTGTATTCTGGGACACTTTTCCAGCACTCAGTAATAATGGTGATACAAAGACATTAAAGCTGCAAGTGAGTGCTGGACCTTCACATAGACAAATTTTTGTAAGAGAGATATGGGCACACACTTTCCACAACTGGATGTGCAACGTAATCTGGTCAAATGGAGAAAAATAATTCTTAGATGTAATTTTCTCCATTCTGTAGATTAATGTTGTCTGTGTCCATGATGATTGGATTGCATAGTAGACCCTGAGCATTCTGTCAAATACTAGCAGGCAGCTTTTTAGGGAACTAAGGTTTTAAAATGGTAATAAGTGCATAAAAACTGAAAAAAGGAGGTGTAGGTGGAGTGTTTTTATACAAGGCCATCAAGTGATTCCAGTAAGTAAACAGTTGTGACTGGATGCTGGGTTTGCCAACAACCTTAATCCTGTGCTGACATTTTCAAATTTCTGGATGCATTGAACCATCTACCCAGGAACAGTGTCCACCGTGGACACTCTTTCACTCTTATTGGCTCATTGACAGCACCCAAGTCCAAGTCCAGGCTTGCACAAACTCCTTTCCTTGTTTATAGCTGAACTGGATCAGAATGGTCTCCCTTTCCCTGTCAAAGGTGTGCCTATTGTCATGTTAATGAACTGAAATGAATGACTGTGTATTATGTCTTCTCACTGCTTCCTGATGTTCATGTGCCACATTGAAAGTTTCTGTGCCAGTCTATACCATATTGCTAACAGCTCCCAGACTGTATACTGTAAATGTCCCATTCCTCTTTTTGATGCTTCCAATAGTCTGACTGGGGCATGAGAGTATGGATTGTAATGTATGTGTTGAGGGGGGTGCGGTGGCGCAGTGGGTTGGACCGCAGTCCTGCTCTCCGGTGGGTCTGGGGTTCAAGTCCCGCTTGGGGTGCCTTGCGGCGGACTGGCGTCCCGTCCTGGGTGTGTCCCCTTCCTCCTCCGGCCTTACGCCCTGTGTTGCCGGGTAGGCTCCGGTTCCCCGTGACCCTGTATGGGACAAGCGGTTGTGTGTGTGTGTGTGTGTGTGTGTGTGTGTTGAGTCTGAATGTGAAACCGACATGAATGTATATTGCTGCAACGTTCAGACACGGACATAAAGTATAATGAGTGCATGGTGCAACTAGAAAATACACACACACACACACACATTTTCAGAACCGCTCGTCCCTTACGGGGTCACGGGGAACCGGAGCCTACCCGGCAACACAGGGCGTAAGGCCGGAGGAGGGAGGGGACACACCCAGGACGGGACGCCAGTCCGCCGCAAGGCACCCCAAGCGGGACTTGAACCCCAGACCCACCGGAGAGCAGGACTGCGGTCCAACCCACTGCGCCACTGCACCCCCCCTCACTAGAAAATACAGTGCAGAGGTGATATAATGAACATGGAACAAAGAAATGTACAGGTAAGGTTACAGTGACAAGTGAGGACTGCAAAGGGATGGGCAAACCACACACACACACATTTTCAGAACTGCTCGTCCCAGATGGGGTCGCGGGGAACCGGAGCCTAACCCGGCAACACAGGGCGTAAGGCCAGAGGGGGAGGGGACACACCCAGGACAGGACGCCAGTCTGCCGCAAGGCACCCTAAGCGGGACTTGAACCCCAGACCCACTGGAGAGCAGGACCTGGTCCAACCCACTGCGCCACTTCACCCCCATATGGGCAAACCATTCTAGCAATATCTGAATTGTTCTAGTACCATCTAAATTTTAAGCAGTTCAGTTATGCACATCGCAATTCTGTTCAGTCCGTTTTCAGGTAAAGAAAACAGCAAGGAGGAGCACCAAGATGCTGTAACAATAATGTATGCACTCCTACCTCTGACACGATGACATCAAAACACAAATAGGTTGGAGGGACTGGTAGATTTCATTATTGCAATCATAGTGTAGTGATGCTTCATTTGATCAAATTCCCCAAAGGCAAAAAATACCCAAGAGAGCTTCCTTGGTGCTATTCTAGAGCTATTACATACCATAAACTTAAAAAGCAATGGGGTTTCTCTGAGTGCTCCAGTTTCCTTCAACAGTCCAAAGACATTTTTTTTTATAAAATTCCCTGTAGTGTGTATAAATATTATACGCATCTAACATTGTAGGTCCACCGTCCCCCCCGAATAAAGGTGTCAACTAGTTAATGATTATTGTACATTGCTTTCAAGATTCAAGAGTTTATTGTCATGTGTACAGTAAACAATTCCTTACACCATACAATGAAATTCTTACTCTGTGAATCCTCTCAGCAGCCTATGACATAAATTGTAAGGACATAAGGAAAGAAAAACACAAGGCGTAATTACTATTAGTGCAAAAATCCAAGAATCAAAGTTATATACATATATAAAGTGTGCAGCGTGCGATGTAAACATGGAAGTCATACATGTGCAAAGTCCTGCAGAGGTAGCTTGATCTATTCACAGTTGAAAGGGAGTGTGTATTTGTGTGCACAAGGTATGCGGAGGTAGTCTGTGGTCTCTGATGTTATTGGTGTTGTGGATGTGTATGTGTGTGTAGGAGGGATGGGGGGTAGCTGACACCTCTCAGGCTCAGAGGGTAACCTGGGTCTGCTGTGATGGGTGGAGAGACAGTGGATGGGTGTCGTTCACAAGCCTGATGGCCTGTGGGTAAAAACTGCTTTTCAGCCTTGAAGTTCTGGCTTTGGAGAAACACTTGTGCAAGTATTACTGTCTTGCACTACTCAGTAAGCAGGAAGCACGCAAAATCCAAGTTCAGTCATCATAAATGCAAAGAAATGCTTTGTAAAACTACACACACACACACACTAACACAGACAATGGCTACAACCGCTTGTCTCGAGGAGGGTCGCAGCAAAGCAGAGCCTAGCCTGGCAACACCGATTGCAAGGCTGGAGGGGGAGGGGACACATCCCGGACGGGACACCAGTCCACCACAAGACAACCCAAACAGGACTCAAACCCCAGACCCACCACAGAGCAGGCCCCAACCAAACCAACTGCACCACCATGCCCCTCTCCCTTGTAAAGCTAATTAATAAATTCCTTATAAAGGTTAATTCTTATAAACTTGAAAGAGCATGCCTCAAAGGATGACTGTACAGAGACTAGTGTGTGATTTGTCCATTAAGTAAACATTAAATTAGTAAACCAGCTGTCAACAAAAAAAAAATGCTACTTAAGACTACCTGATTTCCCACACCAGAATTACACTTCCACTTGCAAGTTTGCTTTGCCAGTTGTTATTACCAAGACGCCCAACGTGTACAGGGTCCATTTTCTCACCTCATGACTGCAGCTGTTTCTTCAGTTTCACTTCTATACATTTGTGCCACTTTAAAATTTTGTAAGTGAATTTGTGATTTTACTAGGGATTGGAATATATTTAGAACTACTTCTTGAAAAAGGGTAATTAATATCCAGATGAAGCTTCTATAACAAATTTTAGCCCAAGACCATTATGTCCACTGTAAAACACTGGGGAGGTATTTAACATGGAGGTATTATTTTATTTTTTAGTTATGTCATTATTTTATGTAACATTGTTTGAATGTGTTCTATGGGGTACTTCATGCTTTCTCTGTCTGCTGCATGAATCAGACAGGAGTACATATGTGCTTAGCAACCATAGCAACCTAGAGATTCAATAGAAAAATACAGCTACAAATAATTGCCAACAAATTAAATGGATTAAAAAGCAAATGTTTATCTTTGAACTTGGGTAGAATGATGCAAATTCAGAAAGAAAGAAAAAAGAAAAATACTTATAATTTGATCATTTATACAGTCCCTTACTAAAGGTACTACCACAGGAGGGGATTGAAATCCAAGTCCTTTGGCTTTAATCAGTATATTACTATCCCAGAATTTTGGAATGAGCACATACATTTACAGTACATAATTATATATTTATAAACACACACACATTTTCCAAACCGCTTGTCCCATACGGGGTCACGGGGAACCGGAGCCTAATCCGGCAACTCAGGGCCATAAGGCTGGAGGGAGAGGGGACACACCCAGGACGGGATGCCAGTCCGTCACGAGGCACCACAAGCAGGACTCAAATCCCAGACCCACCAGAGAGCAGGACCCAGTCCAACCCACTACACCACTGCGCCACCCTCTTTATAAACAGACTAATTCATTCTAAAACTGCACATGCAAATTAAGCTGTCGCACCACGGTTACTTTTCTTCACATTTATTAATTTAGCTGACACATTTCTCCAAAGCAACTTTAGATTATCTACCCATTTATACAAGTGGGCAAAATTTACTAGAGGAATTTCAAGGTGAAGGGGGGTGCGGTGGCGCAGTGGGTTGGGCCCAGTCCTGCTCTTCACTGGGTCTGGGGTTCGAGTCCCGCTTGGGGTGCCTTGCAACGGACTGGCGGCCCGTCCTGGGTGTGTCCCCTCCCCCCCTGGCCTTACGCCTTGTGTTGCCGGGTAGGCTCTGGTTCCCTGCGACCCCATATGGGACAAGTGGTTCCGAAGATGTTCCGAATTTCAAGGTGAAGCCTTTCTCAAGGGGTGCAGTAGTGCAGCAGACTTTGCCAGGTCCCGCTCTCTGGCAGGTGTGGGGTTTGAGCCCTACTTGGGGTGCCTTGTGACAGACTGGAATCCTGTCCTTGGTATCCCCCCCACCCCTTCACACCAGCCTTGTGCTCTGTGTTGCCAGGTTAGGCTCCGGCTTGCAGCGACACCGCTTGGGACATGTGGTTTCAGACTGTGTGAAACCACACAGACTGTACCTTTCTTAAGGGTATTACAGCATTAGGTGAGATTCAAACCAGCAACTTTCATATCCAAAGGCAGCAGCCCTAACTACTATGCAAAAAACTGACCGTTTTATGGTAACACAGCTAACTCATTAAGTCACTATCGTTAATTGCTAAGCTAAGAAGGGCACACCCTGGTTGAGACAACAGTCTGTTACAGTATCACAGCAACAATATTTTTTGATAGTCAAGTAACTAGAAGTAAAATGAAAACATGAAGGAATACAAGCTTTTGTGAACAGTTAAATAAAATCTGCCCCTTTTTAAATGAATAGCAGACATATGTAATTCAGTTACATTCAAAGGTCAAGTCATTTTCTATAATAAATAAACGAGCAAAATACTCTATAACACAATGATAAAAGAGATATACAATGGTGCATGAAAATTTGTGAACCCATTAGAATTTTCTCTATTTCTCCATGAATGACCTAAAACACTATCTGATTTTGATGCAAGTCCTAAAAATAAAGAGAACTCAATTAAACAAATTAGACAAAAACTTACTGTTTATTCATTTATTCACTGAGGAAAATAATCCAGTGTTACATATCTGTGTGTAGCAAAAACAGGTGAACCTTTGCTTTCAATAACTGGTATGTGTCACATCCCACGGGGTCACTGCCCCTCCTGGTCAGAGGTGGCGCCACTCAGTGTCGCTAGGTAACGCTCACGTATCACCTCACAGTCTCATAGGACACAGAGGTATAAAAGGAACCAGCGGAGCAGAACTACTTGCGGATTCTTAATCAGCGGTTCTATTGTGCTCTCTTGGCGATTAGTAGTCTCTTGTTCCCTCAGTCTGTTTCCTAGGTGTTCATGTTCCAGTCCCGAGTGCCCGTCCTGTCAGTTCCTGCCTCTTGTTCTCCAGTCCTGGTCCAGTGTTCCAGTCTGGTATTTCGTCACGTCTCGGGGTTGCGGTCATACTCACAGAGTAGCGCTTCACTGTTCACTGTAGTTCAAACACCGTGCGTGTTTCCTGGTCTCGTGTTTCCTGTTTCACTTCCACCGAGTGTCTTACAGTACGCACAGTGCACTTTTAACATCTCACTGCACGTGAGGCCATTTTACGTTTCATCCGTGTTCGGACGTAATAGCAACGCACGTCCGTGTCGGACTCCTGTCCGGACGCTACAGTATGACCTGCTTGCACAGCAATAATTGCAACTAAAAGTTTCTGTGACTGTTGACCAGTCCTATTGAGCACATTGGATTGGAGGAATTTTAGTCAATTCATGGCCTACCTCCAGTAGGCGGTCCTTAGGCAAGACCTCCTTACGCTTGGCTCTGCCTACCTCGGATATGAGAGCAAAACAAACAAAGAGAGTCATGCCGGCTCAGACGTCGCCCGGATTAACAAGGTCTGCGCCAGATGTTGGAGAACCAGGACATACTGACAATAAGTGGGCTACTGGAACTAGAACAAGGCATGCATGGACAAGAGATGAGAATAGGGAACTGTTGGAATGCTACTACACAAGTAACCCCAGTGAAAGGGGTTACATGAAGAGGATGTGGGACCTATGGATACTTCGAAACCCAACATCAAGACTAACACCTAAACAACTGGTAGCTCAGTGTTCCAACATCCGCAAGAAACAACTGCTATCACAACTAGAGATTGATGAGGTACAACACAAATGTTACGGCAAGCGGGAGCCAGGACAGGTCGGGGGGAAATATCATCATCCCCACACTCCAAGATTGGGTACCAAGCCCCAAGAACAATGAGCCCTTGTAAGCTGAATGCCAGAGCAGCTGACCTAAGAGATAAGATCATGGCTAAGAAGGACAATCTGGAGCCCCTGTGGCCGATTACCAAGACCAAGTGAAGTACCTCCTGAAAGTCTACTAGAAGATGTGAATGCAGCACCACGAACAATCCCTACTGTGACCATCACTGAGACCAACCAGCTGATGTACAACACAGCAACAGTGATCCTTGAGATGCTTGGATACAAGATGAATACCGAGCATAAGAAGCAGTATCCTTCATGGAAAAGAAGGCTAAAGGCCAAGATCAAGGCAGCACGAAGGGAAGTTAGCCAACTATCGGAACTGCAGAAAGGCGTGATGAAGGCCCTGCCTAAGAAGTACAGCAAGCTGTCTATACCTGAGGCCTTAGAAACTGCCAAGCAAAGACTCACAGCCTTGGCTAACTGCCTGAAGAGGTACACAAGAGAGATAGAGGGCAGAAAAATAAACCAGATGTTCTCCACAGAACCATCCAAAGTGTACTCTCAGTGGCAGGGTAATAACATGAGAGCATACCCACAAAGGTTGGAGACTGAGCAATACTGGAAAAACATATGGGAGAAGGAGGCATCACATAACAACGCCCAGTGGCTAGTGGATCTAAGAGCAGACCACAGCAACCTCCCTGAACAGGATCCAGTAACCATCACAGTGGCAGACATCCAAGGAAGAGTCTCAAGTATGAAGAACTGGACAGCACCAGGCCCTGACATGATCCACGCCTTCTGGCTAAAGAAGCTAACTGCACTCCATGAGCACCTGGCAACACAAATGAACCAGCTGCTAATGGATGGGACCCATCCGGAATGGTTAAGAGAAGGCCAGACAGTCCTGATCCTGAAGGACCCCCAGAAAGGAGTGATCCCATCCAACTATCGCCCGATAACCTGCCTCTGCACAACATGGAAGCTGCTCTCAGGTATCATAGCGGCTAAGATGAACAGGCATATGGCTCAATACATGGTAGAAACACCAGAGGAGCAAAACACCAGCTACTGGTAGACAGAACAGTCACTCGAGACTGCAAGACCAGACAGACCAACCTGTGCACTGCCTGGATTGACTACAAGAAAGCCTATGACTCGATGCCTCACTCATGGATCCTGGAGTGCTTAGAACTATACAAGATCAACAGGACACTAAGAGCCTTCATCAGGAACTCAATGGGACAGTGGAAAACAACCCTAGAGGCCAACTCCAAGCAAATTGCGCAAGTCACCATCAAGTGCGGCATCTACCAAGGAGATGCATTGCCCCCACTGCTGTTCTGCATAGGCCTCAGCCAGATTATCACCAAGACTGGCTACGGATACCGACTACGGAATGGAGTAAACATCAGTCACCTCCTCTACATGGATGACATCAAGCTGTATGCCAAGAGTGAACGAGACATCAATTTCCTGATCCACACCACCAGGATCTACAGCAATGACATCGGAATGTCATTCGGATTGGATAAGTGTAGCCGGATGGTAACAAAGAGATGGAAGGTAGTCAGAACTGAGGGGATTGTACTACCAGAAGGCAACATAGCAGATGTTGAGGATAGCTACAAGTACCTTGGAATCCCGCAGGCGCATGGGAATCATGAAGAGGCCGCAAGGAAAGCAGCAACCGCCAAATACCTGCAGAGAGTAAGGCAAGTCCTGAGAAGTCAGCTGAATGGGAAGAACAAGGTCCGGGCTATCAACACCTACGCCCTGCCGGTCATCAGATACCCTGCTGGCATAATAAGCTGGCCAAAAGAGGAGCTAGAAGCCACTGACATCAAGACAAGGAAGCTCCTGACAATGCATGGAGGGTTTCACCCCAAATCCAGCACCCTGAGGCTGTACGCTAAGCGGAAAGAAGGAGGCCGAGGACTAGTGAGCGTCAGGGCCACTATCCAGGATGAAACAACAAAGGTCCTTGACTACATCAGGAAGATGGCCCCGACTGATGAGATACTTAGTGAATACCTCAGGCAGCAGAAACCCGAGAAGGAGGACGAGGAAGAACAGGAACCATCATGGAAGGACAAACCCCTACACGGTATGTACCACCGGCAGATTGAAGAAGTGGCTGATATCGAAAAATCATACCAGTGGCTGGACAAAGCTGGACTGAGAGACAGCACAGAGGCACTAATCATAGCAGCACAGGAACAAGCTCTAAGTACAAGATCAATAGAGGCCGGGGTCTACCACACCAGGCAGGACCCCAGGTGCAGGCTGTGCAAAGATGCCCCTGAGACAATCCAGCACATAACAGCAGGGTGTAAGATGCTAGCAGGCAAGGCATACATGGAACGCCATAACCAAGTGGCTGGCATAGTGTACAGGAACATCTGTGCTGAGTATGGGCTGGAAGTCCCAGGATCAAAGTGGGATACACCCCCAAGGGTGGTCGAGAATGATCAAGCTAAGATCCTGTGGGACTTCCAGATTCAGACTGACAAACTGGTAATGGCTAACCAACCGGACATAGTAGTGGTGGACAAACAGAGGAAGAAAGCCGTAGTGATAGATGTTGCCATCGCTTGGGATGGCAACATCAGAAAGAAAGAACATGAGAAGCTTAAGAAATACCAAGGACTGAGAGAGGAGCTAGAAAAGATGTGGAAGGTGAAGGCAACAGTGGTCCCCGTGGTAATCGGAACACTTGGAGTTGTGACCCCTAAGCTGGGAGAGTGGCTCCAGCAGATCCTGGGAACAACATCCGAGATCTCTGTCCAGAAGAGCGCGCGGTCCTAGGAACAGCTAAGATACTGTGCAGAAGCCTCAAGCTCCCAGGCCTCTGGTAGAGGACTCGAGCTTGAAGGAGTAAGACCGCCCGCAAAAAAGTGGGCGAGTGGGGAATTTTTTTTTAATATATATAAGTACTGCAATCACTGAACTTTATTGATCATGCCTCTTATTTACATCTGGCCAGAGAATTTCATCTACATCACAGCATATATTCTCGTGAGCCATGCATCGTGGGAAAAAAAAAAATGCCATGAATGTTGAATCCATGCTTGAGAAGCTTCTCCCTCAGCATTTCCACAGGCCTCTTTCATTGCTTGAAGAAGTCTTAGTTAGATGGGTTGCGATCATACATACTGAAATGGGGGTGATGCGCAAACCACTCTCGCACCAGCACTGAATGGTGGAATTTGACATTGTCCCAAACAACCACAAAATTTCACTCCATTTGCTTCTGGTCAACCTGTGGAAAGAGGACTTCAGTGAGGGAGTTTAAAAAAATTTTGGATCCTTTCAGTGTTTGTGACCCCAAGACAGCACTGTCCGTCACAACACCAGTGGTTGAAATTGTGGCAAACATAGTGATGTTGCCTCCCCGTTTTACATTTACATTTATTCACTTATCTTCTCACCTGTCTTGTTATCTTCTCACCTGTCTTGTCACTGTCTTGTCACTGTCATTCTGTCTGTGCTGTGGTAGTTCCTGTCACCAAGACAAATTCCTTGTATGTGCGAACATACTTGGCAATAAAGCTTGTTCTGATTCTGATTCAGATGCTTTTTTCCAAAGCGACTTACAATGGATACTATATAGTGTTATTAGCCCACACACCTTATTCATCAAGGTGACTTACAGTACTAGATACACTGGGACATTGGCCATTGTGTCACAGTCAATCACATTCCCCCAACTCCAAAATCCTCTAGAGTAAAAAGAACACAAGATATAATAAGTAACTTTTACACACACACACACACAGAGTCTGAAACTATGTGTTCCAAGCAGGGTCACTGTGAGCTGGAGCCCAACCTGGCAACACAGGGTGCAAGGCTGGAAGGGGAGGGGACACACCCAGGAAAGGACAGCAGTCTATTGCAAGGCACCCCAAGCAGGATTTGAACCCCAAACCTACCGGAGAGCACCACCACACCCCCCACTGCAATAAGTTAAGGTTTTTAAAGTAATGGTATTGATTGTAAAGTTGACACTGTAACTGTTGCAGAACAGTCTGAGTTCCCACTTTGAAGCAGCACTATGTATTTAGACACATAACGTCCAGGAAAACATTATCTTTGTATTTACAGTAAAAGAGCAGTAATTGTGTGGCTTACAACGTATTTGAACAAACTTGAATCGCAACTCCTTCACTCTGACAGAGTTCCTCTCAAAGGGCACTTGGAATACCTGCTTCATCCGGATGGCATTTCTCCTTACAACATGATCAATTGTGGCAATACAGTAGAGAACTAGAACTAGACTACTTGACTCTACCTACAGAAGTAGAATGGTATAGTTACTTACCGGTTTTCACTCTCAAATGTGTGGATAATTGAAGCCACTGTGGATCTGTTTATGTTGGGCTGAACTCTGACCAGCTTCTCTCAAGAAGGGACCATCATGTATTACATGGTCAATTAGGGTGGCTCTCATTTCATTTGAAACCCATCGAAGCAGTCACCTATTCACCAAATTGCCATCTCACAAATCCATTGCTACTCAGATTACACATCATCTTTGCAGCTTCTTTCTTGAAGCTATCCGGCCCCTCAGAAAAATTACCTTGGTGCAACGACTCCCTCACCTCAACCACTACTGTCTCAAACCTATGTCTTACACCTTGTTTACCTTGCATGACATTAAGTTTTTTAAATGTAGAATGCCCAAGAGGGGTGGGCAGCTACGGGCACTTGGAACCCCCAAGGTTTTTTTTCTCACTTGCCTTTCGGTTGGGAGTTTTTTTGTTCTTTCCTCAATGGCCAGTAGTTTTACTTACAGTTTTTACAGTTAAATGGTTATTAGAATAATTTCATGTGTAGCCAACTATCTATTTGTCTTATGCATCTCTGTCACTTTGTGAGAAGAGCACTTTATAAAAATAAATTGAACTGAATCTTGTAAATCATCCTCCTCCTAAACAAAAATCAGTGAGGCAAAGTGGCTTTCAAAACTATTCACATAATCTGTTAACTTGGTCAGTTTTGGTGAGTCTCCTTAGCCGTAAGAAAAAAGTAAATTATCTGGTCTATTTATTCATTATAAATTAAAATGATTATAAAGTTAGATTATATAAACAGCTTATTCTTGCACTAGTTGCTTGTATTTCGTGAGCATTCAGGCAGGGGGATGCAGTGGCACAGCAGGTTTGACTGGGTTGGCTGGGTCCTGCTCTCTGGTGGGTCTGGGGTTTGAGTCCCACTTGGGGTGCCTTGTGATGGACTTGCACCCCATCTTGGGTCTGTCTCCTTCTCCTCTAGCCTAACACCTTGTGTTCTTGGGTTAGGCTCTGGCTTGGTGCGACCCCACTTGGGACAAGCAGTTTCAGACAGTGTGTGTGCTTGGGCTGTTGTTATTTCTTGCTGCCACAATTGGTTGTAGTATACATTGTTATTGTCCTGTGTTTTTTCATGTCTGGCACTGAACCATAACAATTTCCTTCAAATTATGTGCTTGCAATAAAGTGTTCTGAGTAGGTTGCCTTGGTAAAAGATGGCAGACGAACACTATTTAATAATTATTGTGTGTTACATTGGAGAAAAGCATTTGCCTAATGAATGGAAGGAAATATAAACAGCTCATATGGAACCAAAACAACCAAGCCCCTAGACTGCAAGGCCTAATAAGTAAACCTTCTATTGTAAACAATATGTTGCATTTTCAAAGGCTAATGGTGAAAGCAAGGTGTCGAGTTTTTGAAGAAAATGTATTTAGAAAATCTTAAAATTCTTACCCTAATCCTGGACTTCTGCACTTGGACTACTTGTCCAACGCAGGGTCACAGTTGTCTACAGCCTATTCCAGAATTGTAGAATGCGAGACAGGGAAAACCCTGGATAGTACACCAGTTCCACTCAGGGTGATCTCACACACAGAAATAGAAAGGCAGCTTAAAGTCATCATATACCAACGATGCAAACATGGGGCGAACACTTCACACAGATGGGACCAGATTTTAACCCACATCCAAAGGAAAACAGTTTAATAAATACTGACTGTGTTTGGTTGAGTAAAGTTACAAAAAGATGACAAGGGGATTTTCCAGTAACCAGAATCCAGGTGGAACTCAGCCTTCTAGGCTCCTCTCAGTTTGATCAAATTTTTCAGTATTCTGTTTGGGCTTCATTGGAGCGCTGCCAAATTCCATCCATTTATGGACTGGATTCTCCACTCACATGCAATCTCTATCCATTCACCTATCTAAATGACATCATTATCAAAAGCATTTGGTGCATCTCAGAGTCATCAGCAAGTTGATAAGGTGAGCTGAGTTCATAATGAACCCAGAAAAGTATGCTATTGAAAGGAGTGAGGATTGGTATCTGGGCTTCCTCATAGGGAGTCATAAAGATTCAATCCCAGAGAGAAAAGATTGCAATTTTTGGCTGTCCAATATCCAAACCCAAGAAACAGGGAGGTCCTTCTAGGTGTTTGCTATTTATTACCAATGCTTCATTCCACAGTTCTCTCAGCTGTTTGCCTCTCCATAGACTGCACATTGATGAAGCAGTCCCAGACTACATTCCATGTCCCAGAAGCATATAAAAGGAGAACCATGAGAGACTCAAGATTGAACCTTGGAGCACAGAATTTATGACCTTCTGCACATACTGAAGACAGTCTCATAAGTATAAACTAAACAATTTAACAGTGCTCAACTGCTCAACGTAATATTCAAGTCTTCTTAGTAGAATGCTATGAGTAGAATCAACTGTTGCACAAAAGTCTAGCAAGACAATGGCAGTGGATATTAGCAGCATCTAATGATATTAAAACAGTATGCACAATGTGGATTAATGTTCTTTTTGAGCACAAAATAATTAAGAGAATTTGGCTTTATATCTGGTTTTAAAGTAAATCTTGCAAAATCAGCTCTAATGCTCATAGATTAAGAGAGGAGTGAAGTGATTTTTTCCGCATAAATTCCAGTTACAAACTAGATAACTTACTTAAGGATTCAAATGAAAGCCAATGTCACTGAAGTGCCAAAGGTAAATTAAACTAGAATCTTTAAAAAAAAAAAAGAAAAAAAAAAGAAAAAACGAGAATGATATTAGCAGGTGGACACCCAACCAGCTTCAGTTCCATCTTGCATATCAGTAATGAAAATAAATATCTTACCACAAATCAACTTTATCAGTTCCATTCTGCCCTTAGCACCTTCAACCAGATTTTGGTCTAGGGTAGACTCTCTGTTTACTAAATATGTGTGGAATGGGAAACGCCGCCACATCAAATGATCTACATTACAGCAAAATAAGGTGAAAAGTGGTCTGGCCTCCAAAGATTTCATACTTTAAAATTGGTTGTTTACATTGTAGGCATTTAAGCCTACAATCACATACACACTGCTTGTCCCGAGTGGGGCCGTGGTGAGCTGGAGCCTCACCTGGCAACACAGGGTGCAAGACTGGAGGGGGAGGAGATGCACCCAAGATGGGACACAAGTCCATCGCAAGGCACCCTAAGCAGGACTTGAACCCCAGACCCACCCAAATTTAAAATATCAGTTAATGGTTACTTGGATTTTACATTCTCCCAAAAGACTTGTTACTTTTATCTATGCCAGTTTTACATCCATCTCTGTTAATGTTACTGGTCAGATGGAACGGCGGAAAGCTATGGCACGTAGGAAAAGGGAGGTTAGCAAGCAGTATAAGATACTTCTTTGGCCTTGCATAATCAGAATCACCAGTTTATTCACTTGAAAGTCTGTCACAGAGCTTACATGACACCTACAGTGAAATACATAATGGGGTTAGCCATTTGTGTTAGCCATGTTGAAGTAATTGTCCACACAGTGCTCTGTGCATACTGTGTTCGACAGTTGGGAAGTATATGATTTTTGGATTGATGTTGTTGATCCTATCCCAGTGTTGACTGGCATACATGTTCTCATGGACTGTACTTTGCATCTACATAATAATTCCAAATTCCCCATCAAGGAAAGGACTTGAAAAATCTAATTGACAGGCTTGACAGCTACCAAGAAGCTTATTGTTCAGCGCTGGATTCCTCCATATAACTTATCATTAAAACACTGGTTGCAGTTACTATTGGATATCCACTTTCTTACATTTAAATTAATTCATTTAGCAGACACTTTTTCTCCAAAGTAACGTACATCTCATAGAAAATACAATGTGCGCATTAGATTCGCAGAAAATGAGAGATGCTGAAGCATGGCTTCAAAGTACAGGTAGTTTGTTATTTTCCACCATATAAACCAATGTACATCACGTGAGTAGCTGTTCTTTACTGGCAGAGAATTTTCAGAAATTCTCTTAATTCATTCATATTCATAAATTAAGCTCTCTAAATTAGAAGAGTGTTGAACATGACAAAATGAATAGGATAGGATCTTATGAAACTTCCGTATGAAAGGCAGAGATTTTAACAGTCTTGGTCATGATGAACAGAGGATGCTGGACCCAAGTGCAAGATCGTTTATTCGGTATCAAAAGACTAGGCTTATTCTCATGTTCTGGTACGGGGTGCCAGCTGGTCTGGATGGTTCCTATGGAAGTTGACAATGAAGGATGGATCAAAAATGTGGCACACCGGAATCCAGCTGCGTTCCTCTGGCCCATACTCTTCCCAGTCCACCAGGCAGTCCATGGAGTCCAGAAGGGTGCGGACGGCATAGGCTTGTGCCCCATCCACCTTCACAGGAAGGGACATTGGGTCTCCTCAGGATGCCTAGAGAAGTGAGGTCTTGTAAGGCTTGAGCAGGGAGACATGGAAAGTGGGACATATAGAAAAGTATGGGGGCAACTGCAACTGGTAAGTGACAGGAGTGATGCACTGAATGATAAATGTAGTTTCTGATATAGCAGGGGCTGACTCTTCTGGAGGGAAGCTTGAGGCAGATGTCCTGCTTGGAAGATCAAGGTGGGGCGATGTTTTTCGACCTGTTAGTAGCAGTGGACGCTCTGGCGCAGGTTCTTCTGAACCACATGCCAGGCCTCCTTGCTGTTCCGGAAGCAGGAACAACAGGGGACACCAACAGCAGGGACATCAGAAGAGCCAGGGTGCGATGGGAACAGGGGAGGTTGATACCCGAAGAGACACTGGAACAGAGAGAGACCTGTGGAGGAGTGTGAAAGAGAGTTATGCACATATTCAGCCTATGGCAGGAACCATGACCACTGGTCCCGGTCCTGGCCACAGTAGCTCTGGAGGAAGTGACCAAGGTCTTGATTCAGTCGTTCTACTTGACTGTTGGCCTGAGGGTGGTATCCAGAGGTGAGGCAGACATAGACACCAAGTTTCTGCCAGAATGCCTTCTATACCCTGGACACAAATTGCGACCCTCAGTCAGACACAATGTTCTTAGAACTGAGAAACAAAGGTGTGTCATTTAAAAAATACCTTCTTTAAACATGTTATAGTAAATGTCCAGTGGGTTGTATGTAACTAGACTTGAATGTGTACTACAGTCTTATTCAACCTCCTGTTTGGTTGCAATTTCACTTTGATAGGACAGAAGATGATTGTATTCTAATCAAATTCTAAATCGAATTTGTTATGCTCCTCCTTTGTAGTTTGTTCTGCCATTTCTAGTCCTTCTTTCTTGCAAACCATGAAATAAAAAGGGGGGGGGGGGGGGGGGGGGGGGGATAGAGATAACATCCACAAAGACAGTAGTTACAATGTGTTTAAATGTATAAATGTTTATCATTAGTAAAATTAGTTAAAATTCCCTTAACATGAAAATAAACAATGCATATAATACACGTCTTGATCTGTAAAATTCTATCAACACTTTTGGTAAAATTTGCAATGCAGTTCATTCCTTACTTTTACTTTATATGTTATGCTTTATATTCTGTTTGGGAAGTTGGACACTGATACAGAAAATGAGAGATTATTCAGGAAGTTCACAGCTTTTAATAATTCAGAAAGAATTCAGTCCAGCATGTTGAGAAGGTGTTTGTGAAGGTTGCTGTACTTTGCAGTGATGATGTAATGGTGCACAGCTTGTCTTGTTTACAGAATAGTCAGACAGCCAATTGTCCCTGTAGATAGCAAGGTGTGAGAACACGGCCATTAGACATTACTGGCTGACTGCCATTATACTTTGAATTAAGCACAGCATGCTGCAAACGACAAGTAATTGTGGTAGGAAAATAACAAAGCAAATAGTTTTTGAAAGGAAATAAATTCAAGAAGAGGACAATGTTTCTATAAATAAAAGAACACTAGCTATCAAAATCAGAATCATGATGTCCATATTTTTGTAGCTTAAAAATACATTTTTTGTAGCCATTGTTGTTAGTTGTAGTTGAACTCAACTGAGTTTCAGCAAGCCAACAAAATTATAATGGGCTTGTCTGCCAGCTTAATCCAGTGTACAGACCAGCTAGACATGAGGCCAATAACTGGGTGGGGGGGGAGAAAAAAGGAGTTTTGTAGTATATGGCCATTTTTTTAACTCGGTAGTGAAGAAACAAATACCCCCATCCTTGTTTATTTCATATACTGTTTCTAGCCATCATACAGAAAGTTTTGAGAAATGCTTTCCTTTTATTCTTTAATGTTTTTTGTTCATGCACCTCTCTATATTTCATAGGGGTCTCAAAACTCACCTCTTTCTGATTCACTTCTCCCCTGACCTCAGGGGTGATCAATAAACATGTACATGTTTGTTATGTTTTGTAATTTGTAATAACGATTTCTTTAATGCTGTGATATGTGACATATTGACTGTAATTAGAAATAACATGCCCCTCCCACCTGGAGGTCAGACTGATGCACACTTCAAGTCTTTGCCAAAAACCTCTCCACACGCAGGATGTGATCTGGGGTCCTTGATCAGACATGATGTTCTCCATCATATCGACCAAATATTATGGAGGGTTCTGGGAGGGCCACCACAATTTCTTCTGGATCAGGGTGAGGGTCTTGTGACAGCCCGTCCGTCCTGAAGCCGGGGAATTGTGTACCCAATGGTATAGGGAGGATTGTAGTTGGACCGGGACGTAGTCTTTGGTTAGCTGGCCCTGTCTCTTCCTTCTATACCGCTTGGAGGTCCTACTGGAATTTCCATTGCCCCAGTGTGATGGAACAGGAATTGGGGAAGATGGGTTCTAGAATGGCTGTCTTGGGATCGCTGTCTTGCAACCTAAATAAAGCTTTGGTTTTTGTGTTCTTGGACACAGGTCAATATGACATAGTGAACCTAAAATGGGTGAAAAACAGGGCCCCCATGCTTATCTGGGGTTGAGATGATGAGCTTTTTCCAAACATTCTAGGCATCAGTGGTCCGAAAGTACAAAGAACGGGTGAACGCTCTTCCTCCAGCCAGTGCCTCCATTCTTCCAAGGCCAACTTGATAGCCAAAAATTCCCTATTTCCAATCTCGTAATTACACTGTGCTGGGAATAACTTACAGGGAGGACAGGGGAGCAGCAATTTCGCTGAACCCATGGATAAAATGATGGCAAAAGTTTGCAGACTTGAGGAATCTTTGTAATGCTTTCACTGTGTTTGGCTGTGGCCAGCTGAGAACTGCCTGGACAGTCCACATTTCCATTGCGGACTGACTCAGAATGAAAACTAGGAATGAAATGTGATCCTTATGGAACAGACATGTTTTGCCTTTCATGAACAGGTTGTTTTTCCACAATTGCTGCAGGACCAGGCAAACATGCTGCACATTTCTGCCATCAAACCTGGAAAAAAATCAGGGTGTCATTGAAGTAAACCAGGAGGAATTTATAGATAAGATCCCCCAGTACATGGTTAACGAGTACCTGGACTACCAAGGGCACATTCACTACCCGGAACAACATCACAAGATACTCGTAATGGGCTAGAGAGGTGCTAAATGCAGTTTTCCATTTGCCCCTCCTCCCAAATCTGGAACCAAGTTGTACAGGCTGTGCAGGTCCAACTTCGTAAAAATCATGGCCCCATGCACTTGCTCTAAAGCAGCTGTGATGAGGGACAGAGGGTGAGGATACTTTACCATAATTGCATTGAGACTGCAATAGTCAATACATTGACGTGAACCCCATCTTATTTTTCTGTGAAAAAGAATCCCTCTGAGGCTGGAGAGGTCAAAGGGTGGATGATTCTGGAGGCCAAGGCCTTATGTTCAGGTAAGGACAAAAGATACACTCTACCCCTAGGGGGGGAAGGTTCCAGGCAAGAGATCTATAACACAGTCACAGGGTCTGTGTGGGGGCAAGGCAGCCACCCTGGATTTGCTGAACAATCTTAAGGGGTTAAGTCATCTCAGGACTTTCAATGGAAGTGGCCCAACAGGGAAGGGGCAAACATAGAGCGGCACATTGTGACCTCCACTAAGACTGGGTCATGCTTGGCCAGCCAGGTATACCCCAGGATAATGGGGTTGTCATTGGAGCTAATGAGGTAAAAGGACATGTCTTCTGTGTGACATACTTTAAGCTGCAGCTGAAGAACCCCCCATCAGGGATTCTAGAAGACTCATTACATTATATTTATTTATTTAGCAGAGACTTTTCTCCAAAGCAACTTCCAACAAACTTTATATAGTGTTATCAGCCCACAGACCTTATTCACCAAAGTGACTTACACTACTAGGTACAATACTTACAATGGGTCACTCATCCATACATCAGTGGAACACAGTCTCTCCGTCACTCACACACAATGGGTGAAGCTGAACAGCATGTCTTTAGACTGTGGGGAAAAAACCAGAGCGAATCCATACAAATACAGGGAGAACATACAAACTCCAAACACACTGACAAGGATTGAACCCACAGCCTCTTGCCCCATCCAGGCACTATGAGACAGCAGCACTACTCACTGCGCCACCATGCCACCCCATTACTAGTGATTGCCTGTCAAGTGTGCTAACCTTCTCACCCAGTCATGCTGGACAGAATGCTTGGAAGTGGCGTGTGCTCCCACAATACAGGCAGAGGCCCTCCCGGAAACGGCGCTGTCTTTCCATCAGTGTCAGATCTCTATGTCCCAATTGCATGGGCTCTAGATTTTCAAAAAATGGCCCAGACAGGAAAAGTGAGTTCCAGGGGTGCCGGGTGCGTTCTTGTGCAAAGTTGTCGATCAAAATTGCCTGTTCCATGAACTGGCCGAAGGGCCACTCTTCCCCTGATAAGCAAGTTCAGGTTGGATGAGGGGATTTAGACCACTCCGAAAGCTAGCCAGGAGAACCACAGAGTTCCACTGGCTTTTGGCAGCCAGGATCCGGAACTGTAGAGTGTACGAAGCCACTGAACATCCTTCCAGCTGAAGGGTGATCAAACACAGACTTAAAGTGTTTCTGGAACTAGATGTGGTGAATTATGTTCCCCATAAGTCCCACCAGCAGTTGAACACTTCACTCCCATTTTCGCATAATTCAATTATTTACAAAAAACACCTTTTCCTGCTCAAACTCACAGTAATGCAGGTTGTTACAGTGTTAATATATATCACCCAGTGTCAAAAAATTGCAGGCCATATGTTAAAGAAAGCAGATATTTACAGAAAGGCCACAGAGGAACAGATTAACATTTTTTGCATATTTTCAGCAATCCCTGAAAAATGTGAAGCCTACTAAGTATTATTTGCATCATCAGAATGAGTTATGATGCCACCCATGAAACATGCTGGTGGATCTGTAACGGTAATGTATAATGGTTTTCTCTGTCTATACAATGACCAAAAGGAGGTAAACAGTTTAGGTGACTAGATGAAGACTGATGTTGGCTTTGGGTCTGTGTAGCTCTTACAGTAAGCATGAATGATTTCCCACCCCCACCCCACCCCTTTTCATAAACAGTAAGATTAGACATAAAATTTTCAGGATAGATCCTATTTTTATCAGTGACAGATGGCTATCAGCACTTACATTTATTCATTTAGCAGACACTTTTCTCCAAAGCGGCATACATCTCAGAGAAATACAATTTGTGCATTACATTACGAGAAAGACAGTTGCAGACATGTGATTAAGTAAAATGTCTCTTTCCAGTATATGCACCGATCTTCATTGCACGAGTATGTGTACAAAACTCAGAAAATTCAGAATGGATGATTCCTGAGCACGTTCCTACAATTCTTTTTGTTGTTTTTAATTTTTATTTTTAAAGGTACACAAACATTTATGTACAATACAGGAGCAGCAGCTGTGTAAAGGCTTATCTGGGAATAATCATGAAGTTATGGTGCATGAACATTTACACCTTACATGAGCTTGAGAGATCATGGATGAACTGAGTCTGGAAGAAGCAAATTTTCAGACCCTTCCTAAATGTAGACAGAGTTTCAGCAGTTCTGAGTGAGAGAGGGAGTTCATTCCATCACAATTAAGCCAGAACTGAGAACATCCTTAATTTACCTTTCGTGCGTAGCACTTGTGACTGTGAAGCAACATAACTGCCATCAACGACTGCTCGAATTAAGATTTTGAAATAATTTTTTCCAAGTAGTGTCCTGCCAGGTCCACAAAGTACTCTCTTTTCTCAGTACTCTTTTTGGGCCTGGCAGAACACTACTGTGAAAAGATCCAGTTTCACATGGGAATGAGAAATAAACTCCAAGAGTTCAACACCAAAAAAAAACGTATTTTTCACAAGATGTATGTTTTAATGCAGATTGTTGTTTTGCAGTACATTACATTAGTGTGTTTCGGTACACATATAGCGCCACCCTCCGTCTACCTGACTATGGTGGAGTGCCCTGGGTTCTATTGTAAGAACTAAAATGTTATAACCCCACTCAGTAACAGAACAAACTAGTTTATTAAATTCTCCCAAAAACCTTGTTGTAGAAAACCTAAAGAAAAGAAGTATTCCGATTTATACTGCTCAATAATACACTGCCCCAATCCCTTCAAATTTAAAATTAATGCAAATAAGCAGAACATGAAGGAAATAAAAACTTTACAACTTACACAAGTACTTAAATATTATAAACAACAAATAACCTCACTGACTCAGAGCTGACAGACTCAGAAGCTTCGTAGAGAACCTTACTCTCGCACACAAATTAGTGCCTCGAACTCCAGTCCAGAGTATTTTAACCATAGGTAAAACACCCGCTTGTTGCAGGTCTGATCGCAGAGCTCGTGTACGCTGAGACCAAAGAATAACGGTCGCAAAATTACAAAACCCGCAGTTTACCTCGTCATCTGTACACTCCCGTTCGGGAGCAGGTGAAAACCCCACCGATGCCCAAGAAACTTCACGTGTTGCCGGGAGCACGAAGCGCTATGGAGTATGGGGTCTCCGTCAGCTCTCTGGCAGCTCGACGTGACGGGCTGGAACTCGCAGTTTCCTGACAAAATGTCTTGTTAGACACAAACGAATCCATCACGGAAACTTATCTCCAACTCTCCACACTGCACAATCAGAATGAAATGATAATTCTCTCATTCTGGTTATTTTTGGAGCAACCACAAAATACGAACTTTCTCCTCACACTTTCTAGAGCGCTCTCTCCTAAACACCCCCAGTTCATTCTCCCCCGCCCTCCTAGAACCCCAGTCTCGAAACTTTTCCTGCCGGTTCCATCGCTATTTCTAATTGGTTTTCCCAAAACCAAACCCAATCAATTTGCAGTAAATGCAAACTAATATCATTCATAGGTTATACCTGTTCCAACACGTGATGGCACGGCTTCAACCAAACTATATATTGTAATTATGAAGCTTTATTCAAACCCTCAAAAAATGAACCAACAAACTAGCAGCACAATGAGGCTACACATTTGGCAAATATATTTGACAAAACACTTCAAACAATTCTTGCCACATTTGAACCAAAACAGCTGGGAACACACACACACATTTTCAGAACCACTTGTCCCATACGGGGTCACCGAAGCCTACCCAGTAACACAGGGTGTAAGGGGACACACCCAGGACGGGACACCAGTCCATCACAAGGCACCCCAAGTGGGACTTGAACCCCAGACCCACCGGAGAGCAGGACTGCAGTCCAACCCACTGCACCACCGCACCCCCAGCTGGGAACACATTTCAAGTAAATATTTTTTCCACCCATAAGCCAGCTGTTATACCAAATAATGTTGTTCTTCTCTCCAATAAAAATAAACTGCAGTAATTATTTTTCAAGAAAATATTTATTATTTTGGTTATTCAGATTACTGCTGCTTTATAAATTCAAATCCCATCCTGGGTTGTACCAACCAAAGTCAACAACCGCTTAAACTGAGTGAGGTCGCAACGAGCTGGAGCCTACCCAACATGGCAGGATGCAAGGCCGAAGGGGGAGGGGACACACTTAGGACGGGACGCCAGTCCATCACAAGGCACTCCAAGCAGGACTTGAACCTCAGACCTGCTGCACAGCGGGCACTGGCCAAACCCTCTGCATCCTGGGTTATATTTGATTATAAATTACTTTAAAATTTTTCTCACAACTGAGTAAAGAAAGAGAAAAAATAACAAGAAAACTTTTAAACCTTGTCCTCCCGCTTATATTTTACAGATCACTGCTAATAGAAAACACATTAGAGGCCCATTCTTTAAAAACTGACAGGACAGCTGATTTAGCATTTCTCTCGATTAACAAAATGTAAAATCTGAAAATGAAATTTGACAGAAAAAACTTGAAAAACTAATTTTCAAACTTCAGTGCCTTGCTCTTTTCAAATGTTGCTCCTAAGTAAAATGTTAAAAATGAAGAAATGTTATCTGGTAAAACAATATCAAGTAATCTTTTACATAATGTCTTTGGACTGTGGGAGGAAACCAGAGCACCCATGCCGACACAGGGAGAACCGGCAAACCTCACAGACTGAAGCAGAATCAAATCCATATTCTCTCACATTACCCAAGTGTTGTGAGCTAACAATGGCACTCACTATGCCACCATGCTAGTCCACACAAAAAATTATCAACACCACCTTTGGAGAGTGGTGGGCATAGTGCTGCTGTGAGTTGCGCTGCTGCCTCACACTGCCTTGACTGTTCTTCCAATGTTCTTTGTGTGTCTGCATGGATTGTCTCCAGGTCCTCTGGTTTCCTCCCACAGTCCAAAGACATTCAGGTAAATTACCCTTGGTTTGTGTGTGTGTGTCTCTACCCTGCAATAGACTGGCATCTTGTCCAGTGTGTGCCCCCCTCAGCCTTATGCCTAGTGATTCCAGATATGGTCTTAATTGCTGTAATCCTTCTTAGGACAAGAGGTTATTGAAAATGGATGGATGAATTTTTGTAAATTATGTATTTACATTACATTTACATTTATTTATTTATCAAACACCTTTTCTCCCATGCAGCTTCCAATGAACTCTGTGTAGTGTTATCAGCCCACACACCTTATTAACCAAGGTGACTTACAGTGCTAGATACACTACTTACAATGGGTCGCTCATTTATACATAATATTTGTGTATCATATTTATTCGTACATACATATTTATTTGTCTGCTTCATCTTTTGTCTTTTTCGTTGCTTTAGGAGCCCCGCTGGCAAACAGAAAACAGAATTTGAAAATGTTCAGAAATATGTAACACATGTAAAAAAAAAAACACCTTCTTGTTTATAGTCTAAATACCTTCTGGTGCCGGCATACAAATATGAACAAATATTTACTCACACTCACTTTTGCTATTTGCTTGTCCTGGTCAAGACTGGAGCAGTCCAGAGCCTATCCTAGAATCAACGTGTGCAAGAATGGGGGTGGATACAACATAGACAGGATGTCAGTTCATTGATGATAGCTGCACAAGCACATACTCACTCAATCATTCGCACACAATGGTCAATTTAGTGTCACCGGTTCATGTGAACTCTCTTTGGACTGTGAGGGGAAACTGGAGCACCCAGAAGAAACACCCACAAACATGGGGCAAACATACTCCAAACAAACTGAGACAGATTCAAACTTTCTCCCAAACAGCCCAGACACTGTAAGGTGCCACTACACTACACAACCTACTGCACTGAAATCCTGCCCAGAACAAGGCATTATATTCACAGAAAAAAATTAATCTTAAAATATGCATACTTGTTATGGTGCTGAACTGAAATAAACACACTGCAGATGCACCTCTGTACGAGTAGGCCATAAGCCTTTGTCAACAGATACTGTAGATAGGGTCAAGCCAAAGTGAACTCATGGTGAAAATTCATATCGTTTTCAAGGTGAGTGGTGGTACAGTGGTTTACCATTGCTTTCTTTCATGGCTGTCTCTAGGAGGAAACCCATGACAAAACGTGAAGAACATGCAAACTCCACACAGACTTGGTGTGGATTGGGCATAGTTCTGTCAGTAAAGCCTGGAGGACACTACAAAAACTTAGAGTCAGACATAGTACTGGAAAATGCATGGGCCTCCTGGATCTCATTTTACGAATCATTAATAATAAATTGGGGGCATCAATCATAGTGATGACACACATACAATTATTTTCATCTCTTACAGTAGACACAGTTTGGGGAAACAGAGGTTCAAAGAATAAAATATCGTTTATGAATAGCCACACATTGGTCTTGAACAATTTAATTCATTATCCGGAAACACTTAATTGTGTAGGCATCATCAAACATACATAAAACATATGTTTCACTATTAGACATAAGACATTGCAATACACCATAATACCATTAAAAAAAAAGAAAAATCAGTATGCCTTTTAAATCTGTAAAGCTATATTATTCTGACACGTGGCTTTTCCAGTCTAAAAGTTACAAATCATTGTCCTAGATTTTTGTGTCCTGAGACATCAGTGTCCACTCCCATTTCTGTCATTGTGGTCATCACTGCAGCTTTATACAAAAACAGTCTGTCTTCAAACAATAGATGTCATTTCATTTGTCCTGCTTGTCATTTTATAAAATTCCTTGAGTGCTTGCCAGGACAAAAAAATTCTGTAAAAACAATTTCTTAATCTTATATCAAAGCAAATCTTCTGTTTTTAAATGATATTAAATTATACAGTTATATCTCGAAATTTACGTGATGTTATTAAGTGTATACATTATAAATACTGACCAGGTCATTTTGCATTACTTTCAGGCTCTGGTTTCAAAGACTGTTCAAATGTCGAAAGAAGAATCATTATCCATTAATTGAATTTATGCCCTTCAAAAGTATTTTCACTTTTTACATTTATTCATTTAGTAGACGCTTTTCTCCAAAGTGATGTACATCTCAGACAAAATACAATTTGTGCATTACCTTACGAGAAAGAGACATAACTACAGATGTGTTATTCTTAAGTACAGTTTACATTTATTACCTGACACTTTTCTCCAAAGCAACTTCCAGTGAACTCTATGTAGTGTTATCAGCCAACACACCTTACTCACCAAGGTGACTTACACTGCTAGATACACTACTTTTAATGGATCACTCATCCATGCATCAGTGGAACACACTCTCTCTGTGTCACTCACAAACTATGGGGGAACCTGAACAGCATATCTTTAGACTATGGGAGGAAACCCACGCAAACAAGGGGAGAAGATGCAAACTCCACATAGACTAAGCGAGTATCAAACCTATGTCCTCTTGCACCACCCAGGTATTGTGAGACAGCAGCGCTACTCACTGTGTCACTGTGCCACCCCAGTTAGTTTCCTTTATCGTATGCACCAACGTTCATCACAAAAGTAGCTGCATACTTTTTTAGAGATAGATTTTAGATATATATACATACACACAATTTCAGAACCACTTGTCTCATACGGGGTCGCAGGGAACCAGAGCCTACCCGGTAACACAGGACATAAGGCCAGAGGGGGAAGGGGACACACCCAGGACGGGACGCCAGTCCGCCACAAGGCACCCCAAGCGGGACTCGAACCCCAGACCCACCGGAGAGCAGGACTGTGGGCCAACCCACTGTGCCACTGCACCACCGCACCCCCCACAATACATTATATTTATTTATTTATTTAGCAGATGCTTTTCTCCAAAGCAACTTCCAATAGGTACTATGTAGTGTTACCAGCCCCACACATCAACAACATAAAAGCCAATCAGAAAGGATTATGTACAGGAATAAACACTAACATCAACTGCTTCGACACTGTCAACCACCGGATTCTACTCTCCTCTCTTAGTCAGCTTGGGATCAAAGGAGCAGCATTAAGATGGTTTGAGTCCTTCCTATCTGATAGATCCCATCAAGTGGTCTGGCAGAGCTCCCGTTGTTCTCCTCTGACTCTCTCAACCGGTGTCCCTCAGTGTTCGGTACTGGGTCCTCTTCTCTTCTCGATCTACACCTCCTTCCTCAGCCCAGTCATAGCCTCCCATGGGTTCAAATATCACTGCTACGCTAATGACACCCAGCTCTTCCTCTCCTTTCCACCTGGAGCGTAAGACATTTCCGCACGTATTGCTGCCTGCCTCATGGACATCTCTGCATGGATGTCTGATCATCACCTTCAGCTGAACCTCTCCAAAACAGAGATTCTTCACCTCCCAGCTGGCCTGTCTTCCTGCCACGATCTCTTGGTCAAACTGGACAACTCACTCATTTTGTCTACCTCTTCAGTTAAGAGTTTGGGAGTGACGATTGACTCAAGTCTGTCTTTCTCTCAGCACATCAAAGTCACAACAGATACATCCTGCATAATACTGGTAGGATCAGTCCTTACCTCACAAGTGACTCTGCTCAACTACTTGACCAGGCCATGGTGACATCCACAACTATCCACCCATTTATACAGCTAGTTAATTTATTTTAAATCCATAATTTTACTGGAACAATTCATGGAAAGTTCCTTGCTTAAGGGTACTACAACAGGATGTGAGATTCTAGAAGATGGTAACAACACAAAGCAAAATTGGAACTGCAACCTCATAATCCATAAAAGCAACTGCAATTATCCAAGTCAGTTGTCAAAGTATGGTATAAATGTACAAAGTATAAATGTAAATAAATCTGAGGTGTGGTTAGTCTGCAGAAGAAACCTGTTCCTGAAGCGGTAGGGGTAAAAATGCATAAGACTTGCCACCACAGCTAGGAGCTCACCCTGGGTGATGCAGTAATTTTTCTCAGGGTAGCTCATTTGTGAACTGTAAAACGCGACCACTTCCTCGCCCTCACCTCCAGTCTGCGACAGCACAGCTCTGATGCCCTGATTGCTAGCGTCCGTGTCCACAATAAAGGGCTTCCCCAGGATTGGGGACAGATGCCAGTGCATCCCTTAGACAGTGAAAGGCAGCAGCACACTTGAAGGTCCACTCTAACAGGGTCCCCTTAATGGTGAGGTGTTGTAGTGGTGCAGTGATGTCAGCGAAACCATGCATGAAGTGGAGGTAGTAGGATGCCAGCCCCAGAAACTCTGCAACCTCGACACATCACCTGCTACTGTAGGAGGTTGCACTTCACAGGGTGCAGTTTCAGCCCGGCGGTGCGCAAACACCTTTAACTTCGCCAGGGCTGTTTCAAAAGAGGATATGTGGACCAGCAGGTCGCCCAGGTAAATGATACATCTGCTCCTGGGCACATTTGACATTATCAGTCGCTCAAAGGTGGTGACCAGATTGCAGAGACTGAAAAGCATGGCCATAACATCCCAGAGGCTCTGCCTCAGAGTAAATGTGATCTTCTCATGGGGCTCCGGAGTTAAAGCAACCTGCCAGTAGTCGCTCCGCAAGTCCAAGGAGCTGGCCCACTGTGAGTCTGTGATGCAGTCCAGTGCATCGTCAAAGGATAGGAGTCCTGCTTGGTCACGGCATTTAGGCTGTGATAATCCATGCAAAACTGCCAGCTGCCATCCTTTTTTTTTGCATCAGAACCACAGGTGTTGACCAGGGGCTCATGGAGAGTTCGATGATTCCTGCAGTGGCCATCTCCTTAACTTTTTCCTGTGCAATCTGCCTTTTCACCATAGCTAGGTGATGCGGTCATACGTGGATGGGGGTTGCGCCGCCTGTCTCGATGTGGTGCTGCACCAGATCCGTCCTGGTGCAGTCCTCGTCCCTGGTGGAGAAGATGTCCAAGAAGGCCTCCAGGAGCTTCCACAGCTGCTCTCGCTGGCCCCCCTCCAACTCTGCCTCACTGCACTGCTGTAGCATCTGCACCACTTTGCAAGTCTCTGCAGAGGGTTGTGGGTTGTGTATGCCTGTGGTGTCCCCACTGTGCCATCCATGCACCCAGTTGTGGTGGAGTTTTATTTATGTTTGCAGAGCAAGACAACACTCATCATCAGGGACGGGCAAATTTTCAGGAACCGAGATGCAAATATTGTTCAGCAGGCGAGTCTGAAGTTGTAGTCCAGGTGGGGAGTGATGATCAGAACCAGAGTATTCATGTCATGGTCGCGTCTGAGGGAAGCGGCGGACCCAAGTGCAGAGCGGTAATCGTGGTGTCTTCGGGGAAATCCAAGAGAGGAGGTCAGAGGATGGGCAAAGGGTCTTCGAGGTGCGAACGTCGTAACAGGGAGGATCCAAAAGGCGAGGTCAGTGTACAGGCAAGAGGTCGATGATCCGAAGGAGGCAGTAGATCGGGGGAACAAGGGACGGGTTCGGGGAAGGCGTTCGGGAACAGGAAATGGCTGGAGAAGGTCGCTAACGAGGAGGCAGATCAAGGTTCCGCATCAGCTGGTTGTCCGACGCAGCCTTTTATGCTGCGGTCTGCGTTGCGTTACAGGTGTTCCGTGTTGGCCCGGAGGTGTGGGCGTGGCAATTCAAGTCATGGGACAAAGAAACGGGAGACAAGAGGAGGCTGGAGAAACAGGGTGAAGCATCATGGGATGCAGGCAAGAGGTCAATACAAGTAAATACATCCATTGTATTCTGGATTCTGAACTACCAGACTGGCAGACTACTGCATAGCCATGAGGATCACAGGGACCTGTTGGGGTACAATCTTGGTTCCCTTCATGTTCACCAAGTACAATCGAGACTTGAGGTACAGAAGTCATGTCATCTGCACATGTTCTCTGATGACAAAACAATTGCTGGGTGTACCAGAGAAGGGCAGAAGGATAAGCACAGGAACCTGGTGAAGGATTTTGTTGAGTGGTGCCAATGGAACCAACTTCCGAAGTGTGAAAAACTAAGGAGATAGGGGTGCATTCATAGAGACCCAAGAGTTTGGTGTGTCCAGTGATAATTAATAGAGTGGATATGTAGGTGGTGGAGATGTACAAGCTGCGGGAGGTACACCTGGGCAATAGGTTGGAGAAAACTTGCAACACTTGGGCTCAGTACAAGAAAGGAAGGAGTGACTTTTGTGAGAAGACTCAGGTCCTTTGGACTATGCAGATTACTGTTGTAGATGTTCTTCCAGTCTGTTGTAGCAGATTTAGTCCTCTGTACATTTGTCTGCTGTATCAATGACATTGAGACAGGTGGGTCCAACAGACTAAATGCACTAATGAGGAGAGCTGGCTTGGTTCTGGG
The DNA here is from genome assembly GCF_900964775.1 of Scleropages formosus. Classification (NCBI taxonomy): domain Eukaryota; kingdom Metazoa; phylum Chordata; class Actinopteri; order Osteoglossiformes; family Osteoglossidae; genus Scleropages; species Scleropages formosus. The sequence continues at coordinate 819,916 of NC_041818.1, forward strand.
AGTTAGACTGAACTTTCTGATGGAAACACAATAAAGACTAAAAAAAGTCAGACATAGTCGACTATGACTCTTACCCTCTATAAGGCACCCTGGCTAAACAGAGGGGAACATTCAGCTTCTGTCTTACCCAGTTTTGCTGCTCTGTGAGGGGTTACTGAAGGTAATTTTTACCAGTAGCCATTAAGCTCTGTAATGAGTCCTCTCACTGTTGGTAGTGACCTCTTACTGAATGGTATTGTGCTTCCTCTGTACTGCCATACTTTACCCCCTCGCCCCTCATGTCTAATTATGTTAATATGTCCATTTACATGTGTAGTTCGAAAAACTGAAAAATATTGTTGCATATGACATTTACTGTTGCATATGTTCATTCATTTACTTATTGATTAAATCATGTCTCATTGCTCTATAGTGTATGCTGCTGCAACCTACTGCTCCTGACTGCAAAGTGAATCTAACACCATACTTCTACTGCAGCTCCTTTTTGGTCACTTTAATGACATTCCATCTACTGATAAAACTATAGTACTTAAGCTGTATCATATACACACACACACATCCTCTGAACTGCTTGTCCCATACGGGGAGCTGGAGCCTAACCCGGCAGCACAGGGCATAAGGCTGGAGGGGGAGGAGACACACCCAGGACGGGATGCCAGTCTGCCGCAAGGCACCCCAAGCGGGACTTGAACCCCAGACCCACCAGAGAGCAGGACCCGGTCCAACCTACTCTGCCACTGCACCCCCCGTATCATATAATACATTGTCAAGCTTTTTTTTGCATATTTTTCATATTTCAGCAATTAAAAATTACTCTGAGGACACAACATTTTCAATTTCTCCTTAAAGAACATGCAAATTCACGAGTTCCAATCTCAGACTATGGGTATTAGAAGCTAATGCATGCCTTTAAAAAAGTGTCATACAATTTCATATGCAACAATATTTTTCAGTTTTTCTACCTACACATGTAAATGATGTACAAAAGAAAGTACTCTACTGGTGCATGAAACGAAAGCACTCATTGTCTAACCAGCAGCTGTGAGAACCATCAGGGGCATGCCCAGCAAGAATAGTCTAGGGGAGAATACCCCTGAAGCATGAGCAATAATTGTATCGCTGACCTGAACTGCACTTTTCAATAAAGTGCACTGAAATAAATTGCAAATTCTCATAAACTCGGCAGTTTTCCAGCTCCATGCTGCCCAGAGGGCCTTCATACACTAATGCATCTCTGCCAGTCTCCGATGATCAACAGAATCCTCAACATCTTTCCTCCTGTCATTTCAGCATCCTTTGTTTATCTGTTCGGATGAAAACTGATATTTTCTCTCGGGCAGTACAAATATTAATAGATATAAATAAACAAAAGGAGGGTCTGTTAATGCTTGGAGAAAAAGCATGAAGTATTAAGAAGTCATATTAAGTGATATACAGATAAACACAAAAAAATGCATTAATTAACCGAAGAACAGCCTTGTGCCCTGTGTTGCCGGGTTAGGCTCCGGCTCGCCGCGGCCCCGCTTCGGACAAGTGATTTCAGACAATGTGTGTGTGTGTTAACTGGAAAATGTCCTTCTTAAAAGCTTACAAGAAGTAATCATTTATCTCAAAAAAGCCACTTTGTTTAAAGTGTATTTTGTTTTAAATCTTCATTTACAATGTGAAAAAGTCCTCTTCCTGTGGAAAAACCTTTAGCATGATCATATTTGTAGAGTTATGTAGCAGAGGAGAATACAAATCCTTTCCTAATGTCAGTCTGTTGAATCTTTTCTCTTCCATCCATCCATCCGTCTTCCTCCGCTTTTATCCGGGGCCGGGTCGCGGGCGCAGCAGTCCGAGCAGAGTCCTCCAGACTTCCCTCTCCCCGCACACCTCCTCCAGTTCCTCTGGGGAAACCCCAAGGCGTTCCCAGGCCAGCCGGGAGACATAGTCTCTCCAACGTGTCCTGGGTCTGCCCCGAGGCCTCCTCCCAGTGGGACAAGCCCGGAACACCTCACCAGGGAGGTGTCCAGGAGGCATCCGGAACAGATGCCCGAGCCACCTCAACTGGCTCCTCTCGATGCGGAGGAGCAGCGGCTCTACTCCGAGCTCCTCCCAGGTGACTGGGCTCCTCACCCTATCCCTAAGGGTGCGCCCAGCCACTCTGCGGAGGAAACTCATTTCTGCCGCTTGTATCCGCGATCTCATTCTTTCGGTCATGATCCAGAGTTCATGACCATAGGTGAGGGTAGGAACGTAGATCGACCGGTAAATTGAGAGCTTCGCCTTACGACTCAGCTCCCTCTTCACCACAACAGACCGGTACAATGACCGCATCACTGCGGACGCCGCACCGATCCGTCTGTCAACCTGCCGCTCCATTTTTCCCTCACTCGTGAACAAGACCCCGAGATACTTAAACTCCTCCACTTGAGGGAGCAACTCCCCCCTAACCCGGAGGGGGCAATCCACCTTTTTCCGACTGAGAAACATGGCCTCGGATTTGGAGGTGCTGATTCTCATCCCCGCCGCTTCGCACTCAGCTGCAAACCTCCCCAATGCACGCTGCAAGTCTTGACTTGATGAAGCCAACAGGACCACATCGTCCGCAAAAAGCAGAGACGAGATCTCGCAGCCACCAAAACAGACACCCTCCGTTCCCTGGCTGCGCCTAGAAATTCTGTCCATGAAGATAATGAACACAATCGGTGACAAAGAGCAGCCCTGGCGGAGTCCAACATGCACCGGGAACAGGTCTGACTTACTGCCGCCAATGCGAACCAAGCTCCTGCTCCGGTCATAGAGGGAACGAACAGCCCGTAGCAGCGAGCCCCGAACCCCATAATCCCGAAGTACCTCCCACAGGATACCACGAGAGACACAGTCGAATGCCTTCTCCAGGTCCACAAAACACATATGGACTGGTTGGGCAAACTCCCACGAACCCTCCAGCACCCTAGTGAGGGTATAGAGCTGGTCCAGTGTTCCACGGCCAGGGCGAAAGCCGCATTGCTCCTCCTGAATCCGAGGTTCGACTATCGGTCGGATTCTCCTTTCCAGTACCCTGGCATAGACTTTCCTAGGGAGGCTAAGGAGTGTGATCCCCCATAGTTGGAACACAATCTCTGGTCCCCCTTCTTAAAAAGAGGGACCACCACCCCGGTCTGCCAGTCCAGAGGCACCGTTCCCGAACTCCACGTGATGCTGCAGAGGCGTGTCAGCCAAGACAGCCACACAACATCCAGAGACTTGAGAAACTCGGGGGGGATCTCATCCACTCCCGGAGCCTTGCCACCGAGGAGTTTTTTGACTACCTCAGCAACTTCAGCCAGGGTAATGGACGAGTCCCCCTCCAAGTCCCCAGCCTCAGCTTCCTCTACGGAAGGCGTGTCGGAGGGATTGAGGAGATCCTCAAAGTACTCCTTCCACCGCCCGAGGACATCCTCAGCTGAGGTCCGCTTCCCCCCTCTGAGTCGCCGGACGGTTTGCCAGAATCTCTTTGAGGCCGACTGAAAGTCTTCCTCCATGGCCTCACCGAACTCCTCCCAAGCCCGAGTTTTTGCCGCGGCAACTGCCAGAGCCGCGTTCCGTTTAGCCCATCGGTACCCGTCAGCTGCTTCAGGAGTCCCATGAGCCAGCCAGGCTCGATAGAACTCCTTCTTCAGCTTGACGGCATCCCTTACCTCCGGTGTCCACCACCGTGTTCGGGGATTGCCGCCGCGACAGGCGCCGGAGACCTTATGGCCGCAGCTCCGAACCGCCGCCCCGACAATGGAGGCGTGGAACATAGTCCATTCAGACTGAATGTCCCCCACCTCCCTCGGGACCTGCTTGAAGCTCTGTCGGAGGTGGGAGTTGAAGACCTCTCTGACAGGGGCCTCCGCCAAACGTTCCCAACAGACCCTCACTATGCTTTTGGGCCTGCCAGGTCTGTCCAGCTTTTTCCCCTGCCATCGAATCCAACTCACCACCAGGTGGTGATCAGTTGACAGCTCAGCCCCTCTCTTCACCCGAGTGTCCAAGACATATGGCCGAAGGTCAGAAGAAACGACTACAAAGTCGATCATCGACCTCCGACCTAGGGTGTCCTGGTGCCAAGTGCACTGATGGACACCCTTATGCATGAACATGGTGTTCGTTATGGATAAACCGTGACTAGCACAGAAATCCAATAACAACTCACCGCTCGGGTTCAGATCAGGGAGGCCGTTCCTCCCAATCACGCCCCTCCAGGTATCACTGTCGCTACCCACGTGGGCGTTAAAGTCCCCCAGTAGAACGACAGAGTCCCCAGTGGGAGCGCTTTCCAGCACGCCCCCCAGGGACTCCAAGAAGGCCGGGTACTCTACACTGCCACTAGGCGCTTAAGCACAAACGACAGTGAGAGACCGTTTCCTGACCCGAAGGCGCAGGGAGATGACCCTCTCATTCACCGGGGTAGAATCCAACACATGGCGGCTAAACTGGGGGGCTATTAATAAGCCCACACCCGCCCGCCGCCTCTCACCCTGGTCAACGCCAGAATAGTGAAGAGTCCACCCTTGGTCGAGAAGAGTGGTTCCAGAACCCAAGCTGTGAGTGGAAGTGAGCCCGACTATATCTAGACCGTATCTCTCAACTTCCCGCACCAGCTCAGGCTCCTTCCCCGCCACTGAGGTGACATTCCAAGTCCCAAAAACCAGATTTGGCGCCCGAGGTTTGGGTCGGCCGGGCACTCGGCCCCGACCACCACCCAAATCACAATGCACCGGCCCCTTACGGTCTCTCCGGCAGGTGGTGAGCCCACCGAAGAGCGGCTCCACGTCATGGCTTCGGGCTGAGCCCGGCCAAGCCCCGTGGGCATAGACCTGGCCACCAGGCGCTCGCATGCGAGCCCCCCCCCAGGCCTTGCTCCAGGGTGGGGCCCCGGTGACCCCATACTGCGCGGGGTAAACGAAAGCCTTGATTTTTTCTTCATAAGGGGTTTTTGAAGGGGTTTTATCTTTTCTCTTGTATTGCATATATCATGGCACAGAATCATTTAAGGGGATGTAAAAGAACAACCAACTTCAGTTGGCTCTTTTGTACTTAAATTTAGCATTGACTGAGGAAACCAACCATGTAAATACTGCTTTAATAAGTGGAGAAAAGGCAACGTTTTCAGTACTGTAAGATTTCTTTGGGGCAATTCTCAGTAGGCTTTCCTTATCTTTTGTTAGTCATAGGGGAAATAGCAGGTTTAATTTAGGGCACCACCATTTTAGTTCTCATAATGAGTGAAATTAAATACATGTTGCTCGTATATAAAGGACTTCAGGGCCAAAATGGTTTTGTTTTACTTAATTTTTTAAGCATTTAATTTTAATCATTAGTTAGATAAGAAGCTACCTGACCATTCAGAAAGAAATTAATTTTTTTCTTTTTTTTTTTAAATAAGAGCTTTTTGAAAACCTGTAGATACTGTAGCTTCTACTATCCCATGTGAGCAGTTTCAAATCCTATCAGCGGGAATACCGCTTAACCATCATCAGTGAGTAACACTCTCACTCAAAGGTAATATTTCAGCATAAACACAATGTAAGGCGATATTGGGTGAAAACTGTTTACATTGGGCTTTTAGTTCCTGTTTGTCAGCACACTTACATAGACTTTGGATTGCTGTTTTGGTAGGCTGTGTGGGCGGTCCTTCTAAAATCTTGTACATCTCATCCTTGAAGTGTCAGTGTAAAAGACTCACTGCTGTTGCTGTGCTGCAGAAACTGGAAGTGTTTATATGATGCAAAAATGAGCATGCCCAGTCATCATGCCTGAGGCCTCTCCTCATTGCCTTGTCAGTAGTTGTTGATCCTGCACAGGATTAGAACTTGTTGCACAGCACTGATATATACTGGGGTTTTGTTATTTTGTATTCTTATCCCATGATGCAGCTGTGCAGGACACACACATCAGTTTATAAGTATGGTTCTAAGGCATATGCATCAGGCAGAGATTCCACACTATTCTCTAAAAAATGACTATGAATAGTGGCACTAAAAGCACTGCAAGTCCAAATGAAATGATAAATTGCACTTAGACACCCAAAATGAATAAATATTTTATTAAAAATTTTGCAGAATTTAGAACTTTCTCAATAAGTCTGTCATATTTTCAAAATCATGCATGGCTTAGTGTATAAATTGTCCTTAATATTGCCTTACATGTTAGAATTGTCTCGTAATTGCATTTAATGTATAATATATGAATGCTAAATTACCAAATTTACATTAATACAATCGTAGAGATAAGGCATGATATAAAACTTATAATCTGCAGCAGTTTTTTAGAGCACTTTATCTAATATTTAGGAATAATGATATCTAATAACTGAAGAATTATTGGATTTTGAATGCAAACTGAATTGATGTGGTTCCATACAATGTCTGCATACATTTTACTGCTGTCTATCTATTGGGTGGGTAAACAGAAGTCACCTTCGCCCTGCAACAAGGAAAAATTTTTAGAAAATAGATAAGGGTTAGATGAGACACTTAGAACACAGGTAAGTGATGGATTGATGAAACTTGCCCTTCAACCAAGTTTCAATGTGGATATATTGCATCACTTAGAAAATGACTGCTGTAAATACAATTAAAAACAACTGTAAAGTGTTTAGAGGGCACAGTGGTGCAGTGGGATTGGCCAGGTCCTGCTCTCTGGCAAGTCTGAGGTTTGAGTCCGGCTTGGGGTTTCTTGTGAGGGACTGGTTTCCCATCCTGGGTGTGTCCTCTCCCCCTTCAGCCTTATGCCCTGTATTGCTGGGTTAGGCTCCAGTTTGCCACGACCCCACTTAGCTTCAGCCAATGTTTGTGTAAAGTGTTTGTATCTTCAGAAATGTGTAACTCACCTGTTTGTGATACAACCAGCCAGTGTATTATTTGTCTGAAATATGTTTATAGCAGAGCTGAACATCTGTCACATTTTCCAAACGTTATGGGAAAGTACCAAATGGTTTATCATAGACTTCTTTCAGCATGCATTCCAACCACATCAACAGAGGGCAGACAGAGCCAGAGTTGATCCCATGTAGAAAACTGCAGGCCAAGAGCTGCAGTGCCTGTCATCTGTTTCTTCCATGCCAGTGTTTGTGCAGTGAAACAGAAAGAACTCTGCATTGTCTCTCACAATTTAGGAAATAGAGCATATGTTTCACTGTTGGATATGTTTCTGTCCCCCTCTGGATTAACTTATCCTCCGACACTCCAGAGGGACCTAAAGTATGTTATCCCTTTTTACTGCACCACCTATTAAAACATTATCCATGCAGAAAAAAAAAAAAAGACTCAATTTTTCTTCCCTTTATTGAGAAGTGTGGTATTAGCTTGTGAACAAATGGCACCACCTAACCTAAAAGTATCCTAAATGATGACTAGCATAGGGGACGAAAATAAGGTTTTGGGAGGTGCATGAAGCAATTGCTGCTTTTTACATTTAATTTAAACAATGGGCATATATGCCAGAGGTGAGAAAAAGAACTGCATGGCATTTTCATGCTTCTTGCCCCGCACTGCCAGGTACTGGCTGATTGTATTTCAGCTTACTGTTGTATCAGTCAAAGGCATGTCAGGAAAATTCAACTCTGAACCACAAGACCATGATGGACACTTTACCAGATGAGTTGGGCAATAATCACTTCACAGGTTCATCAGATGGTTTGGGAGAAATTAGTGATTTTCTAGGAAAAATTAACAGAATTTAATTCTAGATTCTAATTTTAGAACTCCGCTCTAGTGTTGTCTGCATTGTTGTAGTGTTGTCAGAAAATACTGTGCTTATTGAATTTTTGGATATCATGAGCCATTTTTTTACATGGGGAAATTAACAATCTGTTAATTCAGTCCACCTGAAATTCCAAACCCACTTCCTCAAGTATGACAGAAACACTGCATACCATCTTCATAAAACAACAACCCACCTTCATTGTGTTGTTAGCAGGTTCAAGACATGAAAACTTGTTGTAACAAAGTTAACCATCAGTACTCATCAAGTACACACACCCTGCCTAAATTCTCAACCACACAGAACAACACTGGGGCTAGCAATTCCCCTAAAACTCCCCAAACTGGTTGCACATTCAACTACGTGTACATGCATACACTTAAAAACTTAAAACGTGCTCATGTAGTGGTTATAGCTGCTGCCTTTGGTGGTCATGTGGCTGTTTCTGAAGTTATCTGCCTAAAATGTAGTCTCCACTTCAATGACCCATAATTTATAAACTTTTACCTCTAAAGTGATTTTAAGTTTTTACAGTTTATAGATTTTGACATGTCTAGTTAAAAGGACACAATTACCAGTAATAATAATAGATAATTCATAGTTAGGCAGGAACTGATGGAGAAAAAATGGGCAGTGCTACATTAACACTGCAGTTACCACTGATAACTAATGAGGAAGAGTGATTAACTAACCAGTAGGTAAAAGCATACTGATGTTTGGAGTAATTTTCTAATAGTTACTAATAACTATTAAATGTTGTATGTCTCCTGCAGTACTACACCTTAATTGAGGCTCATTTAAAAGAACTATGAATTAACTACTCATCAACAGTCACATACAATTACCTATGGCAATAAAAAGGCTATATATGGGCTTGTTTTTCATTAATAATACAATTTTCAGATTATTCTTTTACTTCAGAAGGCTGATCAGAGTATTTTAAACCTTTTATATCCCCTATCATCCTACAGAATTGATTAAATAACTAATTAAGATTTAATTCTTCATATTGCCATCAATTAAATGGAACTATTGTGTTCTTTAACCAGAAAGAAACCTAAGAAATAACCCCCCTCTTAATCTCTCACACACACCCACACACACATTTTCTGAACCGCTTGTCCCATACGGGGTCGCGGGGAACCAGAGCCTACCTGGCAACTGAGTAAGGCCGGAGGGGGAGGGGGACACACCCAGGACGGGACGCCAGTCCATCGCAAGGCACCCCAAGCGGGACTCGAACCCTAGACCCACTGGAGAGCAGGACCTGGTCCAACCCACTGTGCCACCACTCCCCCTATCTCTTAATCACATTTTGTAGAAAATCATCACTAGCCAATACACCTCATAAAAATATACAGATTCCACTTGTTCTACCTCTGTTTTCTTTGGAACATCTCTCCTTATTACTCTTTATGAGTAAATTAGATAAAAATCTAACCCTCAGTCATTAACTATTAAGAAAGTCCTGGTAACCCATTAGTAATGAATCAAGTGTTACCACACCATTCTTCAGGAATTACTTATAATCCAGAATACTATTCTAAAGCGAAAATCATGGTAATCCATTAGTAATTACTTGGGTCTTACCACACCCACATAGTCTGGAACAGTATTGACCTTCCCCTCTCACTCAAAACTGCATAAACTCTATCTTCATTCAAGAAGGGTCTGAAAATTCACCTTTTCCGGACCCATTAAGCCCAAGATCTCTCCAGTTCATGTATGGTGTAAGTGTTCATGCACCGTAACTTAATGAGCATCCCCAGATAAGTCTTTTTACAGCCGCTACTCCGGCATGGCATGTGATTGTTTGTGTATCTTATATTTTATATATATATATTAAAAAAAAAAAAAATTGGTAGGAGGTTATCAGGATTCATCTATCCTTCGTTTTGTGCACCTACTCGAGTGATAAACATTGGTGCATCAAGTGGAAGGTAACAAACTTAATTGCAGTTGCTTTTATGGATTATGCAGTTGCAGTTCCAGTTTTGCTTTGTGTTGGAACCATATTCTAGAATCTCACATCCTGTTGTAGTACCCTTAAGCAAGGAACTTTCCCTGAATTGTTCCAGTAAAATTATGGATTTAAGATAAATTAACCAGCTGTATATATGGGTGGATAGTTGTAGGTCGCTTAACACTGTTCATCGCTTTGGATAAAAGCATCAGCTAAATGTAAGTAGCACACCCAATAAAGCCGACAGACACTCCAGTGGAAATTTACATTTACATTTACATTTATTCATTTAGCAGATGGTTTTCTCCAATGTGACGTACATCTCAGCAAAAGTACAATTTGTGCATTACATTAAGAGAAAGAGACATAGATGCAGACATGTGATTCATAAGTAAAACCTAGTTTGTTACTTTTCACTTGATGCACTGATGTTCACTGCTCGAGTAGGGGTATAAAAAACACAGGATAGATGAATCCTGATAACATTCCTATAATTTTTTTTTCCTTAATAAGGTACAGAAACATTCACATACAATGCAGGAGTAGCAGCTGTGTAAAGGCTTATCTGGGGAGGATCAGAAAGTTACAGTGCATGAACACTTACACCATACGTGAGCTGAAGAGATCTTGTGCGATGTGAGTCCAGAAAAGATGAGTTTTCAGACCCTTCTTGAATGAAGATAGAGTTTATGCAGTTTTGAGTGAGTGGGGAAGGTCATTCCACCACACCAGAGCCAGAACTGAGAACCTCCGTGCTTTACTTTTCGTGCGGGGGACCACCAAGCGAGCAGAAGTAGATGGATGAAGGGGTCTGGCTGGGGTGTAGCGGTTGATCAATTCTTGTAAATAGCTGGGAGCAGTTCTATTGATGCATTTGTATACTAATAATCATTGTCTTGAATTTGATCTGGGCAGCTATAGGAAGCCAGTGCAGAGAAATGAGTAGAGGAGATACACTGGAACACTTCTACAAGTCAAACACAACTGATGCAGCAGCATTCTGTATCAGATGCAGAAGTTTGATGGCAGTAGCAGGAAGGCCACACAGGAGAGAGTTGCACTAGTCCAGAGGGGATGTCACTATGGCCTGGTCAAATAGTTGGGCAGCGTCAGTTGTGAGGTAGGGACGGATCCTACCAATATTATGCAGGATGTATCTGCAGGACCGGGTTATGACTTCGATGTGCTGAGAAAAGGACAGACTTGAGTCAATCGTCACTCCTAGGCTCTTAGCCGAGGACGTAGGCAAAATGAGTGAGTTGTTCAGTTTGATCAAGAGATCGTGACAGGAGGACAGGCCACCTGGGAGGTGAAGAATTTCTGTTTTGGAGAGGTTCAGTTGGAGGTGATGATCAGACATCCATGCAGAGATGTCCATGAGGCAGGCAGCAATACGTGCGGAAATGTCTTATGCTCCAGCTGGAAAGGAGAGGAAGAGCTGGGTATCATATGGAAATTCCTACGTTTCCCATAATGCAACACTCTCACATTCCTAAAAACAGAGCGATCCGGATGCAGACACATTACATATTTCATGATTATCAAACACTTAATGAGGTAAGTAATGGGTATGTTTCTGGACCGTGCACTCTGGAAATCAATTTTGTTTTTCTTTTATCTAGTAGACAGCAACGAACAAAGTTAATAAATTGCTATACTTTTGCTTCACTCATGATGCTTTTACATATTTTTTTGGACAAGCCTGGTGTCATGACCATGCACGCGCCTCAGCACCTGACTCTGATTAGGCACCTGTCAGCAATGGGAGCATTCATCCATAAAAACCATCCCCAGCTCCTTCCTTGTTGTGGAATGGCTTCGAGACAATCGTCCCTTCTGTGGCCATGATTCTTTCTCAGCTCGTCCTCTGTGTACTTTGTTCCCTTGCCCGTCTTCTCGTCCCTGTTCTTCTTTCCAGCGGCATTGAACCCTGTTTTGCATCATCGGCCACGTCTTCAGATTCTCCCCTCAGACCCTGTTTGCACCTCGGACTGAACCACCCTTGCTCCCGACTGAGAGTATCTCCTTATTCTGAATATCTTTACAAACAACAATCCCCCAGTTGGGTCCGGACCTGGGTCTCCACTCTACTCTGCGTGACGCTTGGGATAAATGTTAACACTGATTTTTACGTTTGGGAAATCAAAGACTGTCTATCAAAAGCCAAGAGCCAAAATTTCACATAAAGAAAGTTTGTAAAATGAAGAAATGCCTGAATAATTCTTTTTTAGGTTTTCTATAGGAAACGGATCACAGCCTAAAATAATAACAATAACAATTTTATGAAGTACCTTTAAAATAAAAAGATATATGAATACTGGGGTGTTGTATTAGAACTATACAAAGAACACACACACATTTTCAGAACCGCTTGTCCCATACGGGGTTGCAGGGAACCGGAGTCTAACCCGGCAACTCAGGGCGTAAGGCTGAACAGGGAAGATACACACCCAGGACGGGACGCCAGTCCGGCACAAGGCACCGCAAGTGGGACTACAAACCCCAGACCCACTGGAGAGCAGGCCCTGAGCAAATCCCCTGCGCCACTCTGATGTAAGGTTCCAAGAGAAGCAAACAATTCTGTATTTAGAAGCACTATGCAAGAGGTTGTGGATCTGAGGAGGCAAAATGGTCTAGTATTTCCTGCAAAGCAAGTATTTCACATATGATAATTCTGTTTCTTCCTGTTATATGGCCACATGCAGGTAACCCCCTAATCAAATTACATTTGGTATGTCCTTTTACCTTGTAGTCAAGTAATTTGTTAAAGATATTATGTTTTTCACACTAAATTTCAATCTACACACTTTTACTCAAGTCCATTTGTAAAGAAAAAAATATACAGTAGTACGGAGCCCTCTGGGTTTGGATGGGGCAAAGGAGGACGCACAGGCAGCGTTCATTGGACATGTTTATTGGAACAGCAGCACACTGCGAAACAATACTCTCAGCTCAAAGACCCCTTTTCCTCAAGGACCTTCATCTCAAGGTTGTCTTCCCAGCCTGCTTAGCACTCCACAGGTTTTCTCCCCATTCTCACCAGTAAACAGTCACCCCCTTCTATTCCCCTTAAGTCCCCTTAGCTGTTGAACACTTTATTCACATCTTACCTACAATGCAACGATTTATAATAGACCCAGTTTCCCGCGAAAACTCTCGGTTGACCCCCATCAACGAAAATAGCAGTGTCCCTGCTGCTGCCTGCCCCATAAATGTCTCACTGTCTGGTGCTGCCTCAATTGTGCCTCCTGTTGGGAGTGCAGGTCCTGGGCATTCAGAACTGGTTGTTAGGGCGGGGACAGTCGATGTAGCCCATCATGGCAGCATGCTCGGGGGCTGAGGTGGCCATCCCCATCCCTTGTCCGCCCGGCCTTGGTCCCAGCACAGTTCTTTCAGATGCATGTAGCCGGGCCTGGTGGGGCCGACCGCGCTGTGCTCCCCGCAGCTGACCTGCATTTGCAGGACCATCGGGAGGACTCGCCGCAGATGCTCCGTGCTGTCCCAGCTCCATTGTCATGGGCGAACACCCCTCTTGCATGCCCAGTTGTCTCGCTTCACTTCCCTCCACTTGGTGACCTTTTGGCGGAGGACCCAGAAAGGCCAATCTGCTTGGCGCTCGCTGAGTCTGCCACGATGCTTGTGAGCCAGGCTACTTCCTGTTGCAAAGCACTTCTGCTTTTGCAGTGGTATAAGCTGCTGCGCCGCAACGCTCTATTTTAGGAGAGCTCGTTGGGGCTTCATGTAGGCTGGGCACTTTCTTCACGAAACGGACAATATCTTGTGTTCGAGAGTTCACTCCTCGGCCTTTTGACTAAGATCAAAATGCAGTACTGCGGTTTTGCCATCAGGGTGCGTAAAAAAGGAACTTCCCCATCCCTTCTGAGGACTTTTTATAGCACTTTCAACATGGCCTTGGGTTGCACCGGAGGATGAAGCCATCGCAGACGACAGCGGCGAGGTCGATGACAATGCAGGTGACAGGAATGAAGATGACGACGACTGCAGTAAGAAAAAAGACGATGACAGCCTCAGTGGAGAAGACGGCAGCGAGGATGGTGAGGATGAAGACGACCACTGGGGGCAGGTGAGTTCATTTCCCCCAGGGAAGCAGCATCATGCTGCTCTCCCTAAGGAGTTGCCCACCTGGAAGAGCTCCCCACAAGAAGAATGACTACCAGAGATGTCAGAGGCTCTCATCAAGGAAGCCACATTGCTGACACTGGCTGGAGGAGGACTGGCAGTAGAGGTGGCAGCAGCAGCGAACCAGAACATTGTGGAGGAGTTGACAATGGAGGAGACGACAACTGCAGGGGTGGAAGCGACGATGGCCTCACCTGCAGAAGAGGTGGCCAAGCCTGAGAAGAAGAGCTCTGCTGCTCTGGGAGGATCTTCAGAGGAGGAGGAGCAGTCTACTAGTAATATGGCTCCGAGGATAAAGCACATCACTCACTTCAAGTGGTGAAACACGGAGGCAGCGGAGGACTATCCGGATTATGCTGGATTCAACAGGGAAGTCATCTTCAGAAAGCTGGGCCTGGCCGCCACACAAGTTGCTGGCATTCAAAGGAATGGACTCCCCCTTCCTGGATCAGGGCCTTGGCGTGGCGGAAGGGCTTGTGTGATCTAGGACTCTCCAGAGCTATGCCATCGGGAGCATTATGCTCCTGGTAGGGTCTCCCAAGGCGAACAGGTCTGGAGTGAAAATCCAGAGTGACAGAATCCAAAAACCTTCACGAAAAAAGTAAAGAAGAGAACGTTTACCCTGCCCGGAATAAGGTCACCGGGACCTACTCCTGGAGCCAGGCCTGGGGGTAGTGTTCCTAGGCGAGCACCTGGTAGCCGGGCAGCCCACGTAGCCCAGCCGGGATCAGCCAGAAAAGGCATCGTGGGGGGGCCATGTGAGCCCACCATCTGCAAGGTCCAGCATGAGGGTTGGGTGCAATGTATACTTCGCGGTGGGCCCCTCGCAACGAAAACTGGCTCTTGGTATGTGGAATGTCAGCTCACTTCGGGGGAAAGAGCCGGAACTGGTGCAGGAGGTTGAGAAATACCAACTAGATATAGTTGGGCTCGCCTCCACTCACAGCGTTGGCTCTGGAACCAAACTCCTCGATAAGGGGTGGTCCCTCTCCTACTCAGGAGTTGCACGAGGTGAGAGGCACCGGGCGGGTGTGGGGATACTCAGAAGCCCCCGGCTGGCTGCCATACAGTTGGAGTTTGCCCCAGTGGACGTGGGGGTTGCCTCAATGCGACTTAGGGTCGCAGAGAGGAAAACTTTGACTGTTATGTGTGCTTATGCACCAAACAGCAGTTCAGAGTATTCAGCCTTCTTGGAGAAGGTGGGAGGGGTTCTGGACAGGGCCCCACCTACAGACTCCATAGACCTGCTGGGGGACTTCAACGCTCATGTTAGCAATGACTGGGAAATCTGGCGGGGGGTGATTGGGAAGAACGGCCTGCCCGATCTGAACCTGACTGGTGAAATGTTATTGGACTTCTGTGCTAGTCATGGTTTGTCCATAACAAACACCATGTTTGAACATAAGGATGCTCATAAGTGTACTTGGTACCAGAACTCCTTGGGCCAAAGGTCAATGATTGACTTTGTAGTTGTTTCTTCTGACTTGAGGCCACATGTTCTGGACACTTTGGTGAAGAGGGGTGTTGAGCTGTCCACTGATCATCATCTGGTGGTGAGTTGGATCAGATGGAAGGGAAAACTGATGGACAGATCCGGTAGGCCCAGGCATTTAATGAGGGTATGCTGGGAACGACTGTCAGAGGACCTTGTCCGGAATGATTTTAACTCACACCTCCGGGAGAGCTTCTCCCATGTCCCGGAGGAGGTAGGGGACATGGAGTCTGAATGGACCCTGTTCAAAACATCCATTGCGGAAGCAGCCAGGCACAGCTGTGGCCAAAAGCTTGTTGGTGCCAGCCAGGGCGGCAACCCGAAAACCCGCAGGTGGACACTGGTGGTGAGAGAAGCTGTGAGGCTGAAGAAGGAGGCCTTTAGGGCCTGGTTGGCTCTGGGGACTCCTGACTTGGCAGACAAGCACCGGCAGGTGAAAAAGGCAGCAGCGGCTGCTGTTGCAGAAGCAAAATCCCAGGCATGGGAGGAGTTTGGAGAGGTCATGGAAAATGACTATCGATCGGCTTCAAAGAGGTTCTGGAGAACCATCCGGCAGCTCAGAAGGGGTCGGAGGAGTTTTGCTCAGGCTGCAAGATTTGAACTGGCATTGTCTTCAACTTAAGTTGCCAGTCAAAGTAGTCCTGTACAAGCACAAATTGACCAGCCACCCACTCTGCCCACGATGCCAGTGTGACAAGAGTGAAACTCTCACACATGCTTTTCGGGACTGTGGACAGGTGCGGGAGGTCTGGCATTTGGTGAATCGCCTATGCAGAAAGATAGAGCCGCAGATGGTTTTGACATATGACAAAGTCCTGAGGGGATGGAACCCTGTTGCTTAGAAGGCAGCAGCCACCAGGATGTGGCTGGTGATCAGTGTAGTCAAGCAAATGCATTGGAAGGCAAGAACCCAGCTAGTCCAGACAGGGGTAGACTTGGGTGTCTGGGATGTGCATCATAAAATCTGGGCCGACCTAATGTTTAGGATAGAGAAAGATGTCATGCAATGGGGTTACTTAGAAGCCAAAGAGGTGGAAGGTTCTCGTTTAGCTGTGACCCCACAGGTTTGTGGCAGATCCTCCATCTTTGGGTAAGTAACACACATCCTTTTGCACTTACAAATACCGCAACCCCTGTTTTGGGTGAATGTAAGTGTTGTGTTTAGTGGTGTGTTACGTGTTTTATATTAGGGTTTTTAATCCTTTTAAGCACTTTTTTTTTAATTGCACATTTTTATAATTTATAGCACTCATTGCACTTTTAAGTAGTCACTTGAAAATGACTACATGTGTGGTGTGTTTGTATTAATTTATTTACTGTTATTTATTCACTATTTTATGTTTAGTTTAGTGTAGGGTAGTTTGCTGTGTGGGTGCTTATTAATTTTTTAAAAAAAATTGTATATGTATTTGTACCAGTCACCTATTCCAGCAAAATGTTAATAAGGGAGACGTGTTGTGAAAAGGGAAACACCCAAGAATGGTATGTAAGGTGTACAGTAACACCCTAGGAAAAGGCCAGGGGACCACCCCTCTTGAGTGGTGGAGTTACCAGGTAAGCTCTTTGTAATTGCAGCCCAGTAGCACAATGTGTAGCACTGCTGTTTTGCAGCACCTGGGTGCTGTGTGAGGACATGGGTTTGATCCCTGCTCAGTCTGTGTGGGGTTTGTTTGTTCTTCTCATGTATGTGTGGATTTCCTCTGGGTACTTTGGTTTCATCCCACTGGTCAGGCTATACTGGTCAAGCTATACTGGTCAGGTTCACTCATAGTGTGTGTGAGAGTATGTTCCACTGATGCATGGATGAGTGACCCTTTGTAAGAAATGTATCTAGCAGTGTAAGTTACCTTGGTGAATAAGGTGTGTGGGCTGGTAACACAACACTGAGTCTCTTTGGAGAAAAGCATCTGCTAAATAAGTAAATGTAGTTATTTACAGTTTTAAGCCTTGGGGTTTGTTGTTAGTGTTTCAAAGGTTCTATCATGCAGTCTTTATATTTGTTGGTCTTATTGATTTTTTTATTGTTTTATTTTAGACTTTATTATTGGCATGACAGTTTTTAGGATTTATTTATTGAATAAAGATTTTAATCATCAGAAATGATGAATGAAGAAATTTTTACCTGTCTAGTTGGACAGTTTGTGGAACCAGACATCTTTGGTGGGCTGGTAGTCCATTCTGAACCATGACAAAGGAAAAAAAAAAAAGAATGCCCGTGCTGCTCAACTGGCTCCTGTCTTCAAGCAGATTTTCAACAGATCACTAGAACTATTCAAAGTTCCCTCCTGCTTCAAACTGTCCACATTTATACCAGTCTCCGAAAAATCATCCATTACAGGGTAAGTTGACCTTTAAGTTCATAGGATCTACAATTTCTCAAGACGTAAAGTAGAAAACCAACATGGTGCCTACCACGAAAAAAACCCAGCAGAGGATCCACTTCCTGTACCAGCTGAGGAAGCTCAGCCTGCCACAGGAGCTGTTGATGCAGTTCTACATAGCAGTCACTGAGTCTGTACTCTGCTCCTCCATCACAGTCTGGTTTGGATAAGCAATCAAACAAGAAAAGAACAGGCTGCATCATAGAGTCCGGTCTGCAGAAAAGAGCATTGGTTCCAGACTATCCTGCCTCCAGGATCCGTACTCTTCCAGAATGAGAAGACGTGCAAGGAACTTTCCCCATTCAGCAGGCGCTACAGAGTACTACACATCAAAACAACCAAATACAAAAACAATTGTTGTTAATCTGTGCAATACTTTCTCTCTCATACTATTCCCTCCTTCATTATTTATTGCATCTCTCGTTATTTTCTCTCATTCTCCGGCACTGTCAATGCATCTTTGCAGATATTGTTTGTATGCAAGTATGTTTATATGTGTTTGTCATGTTGCACACAGGGATTCTGTCAAAGGACCCCAGCACCAGTGTGTGTTTGTTTAGTGGGGCAGGCAATAGAATAGTCAGGGACAGACAGGGGTCGACTGACCGTCGTACATTGTTCCGAGGAACAGACAGAACCAGAGCCGAGGTCACGGAGCAGTGAATCAAGGAACCAGGAAACCAAACCAAGGGAACACAGGACGGGTAAGGCGTAGGGAACAACACGGGAAACAGGGAAAGCAGTTTTCTTGCAGGTTGCATCTTCTCTAGATAAGGCTTCATAGTGTGGTGCATCCGGGCAGCCTCTTCATGCCCTACCTCCCTGATTAGACACATGTGTGATCGTTAGGCACATGATTGGGGGCGTGACAGTGTGTATATGTATGTTGTGTTTTTTTTTTTTTTTTTTGTCTACTCTACACTATGACCCATTGGGAATCAAAGCCAAAATTGTTGTTTCTGTGTGCATACTTAGCCAAATAAATTGGATTCTGAATCTGATACTAAAGGCTAAAACAGAAAGGCCACTCCTGACAACATCTGGTAGACAATTCCAAAATTTTGTTACTAAATGCATGCCCTCCAACAGAAATTTTACTAATCACAGGTGTTTTAAGGTAACCAGCATCTGATGAGCAAAGATCATTTTCTGGAACATGAGACTAAGTAATCTCATTTAATCTAGTCTAAAATGTAAGCCAGTATGACTTATTAACCAATGTTATATTTTCATACTTCCTAATTCTTGTGACAATTCTGGCAGCAGTATTCTGTGTTACCTGTAACCTACACATAATCTGGTATGAACATTCCAGTAACAAAACATAAATAAATTTTGTCAAAAAAGGCATGAACCAGCTTCTCAGGAACTTTCCTAAATAAACATAGCCTTTGTTTAACTTCATGAAGCTGAAGGAAGCAAGATCTTGTCAATGTAGCAATGTAACACATACACACACATACAAGCAGATACACCCCACTAATTGTTTGGATTTTGATTGATGTACCTGCACTAAATGCAAATGCATTTTTATTCATGCTGTTTCTGTGGATTTGTATTTATGTAACAGTTTTTATTGTTTTGTGTGATGTCTGAGGTAAATTGATTGCTGAGCTGGTGAAGCAAGACAAATTTCTGTGTAAACAGACAGTAGTGTTATCTTATCTTACCTTATCTTATCTTCATACAGAAATGACAGGTTTATATCCAATTAAAGACTCAAATCTTTAACACATTCTGTACACTTAAAATTCAGTCTTTGAGGGGTAAATACTAATGCAATTTGGTCAAGAGATGCAGCAGCAGCACCACCTACCTCCATTTTTTTGGCATCAAGACAGAAAACATTATTATTGCTTAAACAGGGTCAGTGGGTGAATTGGGAAGGCGTGAAGAAGTGGAAACTATGGTGGCAAGATGTTTGAGTTATGGAGACGAGTTGCATTAAGTTCAGTGTTGGAGCAATTTGCTATGTGCAGCCGATGCCACAGATTGTTAAACAGTGGGCAGGTGGTGATGGCTGTTGTAAGATGTGTAGTGGTGTGGCAATGCTGAGGCACATTTTCTCAGGGTATAAGGTTAGCTTGGTGCATGGGCACAATACTTGGCACCATAATCAAGTGCTTAAATGTTTAGCAGGTGTTTTTGAGAACATGCATTTATTAGTGAATTCTTTTCCTGTTGGCAGTACAAATAATTCAATTAGATTTGTGTGGGCGGGAAAGACTAACTGTGCAAGTGCAAATGTGTCTTGGTAGGTGGGGTAATGCACAGAGACTAGAAGCTGCTGGCTCATGTGAACAAACAGATCCAGGTGCTACAGATCATTGTGATTACTTTATTCTGTCCAGACATGGTGTTATACTTGGAATGTGAACAGACTGTGTATTTTCTAGAGTTAACAGTGCTATTTGAGGATACTACTGAAGAGACATATGAGGGGAAATTGTTGAAGCATGTAGACCTGGTCGCAGAGGCAATAGGCTCTGGGTGGCAGGTTCATTTGCGACCATTAGAGGTAGATGTCAGGGGGTTTGTAACTACAATAAATCAGTTATGTTGTTGGGGGAATTTGGTGTTATAGGCCATTTGTTAAGGGTGGTGGTGAAAGACTTGTCTGATACTGCTGAGAAGGCGAGTCAGTGGTTGTAGGTGGTACAACAGGTTTGCCAGTACTCCGTTTGCATGGGTGGAAATAGCCAACACCCCAACATTCTTGTTTTTCTTAAGTAGGCTTTGCTTGCAGATAAAACAGGAACATCTGTCTGTAATAACATCTTGGTAAGCAAAAAGGACCACGTTCCTGCCTTTATGCGGTCACCTCGGCAAGCAGGACCATATTCCTGCCTTTATCGGTTCATCTCGGCAAGCAGGGCCACATTACAAAGAAATATTACTATCATGAGTCCTTGGACCTAAGCGCAGAATGGAGGCGTACTTTATTGAGGGGAATCTGAAAATCGTTGTCAGAAAAACAAGCGTGGGTCACCGAGGAGCAACTATCGTTACAGGGAGAATCCAAGAGTCGTAAGTCACAGAAAACGCAAAGGGTCGAAGGAGACGAGGAGGAGAGAATGGTTCAGGAGATGGGTTGGGGAGCAGGGACAGGGAAGTCAGGAGAGGTAAGTAAGCTGATGAGAGTGATGCAAGCAAGTAGCAAAGCTGAACAAGATTCCACATCTGACTGTGCTCTGCGCTTTCCTATTATGCACCTGTCCCCTGATCGTGACAATTACCAGTTACTATGCTAAACTATTTCTATGATTATAACAATTTCTATAACTAATAAATTCGAACACCACACTTCCCCTTTGAGCATGAAATGCTCACATAAAATCATCCTTTTTGTCTCAGTTAATCAACAGGGACTCCACTTCACACTGTACCATGGTGTTTACAGATATGATTGATGTATTAATACCATGAAGTCCTTCATCATGCAAATAGTGTTGAGCAGTGTCCTCAACTACTACCAGACCTAAGAAGGCCAAAGGAAGAGAACAGAGTTCATGATGACAAAAGAGCAGCTACTCTCCTGCAGTGGGATAGATGAGTCTATGCCTTCAACCTTGACTGCATGTGGGGTCGACAAGAACACTTGGTGAGAGCCTCTCCACAAATCACCATCCAGCATGACTCACCCACCTGGTATGGGGGCTGGCATTGGTCGTCCTGTCAGAACCTCGAAAGGAGATACTCCTAACTGTCTGTGAGTTCTCCCATGTTGCACTGTTAAAACTATGGCTAATGCATCAGGCTAGGACAGCCCAGTTTCTTCCCACATCTTAACAAGCTTATTTTTAATTGTTTGATTAGCTTGCTCGACCATTCCCCCATTCTGAGGATGGTAAATACAGTAGTGACATAAGTTACAACCTAACCACTTGGATAGGCAGCATACCAATGAATTTACAAAATGTGTCCCATTATCGCTGGTGCTAGGCAGAGGAATACCCCACCTTGAAATGATGTCCTTCAGCAGGTGTTTGGCCACAGTGCGTGCATCTGCCCACTTGGAAGGGAACGGCTCAACCCACTGAGAGAAAATATGAACCACTACTAAACAATGCTTGTATCCTCTGCTTGGAGTTAATTCAATAAAATGGAGCTGAATGTGTGAAAAGGTCCATGGGGCAGAGGAGTGGTTAACGTGGGTAAAAAGGTTGCCTCAACAATCTTATATTTCATACATGCTACACATTTCTGACAGTACGCCAATGCATAGGTGGTAAAATGCAGGGCTTCCCAGTGGCAGAACACTGCTGTCGCCATTGCATCCCATGAGGCCTGGTCTAAACCATGAGCTGCTTTGGCCATTCCTGGATAAGCACTATGGGGAAGGAAAGGCTTCTTACTTGCAATGTGACAAACAACATCATCCTGCCCAACCATCCCTCTATGCGTGCATTGTTGTCTTTCATTGTTGTCATGGATGCACCAGATTGAATTAAAAACATATCATTAGGTAGAGCACTCTGATCTTCCGGAACCATCATCAATTCTTTAAGCGGGGCCTGAGGAAACAACGCGGCCCCTTTTTTCCACATCTCTGCTGCCGCATTGCCCTTGCTTACTGGATCCTGATGCCCTGTGTTTTCCTGGCACTTCACTACCACCACTCGCTCGGGCAGCAGGAGGGCTGACATCAAATTTTCAACGAACTTGTGATGCTGTATCAGTTTTTCTGAGCTAGTCAAAAATCCACGCTGTGTCCACAATGCCCCATGATCATGGCATACCCTAAAAGTGTAACTTGAGTCAATATAAAAAGTAACTTCCAAGTTGTTTTCCAATACAAAGGCTCGTGTCAGTGCATACAGCTCAGCAGCCTCTGCTAACCAAGTACTCGAGAGGTGTGCCTCTTCCAAAAGGTTTCCCTGGGAAGTGACCACCGCATAAGATGTGGAAGGGCTGTCATCCGACAACCGCAGAGAGCATCCATCCACAAACATTTTCACACCATACTCCAATGGGATGTCACTTAAATCTGGTCGTGGCTTCCAGCACCTCCAGACAGCTGTGCTCTTCACCAGCTATTTCAGTAGGCAGTAGTGAGGCTGGGTTTAGTGTCAAACACTTCTCTAAAGAAACATGTGCAAAGATTAGTAGAATATTCTGGTAGTAAGTCACCCATCCTGGAGTCAGGTGAGTGGTTCGCGCCTGAAAAAGAATCACTTGTACTGCGTGGGACACCTTAAACACCGCTTCATGCATCTGCGCCAAGTCTTCACAGGAAAACACTGCCTGTACCGTGCCTGCCAGGGCTTGCAAACATGCAGGGAATATAGACATGACTGCATCCAGCTGTTTGGAATAGTATGCAACAAGATGCTGTTTTCCCCCACGACTCTGGATCAGTACAGACGACATGAACCCTTTCTTTTTGTCCACGGAAAACACAAATTTTTTAGTGTAATCTGGAATTCCTAATGCAAGGGCAACTGTTTAAGGCTTGCTTTAAGTCAATCAAAGCAGCTTCTCCTTCGTCTGTCCATGTCAGTCCGTCTGTCAAGGAAAGGCCTTTACCATGTATCATGTTCAGCAGTGGTTGAACTTTTTGCACATAGTCCTGAATCCGTGGGCGACAATAACCAGTCATACCCAGGACAGACAATATCTGTAATTTAGCAATGTGTTTTAGCATACCCACTATTGTTTGTATTTGTTTGGTCCCTAAAGAATGACCTGATGGGGTCAGGACATGTCCTAGATAATCTACCTGTTGTTTAGCCAGTGGGGGGGCTGCGGTGGCACAAGGTCCCCCTGTGTGGCGGGTCTGGAGTTTATGCCCCGCTTGTGGTCCCTTGCAGTGGACTAGCGCCCCTTCTCATGAAAGCTGTTGCCAGCTGAGCAGAACCGTGACATTATAAATCGAGAGTTCTTAGCCATTTAATTAGCCCTGGAGGAATGGAGGCACTGGGTAGAAGGGACCTCGCACCCCTTCCTGGTCCTAACTGACCACTGTAACCTAGAGTATCTTCAGAAAGCACACCGGATGAACCCACACCAGGCCCGATGACCCTTGTTTTTTACTGGGTTTGATTTCACTTTATCGTATCGACTGGGTTCTAAGAACATGAAGGCTGACGCCCTCTCATGATTGTTTGCCACTGATGCACTGACCGAACGCTCAGAGCTGATCCTACCTGAGCACTGTGTTGTGGCCCCAGTATGCTGGCACTTCTTTCAGGGACTCCAGGACGCACAAGCAGCTGAGCCCAGTTTAACTATAGCATCGGAAGGAAAGGAGTATGTGCCCGTGAAAATGCGACCAACACTCCTGCAGTGGGCCTACGACTTTGCCACAGCCGGTCACCCTGACGTGCACCAAATACTGTCTCTCCTCCAAGGGAGGTTCTGATGGCCCTCCATGCAGGAGGATGTCCAGGAGTATGTAGAGGCCTGCACAATCTTCTCCCAAGCTAAAACTCCAACACAGAGACCTGCTGGCTTGCTGGAACCACTGCCAGTACCCTCGTGGCATTGGTCTCATGTAACAGTGAACTTCCTGGTGGACCTCCCATCAGATGGTAAGACTGTGATACTAACCTTGATTGACCGATTTTCCAAAGCCTGCTGCCTGATTCCATTACTATGGTTGCCCACGGCCCTGGAGGTGGCGGAGGCACTATTCCAACAAATCTTCCGCCTATACGGTCTGCCTGAGGACATTGTGTCTGACCGTGGGCCCCAATTCACCTTGAGAGTGTGAAGGCATTCTGGGCAAAACTGGGGGTTTCGGTGAGCCTCACCTCTGACTACCACCCCTAGTCCAACGGGCAGGTGGAACAACAGTAGCAGGATACCAGTCGCTTCCTCTGCAGCTACTGCACCTATCAACAGCACCAGTGGCCCCGGAACCCGCCCTGGGTCGAGTATGCCCACAACGCCTTGATCCTCCACAGTTATGTCATCGTTCCAATGTATTTTAGGGTACCAACCTGCTCTCTTCCCTGGTGCTCCGGCCTGAGCAACGTACCTGCAGTCAATGCCTAGCACCAGGCCAGTGGGGAGGCATGGCATGCCACCAAGGCTCATCTCCGGCATAGCGCCCTCCACTAAAAGCAGCAGGCGGACGGCCACCGGCATCCCCTCACCTTCCAGCCAGGGCAGAAAGTGTGGCTGTCCACCCAGGACCTGAGGTTATGCCTCCCCTCCAAGAAGCTCAGCCCCCGTTTCTTCTGACCCTTTGAGGCCCTTTGCCAGGTCACGCCTGTCTCCTATAGGCTCTAGTTGCCCCGGGATTTATGGGTTCATCCCACCTTCAGCATTTCTTTGCTCAAACCTGCAGGTCCTCTGTTCTCCAGGCACCTGGTGATGTCATGCTGAGGCTGCCAGCCAAGTCGGCGGCGGTTGATGGGGACTCAGTGTATGCTGTTCAGGCGCTCCTTGATTCCTGTCGACAGCGAGGGGGCCTGCAGTACCTAGTTGACTAGGAAGGTTATGGCCTGGAAGAACAGTGTTAGGGGCCTGCACACGATATTCTGGACTCTGTTGTTGTTGCTGATTTCCACAGGTCCCATCTGGACCAGCCCAAGCCCCACCACAGAGACCATCCTCCCTCGTGTTGTAGGGGCGGCAGGCGCCACCCATGGAGAGGGGGGTACTGTCACTCCTGGTGCCCCTGGTACGCTTGACGACTGCAAGTCTAGCAAACGCATGCTTGCCAACCACCTCGACCCCCCTGGTGATGACCCCGGAGATGCAGTATAAAAGCACCCGCTCCGACGTGCCTGGCTGCGGAACCTCCAGCTGAGAGACATTCACCTCACCTATCTCTTCCGACACTAACTCTTCTGCTCTGTTCCTTGGGTGCAACCCCGTGTGATACAAATAAAGTGAGTTAGCATCAGCACTTTTACTTTGTCTAAAAACAATCGTAATAACTGGTATATTAGTGAAACAAAAACATAATGGCTCCAAGTGGGTTGTATGAGACATAAATATAGAAATATAACAGACATATCAGGGAGAGCTGATTGTATATGTGGTGATGTGTGTTTAGGGAAGGGGGGCATAGTGGTACAGCAGCACAGAGGGTTTAGCCTGTGCTTGCTTTCTGGTGGGTCTGGGGTTCAAGTCCCATTTGGGGTGTGTTGTAATGGACTGGTGTCCCATTCTGGGTGTGTCCCCTGTGCTGCCAGGCCAGGCTCTGGATCACTGCAACCCTGCTTGGGACAAGCATTTTTCAGTCAACATGTATGTTTACATGTGCTGAATGTTTTTACATAATGTAAAGAGTATAACCAACTCAGTGTGTGCACCCATTAAGTTAGTTTAATGGTAGAATGATAATTTTTTCTCCTTACAACCAAGACAGACCTGCTCTGTCGCAACAAATATAAATATATGTTTGACAAATGACTTTATGTATACTTATCCAGTTTACTGAAATGTCAGTGTTCCTTCATCAAAAAAGTGTACACACACACACACACACACACACACACACACACACACACACACACACGCTTGTCCCATAGAGGGTCACAGGGAACCAGAGCCTACCCAGCAACACAGGGTATAAGGCCAGAGGGGGAAGGGACACACCCAGGACAGGACACCAGTCCATCACAAGGCACCCCAAGCAGGACTTGAACCCCAGACCCACTGGAGAGCAGGACCTTGTCCAACCCACTGCGCCACTGCGCCACCACACCCCCCAGGCATCAAAAAAGTAATTTATCCTTAATGCCCCGTGGATCCATTTGGTTCTGCAGCAGTGTAACATGACTGACTTATTTCTTGACTAGCAAATGAATGAGTGACATATTTCAACAGTTCTTGATGCCATGCCAGTTGCAATGACCTATTGAAGTTTTCTTGCATTCAAGACATTTCTTCCATCCTTTCCATTCAATGATTAATTCGGGGTAGAGTATCAACTTTGTATTGTGCTTGCTTCTCCTAATAAGTCCTGGCAAACAAAATTTTATTTTTCTAGGACTTAGAAACTGCTTATAGCCATGATTTTTCATCTGTCACACTACTATGAACACTTGACTTTTTTCTATGTGTGAGTGACGAGTAAACGATGATACTTTTTTCTGACTTAAATTTTAAAAGACATCTTTACATTGACACAAAAAATTAATTTTGGCATATACACAGTTGTATGAAAAAGTAAGTACACAAAGATTTAGCTTTTCGACAGATGGCCTCATGTTCTTCTCAAGTACTCCGGTACAGTGTGAAATGCATGGTTGACTCTGTGATGACAAGCTGGTCATGCCATGAGATAGAAAAGCAACTCCAAATCATAATGCTTCCACCACCATGTTTTACAGTTGGGGTATGATGTTCTTTTTGTCAAAGGCAGTTTTTTTGGTTTTTCCAAACATGTGACATAGTGGCCAAGCACATCTAGTTTTGTCTTATCTGTCCAGAGCACATTGTTCCAATAGTGCTCATCTTCATCAGGGTTTTGTGTAGCAAATTTTAGTGGTGCATCCACGTAGATACATATTTTTTGAGACCTCAAATTAGGGCAAAGTTGTGCATATGAGTGAAAAATGTGGTTTTTCAATTACTTTTTTTTTTTAAACATCACCTTTATCTATCAGTGTTGTTAGAATGATGATTCAATATGCCTAGGATAGTGCTTAGAGCTACCACCTTTGGATCCAAAGGTTGCAGATTCAATTCCCCTTTCTGGCTGTTGCAGTCTTAAGCAGTGTACTTACCCTAAATTGCTCCAGTAAAGATTAGCCATCTCTACAACTGGGTAAATAATTATGAGTAACTTAACACTGTAAGTTACTTTGGAAGGAAGTGTCAGCTAAATGAATAAAAGTAAATGATTTTTAACCTATCCTGGAAACATAGGGGGCAATGCAGGAAAGTCCCTGGATGGGAGATGTGTAATGAGCACAAAACTGACATTGTTAAACCTTTGAAATAATACTTCATACTTTAGTCTTTAACAATGATCTATATTAGAAAATTATACTCAGTTGCTCTGTACTTTAACTTTTAAATCTACAGGCAGGCCCAAATTATGAATGAGTTCCAATCCTATGTCCGTTTTTAAGTCGGATTTGTACTTAATTTGGAACAGTTAGGTACGCTTCGTGTCTAACGCCAGTTAATCAAATGTTTTGTCTTAGTATATAGTATATTTTGTATCTTTCTATGCATAAAAACATTAAAGAAACACTTTGGATACATTAAAACATCTTTAATTTAACAATACAGTAATAATAATAATAATACAATGTAATGATAATAAATAAATAAACACACACACACACACACTGTCTGAACCGCTTTCCCATTCGGGGTTGCGGGGAGCCGGAGCCTAACCCGGCAACACAGGGCACAGGGCTGGAGGGGGAGGGGACACACCCAGGAGAGGATGTCAGTCCGTCACAAGGCACCCCAAGCGGGACTCAAACCCCAGACCCACTGGAGAGCAGGACCCGATCCAACCCACCGCGCCCCCCTCATAATAATAATACTGATAACAATAATAATAACAATAATAAATGTAACTACATACAGTATTTATAATACAGAGACACATAGAAAGAAATAATAATAAATAACTATGCATAAGATCCATACTATTCACTATTCTTTCTCAACACACTCTATGCAACTTCTTGTCCAAGCAGTGGTGATATCCTGCCTGGACGACTACTACTACTACTGCAACTTTCACCTCTTTGGCCTTCTGGCTTCTGCTATCAAACCTCTCCAGTTGATACAGAATGCTGTTGTACAAGTTGTGTTTGACCTGCCAAAGTGTTCTCATGTGTCTCTCCTCCTAGACATCTCTGCATTGGCTTCCTATAGCTGCTGGGATTAATTTAAAGACTCCGGTTACGGCTTACAAAATGATCAACAGATCTACTCCCCGACACTAGAAAATCTAATCACCCCAACCAGTCTACAACTTCTGAAAGTCAAAGACAACTTTGTTATTCTTCTTATAGATGAGTTACACATACACACACATTTTCAGAACCACTTGTCCCATAGAGGGTTGCAGGGAACCGGAGCCTACCCAGCAACACAGGGCTTAAGGCCAGAAGGGGGAGGGGACACACCCAGGACAGGACCCCAGTCCATCGCAAGGCACCCCAAGCGGGACTCGAACCCCAGACCCACCGGAAAGCAGGACTGCGGTCCAACCCACTGCGCCACCGCACCCCTCGTTACACATACAGAAGAACGTAATTTCGTTTCTCTTTGGACCTTAGTGAGACATAAAACATACAATGCAGTGTATTAAAAAGATCAATTTAACAGACGATTACAGATGAGACATGTAACTTACACTGTAAACTAGAACAATTAAACATTAGACACTTGAGACTAGACTAGAGACACTAGACACTAGCTGCAGGAGTAGTAATAAATTAGATAACTGTTTTGAGTGTATTGTTATTTGCTTAAAGTGATATGTGCATTGTACAAAGTAACATGTTTTGTTCAGGTAACTAGTGCAGACTTTCTTTAATATGAGTGGGAAAAAGAAAAAAAAAAACAATCAGCTCTGTCAGGAGATCGGTATGCATGTGGTCTGGGGGTTTCTGCTGTTGAGGATTATCACAGCCTGAGGGAAAAAGCTGTTGCATAGTCTGGAGGAGGAGGGCTACTTGGTGATCCCATGCAGAAGAGGTCCAAAATACAGTACAAAGGTTTTTAGCTTGGGGGGCACGGTGGTGCAGTGGGTTTGACTTGTGCCTGCTCTGGTGGGTCTGGGGTTTGAGTCCCACTTGGGGTGCCTTGTGATGGACTAGCATCCCATCCTGGGTGTGTCCCCTCCCCCTCCAGCCTTGTGCCCTGCATTGCCGAGATTGGGCTCTGGTGAATCTGCTTGAGGCTAGCTGCTTCAGTTAGTGTGTTTGTGTTTGTTTTGTTTTGGCTCCCATGTGGTGGAATGACCCCCCCTGCTGAATCTCTCTCAACATTCAGGGTTTCAAAACTTGCCATGTGCTCAATGAACATGTACATGTATGTTATCTGTCTCTGTAATTAACAAAACCCTATATGTGGCTACTCATTTAATGTATACTGGTTTATACTAGTATATGACAAATCAGCTGTACCCAAGAATTGCCTGTCTGTCTCCTAATCTGTCCTTCTGTTGGTGTACTGTCACACTTTTTCTATTCTTAAAGATTTACATTGCTTTTTGAGAAAAGCTTGTTGTAAAATAATAAACTCAAGTGTTAATGTACATGCATGACCAATGGATTCTGTGACATCTACATTACATTAATTTATTTAACATTTATCTCCAAAGCAACTTCCAAGAAGATCTATGTAGTGTTATCAGCCCACACACACTCCTTATTCACCAAAGTGACTTATACTGCTAGATACACTACTTACAATGGGTCATTCATCCATCCACCAGTGGAACACATGCTCTCTGTCACTCATACCCTATGAGTAAACCTGAACAGAATATCTTTGGACTGTGGGAGGAAACCCATGCAGACACAGGGAGAACGTGCAAACTAAGCAGACTGAACAGGGTTGGAACCCACAGCCTCCCACATCACCCAGGTGCTGTGAGACAGCAACCCTACTTGCTCTGCCACCATGCTATCCTGGGAACCTGACATGGTTCTCAGAAAAAAAAAGACTCTTGTTGAAATACTTATCATCATTGATTTGAATTGTATATCTGTGATAATATGTAAGGAAAGTGTTGTAGCATCTTTATAAGTTATTGCTATGCTGAAAACATGTAAACAAATAAGCCCCAAAGATCAAAGTTACATTTACATTTATTCATCTAACTGATGCTTTTCTCCAAAGCAACTTACAACGTGAAGGTATTTACAACAATTGACTCATTTATACAGCTGGGAAATTTAACTGGAGCAATTTAGGGTTATTGCCTTGCCCCAAAGTACTACAGCCAGAGATGGAAATCAAACCTGTAACCTGTTCCTGTCCAAAGGAAATAAGTCTAACCACTAAATTACCAGCTGTTCCTCATACAGTGTAGTATCTGCCTATCTACCTGGTATAGAATAATGTCTAAGCAGAAAAACTCATTTCAATAATCACAGTCAATAATTTACATTAAATGTCCCATATTCTGCTTGGACTTGGGTGTCCCTTCCCTTAAAGTCCTATTCTTCCTTAAATAGGCTCCAGACCACCACAATCCTGAATGTTCTAAGCAGTTACTGACAATGAATGAATAGTTGTCAGTGAAGCGGGCAGGAGACTGAGGTATGAATGTAGACCCAATCATGGGATCGTTATTGTTGATTCACAAGGGAGCAGGCATGAATAGTAGTCAGGGAAAGGCGTAGGTCGGTCAATGCGCAAACATTTCTGTTGGGGTGAATCCAGAGTCGTGCTTGAGGAGGCGATGCCTGAGTCAGGAACCATGGATGTTGGGAGCAGGGAACGAGGGATGGAGGAAAATGAGGGACTGGGAAGGATGGGTAAGTAGTCGATGGTTCACTCATGAGCACAGGAGATATGGGTTTCATGGATGATATTCTGCAATGAGGGGATGCAAGTGTAACATTTTTTATACCCTGCTGCTTTGATTTCGGGCAGGTGCGTGCATTTGAAGCGAGGTTGTAGATATGAAAATAGTGCAGAAATAGACTGAAGTAATATAATTGAGTTATTTATAATTTCTATATAAAGTGATTGTGAAAACATCTCTAATTAACAAAAAAGATGAATAAAATAATTTCCTGTGAAACTGAGAATTCCTTCAAAGTCTAAAAGTTACAACATATTCTTATAGCACTTATAGATAAGAGACAAAATAAGCGCATATCAAATTCTTAATCCATACAAATGAGAATCTCAGAATTACTTCTGTGTTACAAAGAAGCATGTATGGAGTCTATTTTGACCCCAGTAAGTGTGCCAAATTTTTCTTTTTGAATTAGTCTGTCTTGTCCTTATATATATTTACACTGGGGAAGAGTTAGGATTGAGTTTCATCCACATAGGTAAGAGAAAACATGAGATGATTACATTACCTTTTGATGGGCACTTTCACTGTTGTGAAAGGAACTTGGTAGTTTCTTTCCTCTGAACAAACGTTGTCCAGAGGAAGGAAGCCAGAATCTTGGTCAAGAGGCTAACGCAGGAAGTCAGGAACTGGGAGATCAGGACAGGGGGTACTTCATTGCGCGTTATATTTTGCGTTGGAAGTGCGTCGCTGCTGTTCGTGGTGTTTCTGGTAAGTGTAGTTGTTTTGCTACTGCTTTTTCCCGTCGCGCATTCGTGTCGTGTAGCTGTGCAGGTTGATAGATACAATCGGTTGTGTGTTTCTGTAGCATTGCGTGGCACTGTAATTATTTTGTTTGTTAAGTAGTATTTAGTGGTTTGTTAAGAAAACTGCTCTCCGGATCATTTTTGTGTCCTGTTGCGGGAGTGGGCGTGACTCCGTGAGTTCGATTAATCACGTCTGGTTGGTTGTTTGTTTTGGTCGCCATTGCTGGTGTAGTTTTGGTTTCGATTAAGAAGTCAGCTGATAGGCAGTAGCCCAGTTTAAATAGCAGCTGGTGACCTGTAGCGGCAGCGGTTGCGGCAGCCTCTTAGTTCTAAGACTTGGGGTGCAAAGACAAGGGAGTCTACCTGTGGAAGTCATTCCACTGAAGAAGGCCACCGTTGCAGTTGTCCTCAAGGGAACATGTGTCCAACATCTCTGCCATTAAAGTCTTCTACAGTAAGCGAACCATGCGATTTTGCCACCGCTGAAGACCTGGGCGCTCTCGCTGCTACAGCAATCTGATTTATCCTCACATTTCAAACCTTCCATCTTGCTTTACTTTCTCTATGGGACTCTGGAACTGCCAGTCTGCTGTGAGAAAAGCTGACTTTATACCAGCCTATGCCTCCCATCTCTCACTGGACCTCCTGGCCCTAACTGAAACCTGGATCACCCCAGACAACTCAGCCACACCTGCAGCACTCTCTGCTAACAGGCCTGCTCTTTTCTCCCCAGTGGGAATATTTTGTTCTCTCTTTTAACCTACATGATCTGTCTTCCTTTGAATGCCATGCTGTCTCTATCACTGCACCAGTCACTCTTGTTGTGGTTATCCTGTATCGCTTTCCTGGCCCTCTTGGCTGCTTCTTGGACGACCTTGACATCTTGTTGAGCTCTCTGCCAGGGGACAACTCTCCACTGATTCTCCTGGGTGACTTCAACCTGCATGTCGATGACATTCATGCGAGCAGCCTTCTGTTGCTACTACAGCCCTTTGATCTCTCTCTGTCCCAATCCCCTGCTACTCACAAAGCGGGCAACTGTCTTGACCTTGTATTTTCCTGCACCTGTGGTTGTCCCGTTCTCTCTGTCATGCCGCTGCATGTCTCTGACCACTTCTTCATTTCCTTTTAACCTTCCCTCACCACTAACTCCTTGCCTCTTCCTGCACCCATTATCACCTTTTGCAGCAAATTAAAATCTCTCTCACCTTCCTGCTTTGCCTCTGCTACTCTGGCCGCTCTCCCTTCTGCTCCACAATTCTCAGAACTATCTACAGATGATGCCACTAACACTTTTCTCTCTGCCCTGTCTTCCACCCTTAACTCTCTCTGTCCTCTGTCTTCTAGATCAGCACGCCCCATTGCTACCCCATGGCTGTCTGATACGTTAGGCGCTAACAGGACCAAACTGCAGGCGGCAGAGTGAAGATGGCGTAAATTCAAAACTCCATCGGACCTAGATGCTCACCAGTCACTCTTAGCTGCTTTTCAGTCTGCTGTCTCTTCAGCTAAAACTTCCTTCTTCCACAACAAAATACAGTCTGCATCCAAAAAAACCATACAGTCTCTTTGCCACCTTCTCATCCCTTCTGTGTCCCCTGCCACCTCCTCCTCCCTCTCCTCTCACTGCTGAAGACTTTGCTTTGTTTTTCAGAGACAAAGTCAAAGCGATCACTGATAAATTCTCACCATCAACCTGCCCGGTTCACGCTGGACCTCCCTGCGAAGCTATCCTCTCCACCTTCAAGTCGCTCTCCGAATCTGAAGTCACTGACCTCCTGATATTGCGCACAGCCACCACCTGCTCACTTGATCCTATCCCATCATCACTCCTTCAGAATATTTCCCCTCAACTCTCCTCCTTCATCTCTTCTGTCATCAACTCCTCACTCCCCTCTGGCTGTTTCCCAGCTGCCTTCAAAACTGCTCTAATTTCACCTCTGTTAAAAAAAAATCCTCCCCGGACCCCAATATGGTTGAAAATTATAGACCAGTCTTTCTCCTCTCGTTCCTGTCCAAAACCCTTGAGCAGGCAACCTGTGATCAACTGTTCGATTTCCTCACCAAGAACCATCTCTTTTATGGTTATCAGTCTGGTTTCAAAGTTGGTCACTCCACTGAGACCACGCTTCTGGTGGTATTTGACGGTCTCCAAGCTGCTAGAGCTGCCTCCCTCTCCTTGGTCCTCATCCTTCTTGATCTGTCTGCAGCATTCGACTCTAAATCACCGGATTCTACTCTCCTCTCTTAACCAGCTTGGGATCAAAGGTGTGGCACTCAGATGGTTTGAGTCCTACCTCTCTGAAAGATCCTGTCAAGTGGTCTGGGGGAGCTTTCATTCTTATCCTCTGCCTCTCTCAACCGGTGTTCCGCAGGGCTCGGTATTGAGTCTTCTTCTTTTCTCCATCTACATCTCCTCCCTCAGTCCGGTCATAGCCTCCCATGGATTCAAATACCACTGCTATGCTGATGATACCCAGCTCTTCCTTTCCTTTCCGCCTTGTGTGTCAGACATCTCCGCATGCATTGCTGCCTGCCTGTCAGACATCTCTGCATGGATGTATGATCACCACCTCCAACTCAGCCTCTTCAAAACAGAGATTCTTTACCTCCCAGCTGGCCTGTCCTCCTGTCACAACCTCTCGATCAAACTGGACAACTCACTCATTTCGCCTACCTCCTTTGCTAAGAGTCTGAGAGTAACGATTGATTCGAGTCTGTCATTCTCTCAACATATTGAAGCCACAACCTGGTCCTGCAGATACATCCTGCATAATATTTGTAGGATCCGTCCCTACCTCACTACTGACTTCGCCCAACTACTTGTCCAGACCATGGTGACTTCCCGTCTGGACTACTGCAACTCTCTTCTGTGTGGCCTTCCTACTAATGCCATCAAACCTCTGCAGAATGCTGCTGCACGAGTTGTGTTTGATTTGCCAAAGCGCTCCCATGTATCTCCTCTACTCATCTCTCTGCACTGGCTTCCTATAGCTGCCCGTATCAAATTCAAAACCCTGGTTACTGTGTACAAATGCATAAATAGAACTGCTCCCAGCTATTTACAGGACTTGATCAACCGCTACACCCCAGCCAGGCCCCTTCGCTTATCTACTTCTTCTAGCCTGATGGTCCCGCGCACGAAAGGCAAAGCTCGGAGGTTCTCGGTTCTGGATCCGTTGTGGTGGAATGACCTTCCCCTGTCACTCAGAACTGCGGAAACTCTGTCTGTTTTCAAGAAGGGTCTGGAAACCCACCTTTTCCAGATCCACTTTGCCCAAGATCTCTTCAGATCATCTATGGTGTAACCGTTCATGCATCGTAACTCCAGAAGCATCCCCAGATACAACCTTTATTCAGCCATTACTCTGGTATTCTACTGCTCATTTGTGTATCTTATAATATTTAATTAAAAAAAATTGGTAGGAGGGTATCAGGATTTGTCTCTCCTGTGTCTTATGCACCTACTTAAACGATGAACCGCTGTGCAGCAAGTGGTAGGGAACAAAGTAGGTTTGCTTGAAACTTTCATGTCTGCAGCTATGTCTCCTTTTCTCAATGCAATGCATAAATTGTACTTTTGCTGAGATGTACGTCGCTTTGGACAAAAGCATCTGCTAAATGAATAAATGTAAATGTAAATGGTAGGGAAGAGAGAACCAGGAAAACAAGGAGCATGAAGAACTGTGGTTATCACAAGTGATCGTGGAGGCTGCAGTTGCTTGAATGAAGTTCCGTGACCTGGGATGTCGGGGTAACCCCACTTCCTTCATGCGCTGCAGGTGCGTCTAACTGGCGTGAGGTCATGGGCATGGCAGTCCCCTGTCGTACGAGTGGCACCAGTTGCGGTACGGCTCTTGGGAGGGGAGGGCCAGGATCCAACACATCACGTGCTGACAGCCAGCATTGTTCCTCTAGTTGGTAGACCTCCCAATCCATCAAGTACTGCAATTCCCCACGCCAGCGCCTGGAGTCAAGCAACTCCTGCACGATATACGCGGTGGTGCCTCCGACCTGCACTGGAGGGGGCTGAGTGATGTCCGGGGGCTGCTGGAACAGGGACACGGCAAATAGCTTTAGGAGTGACACATGGAATGTCAGGCATACACACAGTTGTGGGGGAAGCTGGAGTCTATATGTTACTGAGTTGATGCGGCCAGAGGACTTTGAACAGCCTGGTGTATCGTGGGCTGAGTTTCCTGGATGGCATTTTCATACTTTAAGTCCCGGGTGGACAGGCAAACCCGTTTCCCTGACACAAAGGTGAGAGTGTGATAGTGGCGATCAGCCTGCCACTTGTATTTTAGGGTGTTTCACTGAAGGTGATCCTGGACGGCTCGCCACGCCTCTTCGCTCTCCTGATACCAGGTATCCACCGCTGGTTCATTGCTAAGGCCAGGGTGCCAGGGAAACAATGGAGGTTGATAACCTAAAAGGCACTGGAATAGGCAGAGACACGTGGACGAGTGTGTCAGCGAATTGTGCCCATATTCAACCCACAGGAGCTACTGGGAGCACTGGTGCTGCTTACAGCTGCAATAACTGTGCAGGAAACGGCCGATGTCTTGCTGGAGCCGCTTCACCTGCCCATTAGCCTAAGTGTGATATCCTGAAGTCAGGCTGACTGAGACCCCTAGATTATGCCCAAAGGCCTTCCAGACCTGTGAGGTAAACTTACAGCCGGGGTCTGAGACAATGTTCTTGGGGCGGCCATAGAAGCGAAACATGTTGTGGAACAGGACCTCTGC
Source organism: Scleropages formosus (assembly GCF_900964775.1). Classification (NCBI taxonomy): domain Eukaryota; kingdom Metazoa; phylum Chordata; class Actinopteri; order Osteoglossiformes; family Osteoglossidae; genus Scleropages; species Scleropages formosus. The sequence continues at coordinate 856,561 of NC_041818.1, forward strand.
TGTCTCTTGGACTATGTGGAGTTCTGAGAGAGGAACATGGTGGCATGCTTTCAAAAAGTGGTCAATCACCATGAGCACTGTGGTCTTACCATTGAATGGTGGGAGATTCACAAGGAAATTTACCGCTACATGAAACCATGGATGGGCTGGCACGGGTAGAGGTTCGAGCAGACCTGCAGGCTTCTGGGTTGGGGTCTTAGCCTGCGGGCAGGTGGTACACATGTTTATGTAGTCCCGGACATCCTCTTGGATGGAGATTCACCAGAACCGCTTTAGGAGAAGGGACAGTGCCCGGTTGTGCCCTAGGTGGCCTGCTGCTGGGGAGTCGTGAGCCCACCACAGGAGCGTCGGTTGCATACTCACTGGTATGTACTCCTTTCCAGCTGGTTTGTCTGCGGGACCGGGCTCAGCCTCCTGAGCCGCCTGGAGATCTAGAAGAAACTTCTATTGCACCGGAGCCACTACACAGTGCAGGGTTTGTTCTCTTACCAGGTTGTCAATGGCCCACTGCAGTCTAAATGAATCGGTCCAGTGTCCAGTTCTCCCTCAGTATGCCAGTTCAGATTGTAGGCGGCAGCTCAGCCCATGCCGAAAATTGGCTAGAAGGAATGCATCATTCAACCCACTCTGCCCTGCCAAGGTCCGGAACTCTAAAGACTTATCAGCAACTGAGCGATTCCCTTGCCCGATTTGCATTTTCTGATCGCTGGTGACACAGACTAACAGGGGGTGGTCAAAAATGGCTTTGAAGCAATGTTTTAATGCTTCATATGTGTTGTCGGTGTGGTTCTTCCACATCGCTGTGGCCCACAGGAGCATCAGACTGGTCAGCAGCGCGAGGAGGTAGGTGATCTTACTCTCTGCGGTGTCATACACATGAGGCAGGCTGGTGAAGATGAGCTCACATTGCACCAGGAACCCTTAACACTTTGCCGGAGAGCTGTCAAACCAATTGTATGTGGCCAGTGGGGGGTCTTGAGCAGGCACCTGTGAGGTAGTCATTACTGGCACAGTGGAGGTTCCTGGCACAGTGTCAGTGCCAGAGGTCAGAGGTGTTCACCACGCCTTTCTGTTGAAACTCCTGGACAAGCCCCTGGCACACCTTGGTGAACTGGTTCAGGGACTGCTTGTTGGGTCCCAGTAGCGCTCTTTGGGAAGCGAGCGCGCGTTGTAGATGCTCCAGCGAACCTTCCGTCATCGCAGCCACCAGAAAGAGAGGAGTTGGACCCAAATGCAGGTGCAAGTGTTTATTTGGTTACATGGTCAGACAAAGGGCAGGCAAATGAATAGTCAAAAACAAGCAGGATGTCACCGATTAGCAAATGTTGTCAAGAGGAAAGAAGACAGAATCTTTGTCAAGAGGCAAATGCAGAAGGTCAGGAGCCAGGAGATCAGAACGGGGGTACCGGGAGGGAACAGGGAAGTGAGAAATGGAAAAACACAGAACATGGTGAACTGTGGTTATCGCAAGCTATCATGGAGCCTGTGGTTGCTCGAATGAGGTTCTGTGTCCTGGGATGTCAGGGCAGTCCTTTTATGTCCCGTCTCCTCGATGTGCTGCAGGTCTGTCCGATTGGCGTGAAGTCATGGGCGTGACAATAGTTGAGACCCTTGTTTTTCCAGTCTACCATAGATTTAAGTATCTTAGACTCTATCAGAAAGATGGTTTTGGTGAAGGTTCCTGTGTTGAAGCCAAAAAAAGTTGCAGACTTGATAATTAAATTAAAAATGGAACAGTGTCAAAACCAGCTATTTTGAAATTTAGAAGATTGTTAGACTATTATTATTACAGTTTCATGCCATCATTGTTTGAGGCTATATCTTCACTTTGCGAATGGATAAGTTGGAAGTTTAAAAAAAAAAGAAAAAAACTGGCAAGTGCCAAACTATTTGTCATCTTAATATTTATTGAGAGGATTAACAAACAAGATGTATTCTCATCCTTTAATATGACTACTAATTAAGAATTTGCATAAAAGTTAAAACCTTATAAACGACAAATATTGAAGTGTATGCTAACAGAAAATGGGTCATAAGTGGTTTAGAATGACTTAGGATGAGTCAGGATGAATTTTTGGCCATAGCCTGGGGTTACAATTATAATACGCAGAAATTTCCTAGAATTGCTGCTTGGAAAAAAAAGGGAAAATATTTGTTTTCACTGTAGACCCAGCGATATATGGATAGGTATGAAATCCTTTTACAGTGAGAAACTATGACAGCAAGGACTTAGTTTGATGAAGTGGTGCAAAAAAAACAATACAAACATAATGAAAAAGATAATAATTACTTTAGAGGTTGAAAGTGATGACTACGTTACTTGAGTGCTTCCAATTTCAATGCTTGTTCATGTTGATTTTCAAATAGAGCCCAAGACTGTATACCTGTAATAACACTTTGCTTCAGTGCTATTTAGAAACTAATTAATTAATTGGGGAATGCAACATGAGAAAAAAAAAGAAAACTATTTTACATTTACATTTATATGTTTATTTAGCAGATGCTTGTCTCCAAAGTGACTTCCAATGGATACTATGTATTTTGAAGTGGATTGAAGATGGTTCCACAGTTGTTCTCCGGATAACAATTTTTGTCGATAAAAGTTTTTCCACATTGCCAGTTATATTTCTGTTCACATTATAAACCAGGTTTTACATGTGTCAAGTTAAAAAGGAAATTCAAGCTTCCCATGACATTGAAATTGCAAATTGTGACAACTTTCCATAACTTCATAGTTATTTTTCAGGACATGGATACTTTAGATTTAACTGTAAGTTGACCTTTGCCTAAAACTATACATTACTACACTATACATGAAAACATATTAAGTTATAGCCATGGACTAACAAAGTCATCTGCATAACAATTGTGTTAAGTGTGGCCAACTGTCACACCCCCCGCTCTCACACAACCAGAGACACCTGCGGCTGATCAAGAAACGGGAGTATAAAGGGCTGCTCCGGACGCAACAGATCGCGGAACCTACTGTTCAACATACTTTGACCATTTCGTACAACCCTGTTCTCTTTGACTCCCTCTGTTTTCTCTGTTCCTTTGTTTGTCTGCCTCCGTGTCATCGTGTCCCTGGTATTCTGACTCTCTGCTCATTTCCTGATCATGTCTTTTGGGTCTTCCCTGAAACCATGATTGCTCCTCTGTGATCCTTTGCCTGTTTTTTGGACCACAAGATTTTGCCTGCCCCTTTGAATATACACTTGCAATTGGGTCTGTTGCCTCTCTCCGTGCGGAAACCATGACACCAACAGCGGTTTTTCCATGAAAAACTGGAAACACCAATTTGGTGAACACTGAGTTTAAAATGATTTTAAAGCAACACTAAGCAAAAAGGTATATGGTTTGAGGATCAGAGATAAGACGTAAGACTGACAGCTTGAGAGGGTTAGTGTGATTACTAGGTGAACACTGTGCTTGGCAGTCCACCTACTGGAGTCATGTGAGGATATATATAACCATACTCTTCACACTGTTCTCGTTTTCTCACTTTCAAAGTGCTGATCTTGCCAGCTCAACTGGAAGCGAAACGGTTTGCTGATTACTCATGCAAAATTGACGCAGGCAGCAAAATTTTGAGAAAATAGAATTGGCTTGATTGTTGAGTGGCTCACACATGTAGTATGTTCCCTATTCGGTTACAGTGAAATGAATATAATTGTGAAGGTGGAGACAAAAAAGCCAAACAATTAATGACTAATTATATTCTGGAGAATTGCACATGGAGCATGATTTCACAATATGAATAAAACTTCATTTTAAATATGCTTTTTGTAATAGTAATGAACTGTGATAATAATAGTCTAACAATCTTCTAAATTTCAAAATAACTGGTTTTGACACTGTATATTGACTCCAATGAACAATTTTCACAGTTGCTTTAGATATGATTGATGGAAGAAAAGTGACTCTAAGTAACTATGTAAAATTTTCTAGAGCAACATCAATGTTTTCTGTAGAAGTTGAATATAAATACTAAATACTACACCCCTACTACTACCAGCACTATGTCTACTACTTGTCATTTTTAAAATTTAATCCACTTTTCAAATTGCTATTGTGTCTAAATTGTATCTTCTCTGAGTCAGCTAAGCAATCTTTGCTACCGGTGAAGTCATGCTGTCTTAGTTTCAGTGTTTAATTAGGAATACCAAATTAGTCATTTAAAATAATGTTTACAATGGTAAATAATCATCATCAAAGCAAACTACAACAAATATATATCCCTGCTCACTGGGCTACACATCCTGTAGGTATATAGACCTGTAAATTACTGATACCTTTGGAAAGAAGTTTTCAGGGTCAAAGCTGGCCAGTTTGGGGAGGGTGCGGTGGCACAGCAGGCTTGTCCGGGTCCTGCTTTCTGGTGGGTCTGGGGCTCGACTCCTGTTTGGGATGCCTTGTGATGGACTGGTGTTCCGTCCTGGGTGTATCCCCTCCCCCTCCAGCCTTGCTCCTTGTGTTGCCGGATTAGGCTCCGGCTCGCCGCGACTCCGCTTGGGCCAAGCGGTCTCAGCCAATGTGTGTGTGTGTGTGTGTGTGTGTGTGTGTGTGTGTGTGTGTGTGTGTGTGTGTGTGTGTGTGTGTGTGTGTGTGTGTGTGTGTGTGAGCTGGCCAGTGGTAAACGCTAGGATTTAGAGTTTCTGACACAAATATTTTTAGAAAAAGGTAATTTTATTTCCTTGTTTAATTCCTTGGCATACACATTCCAGTGTTGTGATATAAAATAACTGTATAAGTATACGTAAAATAACTGTGTAAGTATACTTATTCCAGAGTATGTTGATGTGGTAAGACCTAAGTAATTACTAATGGGTTACCATCTGACCAACCTCCTGAAGTAAGAGTAATCTGAAAATTGTATTATTAATAATAAACAAGACCATATATAGCCTTTTTATCGCCATAGGTAATTGTACGTGACTGTTGATGAGTAGCTAATTCAAAGTTCTTTTAAATGAGCCTCAGTTAATGTGTAGTACTGGAGGAGGCATACAACATTTAATAGTTATTAGTAACAACTAAATAAATAAAACTTAGCCAACTGTTACCTACTGCAAACATTACCTACTGATTAAGCACTCTTCCTTATTAGTTATCAGTAGTTTCTGCAGTGTTAATGAAGCACTACCCATTAGTTCTGCATTAGTTCCTGCATAACTACCTATTAACTACCTATAAAGTATGGAACAGCATTCTAAAGTGTTACTGAATATATATCTATATAGTGACTGAATATTTTTATAGAAAATATTTTAGGGACAGGGGGCGCGGTGGCGCAGTGGGTTGGACCGCAGTCCTGCTCTCCGCTGGGTCTGGGGTTCGAATCCCGCTTGGGGTGCCTTGCGACGGACTGGCGTCCCGTCCTGGGTGTGTCCCCTCCCCCTCCGGCCTTACGCCCTGTGTTGCCGGGTTAGGCTCCGGTTCCCTGTGACCCCGTCAGGGACAAGCGGTTCTGAAAATGTGTGTGTGTGTATTTTAGGGACAGATTGCTGAAAAGACACCTTACCAGTATGTAAAACTTCAGCATGACTTTAAATGCCAAGGTAAAGAATTCATTAGGAATCGGTGGCATGAGCAGACAAAATTCATGGTTGCTGAAATGATATTGTAAAGGAAATGGAAAACGTAGAATATTTGCAAATATAAATCTTATAAATTGTATCCTGTTCAAATTTCTGAAACATAATTATTAATGTTTTGTAGAGTTAAGGGTGGAGTATAGAGGTTTTGAAGAGCTGAGCGTGGAGCCTCTTGTACAGAGCTTCCCTCACAAGGGCTAAGAATATTGCTGTAATAGTAATAATGAATACTGACTGTTCTTGCTATTAAGTGAAAGTTCTGTATATGTAGCTTGAGTAACTCAAACTTGTAGGTAGTGTTCTTCAATGTTTTGGTGTGGGATGTCTACACTTCCTTGTATTTCACCTTTGTGCATAGCCTGTGTGGTTAGGGTAGCCACAGAACTGCACTCAACAGTTGCACATTAGGTGTCTTTCTTTCTGCTCTGTGAGTTATGGGGCTGTAGGTGAAGTCAACTTTCTTAGTGAATCTCTGACATTTTGACAGCATTTGTGCTCTAATGCATTATATCTCTCACATAATTTTCATTTCTTTTAATTTCAACTTGTATTATGTAGCAGAAATCATAGTGAACCTTTGAGTAGCTCACAGCAAGCCGTGTTCACCCAAATATCACTACTGTTCCTAATGACTTCCTATTGACACAGGACATAATTCAATGGCATGTACTTCCTTCATGTCGCATAAATTACATTTTCAGTGGTGACAGAGTCCCTCTGATGTTTTTTGATTACTTTTACCAAACAGCTGGCAGCTCTTAGTGATGGATTGCTACTGCAATTAAGCCAGTAGTACTTTTATTGAACTGTACATGGTGTATCCCAAAATTCAGTGATATGCTAGTGTGACACACCTGTTCCTCAACAGGGAGGGGAATTAAGGAGGAAGGACTTACACACCTAAACACATCTCCTGACAGTGAAAAGGAGACTGGGAGTGAGAGAGAAAAAGAGGAAGAGAGAGAGATAACCCACACCTGACCTGTCCACATACACCTCTGCCCTCAGCATAAGACACTGAGCACCACTGTAAGCAGATCAGCATGTGTTTTGCAATCACCCCAAGTCTCCCGGGTGATTTCTGTTATAGCTGTTTAAAACACGTGTGGGTTTCTTTCACGGTCCAAACACATATTTTAGGTGAACTGATTAATCTGAGTTCCCTGTTAGAACTTGTGTGAGACATCCCTGCAAAGGACTGATGTTCTGTCTAGGGAGTATCCCTCCTTGTGGCTTCTTACTTTCCTCAGCTGTGCACATACTGTAATACAACTGTGGTCCTAATGATTATGACTGTCTTTGGTCTTCCACTTGTTGAGATTGCTTTTCGACATTTCTTATTAGGCTGTTTTCCACCACTACTCCATGTATTCACCACATCTCCCTTGCAATAAGTATTGGCATAGGCTGCTATTGCTTTGCAGAGACATTTGCAGCTCTGGACAATGAAGAATGAGCCCTTAACTATTTATTCAGACTGTCACTTTTGTGCCTTGATGTTTTTTCTAGTGGGTAGCTTAGCTACTTGGAGTGCATCTTCATAGCCTTCTGATACTAATGTTAGCTTTGCGACACCTGGATTTGGGATTTGATTTGAAATCAATTGGACTGGTTTCAGCTTCCGTCAATTACAGTGCTTAAGATTGCTGTTTTGTTTTGTACCAAGTTTCAAGTTTCAAGTTTATTGTCATAGATACAAGTACCATGTACATGTATCATGAAAATCTTCCTGAATGCTTCTCCACAGACTATGGGCAAGGACAATAGAAATACTGCACAAACAAAACACTGTCAATGACAGTAAATAACAATAGCAGCAATGACAGCAATAACAAGAAATAATGGTAACAGTAGTAACAATAATGGTAACAGTCAGAGAACTCAGAACGAGAGAATGAGAATGCTTAAAGTGACAGTGTAATTTACTAATGTGTTTGGCTGGAGCAGTCCAACTCTAGTTACTAAAGGTGGCACATTGGTTAGTGTTGTACAGTCTTACAGCAGTGGGGTAAAAGCTGTTCCTGTACCTAGCAGTGTGGGTTCGAATAGACCTAAGCCGTTTTGCAGATGGCAGGGAAGAGAAAAGTGCCTGTGTGGGGTGACTATGATCTCTCATGATGCGCACCATCTTTCTGAGGCAGCGTGTGGTGTAGGTGTCCCCGACTGCTGTAGCTGTGTGCTGATGATTTCCTGAGCTGTTTTGACCACCCTCTGTAGGGCTTTCTTGTCCTATATGGAGCAGCTGACACCCCAGGATGTAATACACCCTTTGAGGATGTAGTGGACTGTAGTGGACTGTAGTGGACATCCAGGCTTTCTTCAGACGCCTGAGGAAGTGGAGGCGTTGATGGGCCTTTTTGATGGTTGATGCTGTGTGCTCAGTCCATGTGAGTTTGGCAGTGAGGGTGACCCCGAGGAATTTGAAGCTGTTGACCCTCTCTACCATGTCCCCTCCTACGTAGATGGGTGCCTGAACTGTATCCTGTTTCCTGAAGTCAATCACCAGCTCCTTAATTTTACTGGCATTTAGAGACAGGTTGTTCTTCTGGCACCACTCTGCCAGGAGCCTCACCTCCTTTCTGTAGGCCATCTCATCGGTGTTGGTGATCAGACCCACAATGGTGGTATCGTCAGCAAACTTTATGATGGTGTTGGAGCTGTGACTGACCACACAGTCATGTGTGAACAAGGAGTATAGCACTGGGCTCAGGACACTTCCCTGTGGAGTGCCAGTGTTGAGGATCAGCGGGGAGGAGGTATTACTGCCAATCCGCATACGCTGGGGTCTGTTGGTGAGGAAATCCAGGATCCAATTGCACAATGCGGCACTCAGTCCCAGCCCTAGTACTTTCTGAATCAGCTTGGTTCGCGGATCTTATTATACCAGTAATGGCAGTTGAGGGAAATACATTATCCACATATATTTCTTATTGTTTTCATTACTTTAATTATTCAGTAGGGATGGGAATGTTATTTGTCTTTCTACTCTGGTACTTCTATGAAAGAAGGTTATTGGATGTGAAATGTCAAAATAAGTATATTGTTAGAGAAACAGCAAGCTTTTGAGTTGTCTTTTGGAGTGACTATTAGCTACAGCATTTTGTTCTTCCAGCTAGGTCTAAGATTATTACTAAAGATCATAACACGTTGACGCTGATTCTGAAAAGAGTATCCCCGGTGTCCTACCAGTTGCATCTTACACTGTGTGTCACAGGTGTCCCCCGCGTGTGTGCATCGGACCCAAATGCAGAGCACAGGAGGACTGTTCAGGGGGCGATCCAGAGGACATGGTCAGAAAAACAGGCAAAAAGTCACCGAGGTTCAAACGGAATCCAAGGGGGCAAAATCCAAGAATCGTGAACCAGGAAACAGGCGAGAGTTCGAGGTAAACCAGAAAGCCAGCGACGAGGAGTAGGGCGAAGGGTGAGGAGCAGGACGAGGAGTGAGGAGCGAAGATCAGGACGAGGATGGTGAGTAAGTCAGGAGGCTGAACAAGGTTCTGCACTGTGCTGTGTTCTGCACTCCCTTCTTATATCTGTGTTTCATTATTTGTGGCAGGTGTTCCCTGTTGCGACACCATGGAGGGTGTGACACTGTGCTATTCCAAAAAAGAAGGAAAAAAGATTTAACCAGTCCCAATGCTACATCTCCACTGTACTTCATTTATTGAAGTATATAAGTTTGTAGATACTTAAAAAATTGAATTTTAGTTCTAAATGTGAATTTGTGCTATTCCACTGTATGTTTATTAAGCTGAGAAGCCAACTACAAATTAAAGAATATTTTTTTTAATATTTTGACTTGTTGAGAGGTGCAGTGGAACAGCAGGCTTGGTGTGCTCTTGCTCTCTGGTGGGTCTGGGGTTCGAGTCCTGCTTGGGGTGCCTTGTGATGGACTTGTGACGGCCTGGTGTCCCGTCCTGGGTATGTCCCCACCCCCCTCCAGCCTTGCACCCTGTGTTGCCGGGTTAGGCTCTGGCTCGCTGCGACCTTGCTTGGGACAAGCGGTTTCAGACTGTGTGTGTGTGTGTGTATGTGTATATCTATTTTGACTTGTTAACCTATTTTGTTTTCTTGCAGTGTAAGTACCCTTATACAGTACAGATATTCTGGTATTCAATACAATGCAAAAATGTACATTATGTTTCATTGTTTTACATTAAAAATACCATTTTGTTTAACTTTTAAACTTAATGTTTTACCTCCACGGGGGGCGCGGGGGCGCAATGGGTTGGACCGGGTCCTGCTCTCCGGTGGGTCTGGGGTTCGAGTTCCACTTGGGGTGCCTTGCGACGGACTGGCGTCCCGTCCTGGGTGTGTCCCCTCCGACTTTACGCCCTGTGTTGCCGGGTAGGCTCTGGTTCCCCGCGACCCCCTATGGGACAAGCGGTTCAGAAAGTGTGTGTGTGTGTGTGTTACCTCCACATAGATCTTACAGGACATCAATTATGAGGGTGTCTGTGTTAGAACTACAAAACTGAAGAATAGCATTAGCTGCTGATATAATATAAGGGTGTGCTGTAGTGATTTTGAGCTGATTTCATTAAAGAGGTGATTTAAGGCCTTATGCTTTTAATGGAAAGATTATGAATGAGCACAATATCATCATATAAAAATTTCATCTTATATTCTTGTTTCAAAGGCCTTCTTTACAGAATATGTCGCAGTGAGAATTAGTCAAAGTAGTAATTGAAAAATTTAACCTCCTCCTCTAGTCTGCAATGCAGGCTAGGTTGACTAATTTGCATAAGATTGCAACCTCAAGGCCCTTCCAAGTATTTTATGTGGCTACCTTGACATTATAAGTCAATGCCATTTAATGTGCTTGCTGTTTTTCATATTGAAGCGTTCCCTTTGATATGAATTATATATTAGTCTGAAGTCAAAGTGTGCTTTATGTGTGGCTATCTCCGGCCATTAAAATCACTTTTAACTTTGGAGATTTGTCCATGTCCATAAAAACTTGGTAAATACCTCTTTCAATATTACAGAATCACAATACTTGCCTGTGTTGGAGCGGTGACCATGCCCCCTTGGACTCTGATCTTTTGCTGTTCTGTTTCAAACAGTTACAAATGTCTATGCACTCATGGGAAGTATGACATTGCCAGTATTTTGGGTGAACCTCTACCAAATACGTTGCATGATACTTACATAGCCATATACAGATCACTTTTTAATTTAAATTTTATCTGTTTTCAAAGGTTCTCTGTTGTAAAGGTTTAATCTGGGTGCTTTGGTTCCTCCCACAAACCAAACACATGGCTTTCTGGTGAGCTGGTAACTCTACATTGTCCTTAGTATCTCTTTCCCTGTGTGAGTGAGTGAGTGAGTGAGTGAGTGAGTGAGTGAGATTACACATCCCATCCAGAGTTTTCCTTGCATGGATCCCTATATTTCAGGATGACTGCAGCCCAGAACTGAACAAATGCTTACAAGTGTTTTTAACCCAAACAGGTCATTGTGTCTGTGTGCTCTGTGCCACGCCCATGCCATCGCGATAATCGGATACACCTGGACCTGGCAAGATAAAAGGCAAAAACAAACCGAGAAGGACGCGGAACCATGATTCGCCGACCCAGCCAGCGCCCTTGCTTGAGTCAACCTGCTCCTCGCTTTCATCCTTGTCCCCAGTCCACAGCCCGACTCCCTCTCCCGTGACCCCTACCTTCCTGTGTTTTGATCCGTGTTTTCGTGTTTTGACCTATTGCCTGTATTCAACGACAACGATTCTGGATTGCCCAATAAACGACATTTGCAGTACGAAGACCCACTCCTGTCCCCGACCACGGTTCCTGTCTTACCCCGCTAACTCCTGTGTGCTCCGCAATTGAGTCCGCCTCCTACTTCCGGACGAGAACATGGCACTCTGCTATTCTATCCTATCCTGGCTCTTTCACTTAATCATATTTTTGACTCATCAATTCTCAGATGAGGTCTCAAACAAATTTTATTAAAACAAACACTAGCCATATGACTAGAAGTTTCCAGGATTTTATTTGGAAATGGGGGGATGGCAGCCTGGTGAGCAAAGTGGTGCAGCGAGTAGTGGTGCTGCCTCACAGTGCCTGTTGGGTGTGAGAGAACCTGGGTTTGATCACTGCTCAGTCTGTGTGAAGTTTGTATGGTCTCCCTCTATTTATATGGGTTTCCTCCCACATTCCAGAGACATGCAGTTTAGGTGGACTGGCGATGCTACTTTGTCTGTAGTATGTGAATTGGTGTGTGCATGTGTGAGTAACCGGGATGGACTACGGTCCCATCCAGGGTGTACCCTTCCAGTCTTGTACACAGAATAGGATCCAGTTCACCATGACCCTGCTGAAGACAAGCGGTTATTGAAAATAGATGGATGGATGGATGGATGGATGGATGGATGGATGGCAGCCTAATCAATGAAACCCTACTCACTGTCATATTGTCAGGTCAAAAAAATGAACTTTATACTTTCTAAATTACTCACGGGAGCTTTGACCAGTTGAATTTCCATACTTCCAGCTTGAGGATGCACTTACTCATGGTATGATGCAGCAATTGCATTGTTAAACTACCACTAAATAGCCATTCTTTTCATCATAAACTGGTTAAATAATGTGCTAATGAATAACAAAGACATTATATTGAACATTCATTCATTAATTTATTTATTCATTTATTCTATGTAACTGCTTGTCCAATTCAGAGGAACACTGATCCAAAAGCATTTAGTATAAAGTAGAATTGACACTGGTGCCCACGTACCTGACAAAATGACGCGACACAACAACACAGCCACCGTGAACCCCTCTCTTGACAACCCTGGGACGTAGTATGAAGCACCAGCTCTGACGCACCTGGGCACGGAACTTCCAACTGAGAGACGTTCCCCTCACCTATCTTCTGAGGTTGACTGTACTGCTCTGTGCATTGGATGCAATTCTGTGTGATACACATAAAGTGTTGACTAAGTATCAGGAATTGAGTCTGCTTTCCTAATCCTCCATTCTTGACATGACAAGAATACACTGTGGACAGTATAGCAGTCCACCACAGGATTAATACAGAATATATACACACACACACACACACACACACACACACACACACACACACACACACACACACACACACACACACGTTTTTTGAACCGCTTGTCCCATCCGGGGTCGCGGGGAGCCAGAGCCCAACCTGACAACACAGGGCGTAAGGCTGGAGGAGGAGGGGACACACCCAGGACGGGACGCCAGTCTGTCCCAAGGCACCTCAAGCGGGACTTGAACCCCAGCCCCACCGGAGAGCAGGACCCGGTCCAACCCATTGCAGAACCCCCCATTAATACAGAATAATTCAGAATAAATATAAGTTGAACTGTTTTGTTTACTGAAATGAATCCACTGTATTACAGTGCCAAACATGCAATGCATGTTTATGTAACTGAATTATTAATTAGTCACTGAGTACAGCAGTAATATTAATACCCACTATTGAGTTTTGTCACTAGATCACTGTATATGGTGAATGGTAAAAGGGTACTGTCATGCCCACATCGTCAGCACAATGAGGAACACCTGGGGCACTGCACGGGGCAGACACATAAAAGGCTGCAGCAGAGCAAGAGCAAATGTGGAACCTTGTTCAGCCTTGTGAATTGTCATGTTGCTGCTCAGTATTCTTACTTTCTCGTCTTCTCATCCCTGTTTCCTTGCCCTCCTCCTATATTTCCTATGACTCCTTGAAATCACTGACCTCTTGCTTGTTTATCAACTATGACTTTTGGATTGCCCTCTTGACTATGTACACACCTAGGAAACCCTTGCCTGTCATGTGACCATGCCTCTTGGAATTGCCCACACTAAAGTCCTTTACTCTGCACTTGGGTCCGACGACTTCCTTCCTGAACGGAACATGGCAGATATAAATAGTGCTTCCCTTTACAGCACGCAGCTATAACAATGTACAGAAGTCATGATGTACAATCCCATTTCCAAAAAAAAAAAGTTTGGAATGCAAATAAAAAAAGAAAGCAATGATTTGTAAATGCTCTTTTACCCATATTTAATTGAAAACAGTACAAAGACAAGATATTTAATGTTTTACCTCATAATATTAAAATAGATTTATACATAGAAGCTAATTCTAATTTTGATTGTAGCAATACATTCTAAAAAAGTTGAGACAGGTGCCTATTTACCTATGCAATGTGTCAAAACACCTGTTTGGAATTTTCCACAGGTAAATAGGTGGATAGGTAACAGGTGACACTATCATGATTGGATATAAAAGGAGCATCCACCAGAGGTGTGGTTGTTTACATACAAGGATGGGTTGAGGCTTGCAACTTTGTACCAAACTGCATCTGTGAACAGTTTAGAATCAAAATTTTTCAATGTATGATTGCAAGAAATTTACTAAGTTCACCATCTACAGTCTGTAAAGAGCAAGGCCAATTAGCCTTCAAACCAATACTGAATGCCCGTAATCTACTGGCCTTCAGATGGCACTGCATTAAAAAAACTGACATTCTTCTGTAATTAATGTAACTACATGGGTTCCAGGAGTACTTTGGAAAACCGTTGTTAGCAAATGCAGTTCCTTTCAGGACTTACAAATGCAAGTTAAAACTATGCTATGCAAAGTGGAAGACATACATCAGCAACACCCAGATGCTCCGCCAACTTCTCTAGGCTGAAGTTCATCCAAGATTGACTGAGACAAAGTGGAAATGTGTGCTATGGTCTGACAATTCCACCTTTCAACTTGCTTTTGGAGAAATTAGACATCATGTTCTCTGGGCCAAAGAGGAAAAAGATAATCGTAATTATTATCAACGCCAAGTTCAAAGGCCAGCTTCAGGTAGGGTGCCAGGTATGGGGGTGTGTTAGTGGATATGGCATGGGAAACTTGCACATCTATGATAGCACTATTAATGCTGAAGGGAACATATGCATTTTGGAGCAACATTTGCTGCCATGAACACAATGTCTTTTTTGGGAACATCCTTGGTTTTTTCAGCAAGACAATGCCAAATCACATTCAGCGTGCATTAAAACAGCATGGTTTTGCAGTAAGGGTGCTTGACTGGCTTGCTTGCAATCCAGACCTGCCTCCCATTGAGAATGTATACAGCGTTATGAAGTGTAAAATACACCAACAGAGGCCCAGGACTGTTGAGCAGCTGAAGTTGTATATCAGCAAGAATTGGGAAAAAATCCCACTTTATACATTACAACAATCAGTAGCTTCTGTTGCCAAACCATTATTCATTGTTATTAAAAGGAAAGATAATGTAACACAATGGTAAATACACTCCTCTCCCAACTTTTTTGGAGTGTATTGCAGGCATCAAAATCAGAATTAGCTAGTATTTATGAAGATAAGTTTCAGTTAAAACATTAAATATCTTGTCTTTGTATTGATTTCAATTAAATATGAGCAAAATAACATTTGCAAGTCAGTGCTTTCTGTTTTTATTTGCATTGTACATAAAGTCCCAATTTTTTTGGAAAGGGGGTTGTAAAATATTTAAGGCAGATATGTACTTTCGAATACTGTTTGCAGTTAAGCCTATGATATTTTTGTGTCTGGCTCAGTCTTTGTAGAGTTTGTATTTTCTTTCCTTTTTTGCATGTTCTTCCCATGTTTTTTATTTGCAATTCAATGAGCTAATACAATATGTCACATTGTCTTTACACTAATTTGCCCTTTCTCATATCTACCACTTATTGGCTTTCTGACTGACCATTTCTGCACCAGGGCTTGAAGAAAAGTTCTTCATTAGCTTATCCTCAGTATAGTCATGACTCCAGTTTTTGTGAAAAAGGGCAGACATTTGTCACTTTTTTATTCCATACTTTAGCTATTTGATAATAAATGGGGAATTATGACACCACTGAATTCCTGCTATTCATATAGATATACCATTCCTTATTTGTGTATGCAAGTCTTTTTGTTATCTTTTGGTAAGCTGCCAGAAAGCACTGCTCATGAATGAATGAAAGAATGAATATCAACACAGACAAAAATCTTCTGTTAAAACTTAGATGACATCAATAGAGGAATATCATCATATATTTTTTTCTATAAACAATGTTTTCTTTTTCTGTTGACCACATTACTTTTTTAAAAATTTCTGAGAAGTGACTATTTTCATTTTTTCTTTCTGTGTGTATTTTACTATATTGCAGAGCTAGAAAATGTATTAAAGGAATAATAACTTTGCTACAACATCCAGGGTCCTCTAACAGGTGAAGCTGACAACTGTTTGGGAAGTAACCAGAAGTTTCAGTCTTAAGCACTTCCTCTTAAACAAAATAGACATCCACAAAAATCACAAAGTGAAAAACTTTGCAACTAAGACAATCACTTTGCCCGTTATGAATGTCACTCAACACTATAGGCCCATGTTACTACTGTAAAGCCACCAACCATTTCAACACATAGTGTCAGTGAAATTCCATAACCCCTCATTTATAAAGGCAAAAATGAGGATACGCTTCCAGCTCCAACTCTGATTCAGTAACACCTTGTGACATAACCAACTTCAGACACTTTAAAACTCCAGACAAAATAATCCAATATAATTCAATTCAATTATTGCTTAAAAACATCAATCTGTATGATTATTTTTTTCTTATTCCAACAGTGCCTGTAAATTAGGCGTAGGTAAGTGATTACATGCATGAAAATACTTGCACCCAAGAATATTAGTGACTGAGTGACTAGGTTTCCTGCAGAATCTGTGAAGAGAGAACCAGATTTAAAAGGGGTATGCACAAAGCTTTCATAAATTTATATTTGTGCAATGAAAAGAAATCATCCATTGTTCACAACTGCCTGTCTGAAGCAGGGTCATGGCAAGCTGGAGCCTTACTCGGCAACACAGGGTGCAAGGCGGAAGGCAGAAGGGGACACACCTAGGACATAGTGGACACCGGCTGAACCCACTGCACCACCACACCCCCAGAATAAATAGTAGATTTAATTTTGTGTTGTCTTGTGAAGTTTGTCTACAATTATTATTAGGTCTCTGTTTTAGTAGTTAGAATTTTGAAGCCTGTCCTACATGTTCTTCATATCTGAAAAATCAGTCCTGAAGATTTATTCTTTATAAGATTCATGTGGGTGTTAGAAAAAAGCAATGTGTTCATATATCCTCCCATTTGCTGTGTCTATCACAGCAAACTGAAAACACCACATGAAAATAATGAGGGCTCAACATTAAGTTGGAACACTATCTGTTTATCACCTAGAGAATGAGAGATCCCAGTTCAAATGGGCAATTTGATTGATGAACTTATTTACATCTTGAAATGTCTTACTTGTGCTGCTCATTTTTTGTGGATGACAACAAGCACAAACCCTCAGTGTCTTCTCAGCAATGGTCTGAGAAGGAGTACACACACATTTTCTGAACTGCTTGTCCCATACGGGGTCACGGGGAACCGGAGCCTACCCGGCAACACAGGGCATAAGGCCAGAGGGGGAGAGGACACACCCAGGACAGGACGCCAGTCCGTCGCAAGGCACCCCAAGCGGGACTCGAACCCCAGACCCAATAGAGCGCCACCACGCCCCCTCTGAGAAGGAATAATCACCATTAAAAACCTTTGAATTGCTGGAATGCCTCCCTGCAAACAGTGAACATCAAGGACTTTATTTATTTTACGACATAATCAGCAGCCAGGAGTATAATTGTGGTGCGGCTACACAAAGAGGGTCATCCATTTCCCACTGAGGGCAGCAATTAACACCTCATGCCTCACGTTATTAGTGCAGGAAACACAGAGGTCACTTGATTCCCTCAAGTTAATTTCACATCATCATTTGGTAATGTGTTAGGTGTATCTCTTGAACCCACTACTGTGCACTGCCATTTGCAGTTGCAGGATTTTGCAAGGAGAGCTGGTTACTGTTGACAAATAGATGTCTGTTGATTCCCTCAGATGTATTTTTTTCAGGATAGTACACCATGATAACCATGATTTAAATGCATGATTTTGTTTTCTTTTTTTACATGAACAGTTCTTATTCTTATAAAAGTTCTAGTTGGACCAGACCTTAATTTTTAATGAATTAGCAAGATAAATTTTTATAAAACCCTAATAAAATTTGAAGTATACCAGTATGACATGGGTTTGTTTTATGAAACAGTATATAAACATCAATATACTGATATTTGTACAAAGTATCCACAATGGATTTAAGCAGGTAATTATAATAGTAGCTTTATCTTTACTGTAAAATTCAAACCATTCCAGTATTTCCAAGGAAATTAGTTCATTCAGATAAGCATAGTCTGTTTGAAGAACTGTAGACTTAAAATAGCTCAAGAAGACTCTCAGTAGGGGGACGAGGGTGCGCATTGAGCTTGGTTGGGTCGTGCTCTCTGGTGGGCCTGGGGTTCAAGTCCTACTTGGGGTGCCCTGTGGTGGACTGGCATTCCGTCCTGGGTGTGTCCCCTCCCCCTCTCCCTCCAGCCCTGCACCCTGCCTTGCTCGGCAATTCCCCGACCCACCGTGACCGTACTCGGGATAAGCGGCTTCAGCCTATGTGTGTGTGTGTGTGTGTGTGTGTGTGTGTGTGTGTGTGTGTGTGTGTGTGTATGTATGTGTGAATGAGTGAGACTCAGTATTTTGCTGTCACTGGAAACAGTTTCATTTCCATTTATAGATATTATATTGCAACAATCCTTTGATTTAACACTGTTCTGTCTGTCATTGTTTCCCAGCGGGAAAATATCAAACCATTACATCTGTCAAAATGAGACAGTCATTGTTTTACGTTGTCACCTGAGATAATTACTCATTTTCCCAGTTATGCAGCCAAAAAATATAAACTTTATGATAGCATAAATTTATTCATTTATGTTGGAGATTATATTTTTGCCTGAATTTAGCAGCACATTCATGTAAAACCAGTTTCTTTCTATCTAAATCATATACTTCTATCTTGTGATGACAAATATGATTCAGAGAATTTCAGTGTTTCTTTCCTTCAAAAGAGAGAGCTGTGGTAGACAGTTGGTGCAAAAGGAATGAATTACTCTGGGAATCCACACATCTGTGAATGCAGAGAGTCATGACTTTCCAGAAATTGCTGGTACACCAACAGTGGTGAACAGTTCTTGATCCTCCAGGACGGATGATGACCAAGGACATTAAACTCTGCTTCCCATCAAACAAGTCCGGTGTTAACGTGACAGAGTAAGCCTGCCTCATTTTGCCATGAGGACAAAACCCACTCATTCGTTGTACAGTTAAACTAACTTAGTGGGTGCACACGATAAGCTGGCTATATTCTTTATATCATAGAGCATACACACACACACACATTTTCAGAACCGCTTGTCCCTTACGGGGTCACGGGGAACCGGAGCCTACACGGCAACACAGGGCGTAAGGCCGGAGGGGGAAGGGGACATACCCAGGACGGGACGCCAGTCCACCGCAAGGCACCCCAAGCGGGACTTGAACCCCAGACCCACCGGAGAGCAGGACTGCGGTCCAACCCACTGCGCCACCGCACCCCGTCATAGAGCATACAGTACACCTGATTTCCATCAACTCATCAGTTCAGTTATAAAAGAGTGAGAGAGAACTACTGCATTGTGGAATCTTTCACTCTTCTAGAGTAATTTCCAACCTGTTTGACAAGTACTACTTTAACTGTGCTAAGGGATAGTATCCTTTGAACCTTATTTTTTGTACCCTGTCTATCTCATGTTCATTTCTTGTACTTTTTCTACTTACCAATCTGTTCTTTGTACTTCCAAGTTTCCACTGACCACAGGGCCTTACAGCTCCCAGGCTTGAATCTTTACATTTACTTATTTCCTTATAACTTCTGATTGTACATTGCCCTTGTAAAAACTTTGCCATTGAGTTCATCTTAACATTGTCCTTGTGATCTTAATATTTCTATAAAAAAATAATTTTCCAATGAGTGAAGAGAAGCTAATTTCTCTTCCTTTATCTCTGAGAAAGAGGTCCTGAAACAGTAATCAGTAAGAATATCCATTTTATTCTTGATTATGAATAAAATGGCCTAGACACCATGATGTTACTGTTTTTAGACTGTTTTATGCAGCATATTGCAGTTCTAAATGTTTTGATGTGACCAGTATCAACTGGAAATAGGAGGAGACTCCAACACTTCTTTGGTGTCCTTTGGTACAGGCTATAACAAACCTTCTCACATCTCATCGTTGGGCACCAGTACTTTTTTGCAATTACTGATTGATATATTAAAAGTAGTATTTCTTAGTTTCATAGTTCCAGGCATTTCTTGATAATGACTTGTTTGGGTATTGGAAATTGAATATTCTGTCTTCTGATGGCTGAAATGTGTAACTACAAAATATAGACATGCTGAGTGGGAATTAAAATTCAATCTGAAACATTAGTTACTTTAAGATGGTAATTACTGTCCAAGAAACAACCATTGACAACACATGGCTTAATAACACCTCCTTTATAATGTCTTGCACTATTAAATTGAGGACAATTTCCACTCTTGGCAAAATTGTTAGGATTTTTCAAAACAAATGAAACTGCAACCCAGAAGCACAGAAAGGTTTCCTGGCCTGCCTAGTGTGGAAAATGGGATGCATTACTAAACTGAATAAATTAACTGAATAAGGTCTTTCTTTAAATGGAAAAGAAAAACTTTTCCTAAAACTATCTCATGTGTAGTTGAAAATATTGTGTTATATTTTATTTGTGCAACCTGATGAATTTTTATGAAGTATTCTCCTTCCTCTGAAAGTTTCGTTCTTTTTTTTGGTTATTGGATCAATGTAGTCTTTTAATAAGTTGAAATACTTCTTCTGTTCATCCCAGCAAGCTTTGCTGGGCTTTATTTGTTAATTGTATACAAGTAAACTAGTCCATGCAAATGATGCTGTGATCATTTCTCCAGTTGAAAATGCAGCAAGACTTAATAAAGACTTCTTATAATGCTCTGTGTAAGTACTAACAGCCATATTGCACTCATCCCTCTTCCATATTTCGATCAGGTTAAAAGCACTCCAAAGATCTAACTTTGTTAAAAAGTTAGCTCTGCATACCTGTTGAAGTGTAGCCAGTATTAATATCAAGGGGTGTAGTTACTGGACTGTGATGGTCTTCAGCCCCATCTAATCAAGGGTTAGATACAGGGTTGTGAGCTGGCATCTTTCTTTTCAGCAAAGAAAGACCTTGCTGATGCCGAAGAGGTTGATATCTTAATTATCCCCAGTTCTAAAGCCTCAGACTCATTACCCACCATAGCTTCTTCTTCATGTAGCAAGAGTGGATACACCTTTATGCATGGGAGACAAGGTAGAATATCTATAGCATAGTCCCATGGACAACACTCTTGAAGTTCAGCAGCTATATTAAAAACACCTGCTAAATCCTGATACACTTCAGAAATCAGAAGAGGCGCATGTTCTCCAAAACAGTAGTTCCTTAAAAACTCAAACAGAACAGAGGACCTTGTGAATCCAACCACAGGTGACCATAAATTATACAGTCTAATGGGGACTTAATGAATTAAAACTAAAATTGCTTCCAAAATTGTAAGGTGCACAGTCCACATATCTACAAACCCTGAAACAATTGATTGCCCATCTAAGGAACAAATGTGTAAATGTCATGCCCCCGGGAACAAGCCGAGTGACTGCACCTGCAGCTTGTTGACACAATCAGGTATAAAGGGAGCCCCGTAACTGCACAAGGGTGTGGATTCTTGAAAACACCTCTCTTTGTAGATTTTCAGTTTCAGCTTCCTGAAGCAGTTCCAGGCAGTGTTTGACCACCTGCTGCTGGTACATGTGGCCAGCGACCGCCTGATGGTGATCAGGCAGGGGAAATGGACTGTGACCACCTACGCCCTAGAGTTCCGGACCCTGGCTGGGCAGAGTGGCTGGAACCAGGCTGCCCTCATCGCTTTATTGACAACACGATCATTGTGAATAACCTCGCACGGGATCAACTACCCTGTCCTTGGCTACCCACAGCACCAATCTTGTGACACCCTGATCCCTCGCTCCTGTTTGTGGTGGAGGTGGATGCCTTGGAGGTAGGGGCCAGCGCAATCTTTTCCCAGACCGACCGATCCATCCATCCATCTTCTACCTTGCTTGTCCTAATAGGGTTGCAGTAGCAGCAGGGAGAGCAGAGATGTCCAGCTGCCCCTGTCCCCTGCAACTTCCTCCAGCTCAGCCTAGGGGATTCCCAGCTGTTCCCAGGCCAACTGTGAGATATAATCCCTCCAGCGGGTCCTGGGCTGACCTTGAGGCCTCATCCCAGTTGGCCGTGCCCGATATACCTCCAAAGGGAGGCACCCAGTGGGCATCCTTATCAGATGCCTGAACCACTTCAACTGGCTCCTCTCAATGTGGAGGAGTAGCGGCTCTACTCTAAGCTCCTCCCGGATGTCCAAACTCCTCACCCTGTCACGGAGAGCAAGTCCCAACACCCTGCGGAGAAAACTAATTTCAGTCGCTTGCATCCGCAATCTTATTCTTTCGGTCATTACCCAAAGTTCGTGACCATAGGTGAGGGTAGGGACGTAGGTCGACCGGGAAATGGAAAGCTTCACCTTATGGCTCAGCTCCCCCTTCACCACTACAGTCCGGTACAGTGACCGCATCTCAGCAAGAATTTCAGTATGGATAAGCCATATTGCTGGAGGTTAGTTCTACTGTCTACATAGCTTACTATATCTTCCATGTTACTTTTAATCATATCAGCAATAATGAAAGGTAAATTATTATCGCTGAAAGAATAATGAGACAGCATAGTAACAGAGAAAGCATAATTCTCTTCAACACAGGCAAGACAAACACTATACCTAATACAGCAGTTGTGTCATTAATAATTTAGTTTTAGAAAAGCAACAGTAATTCTGGTCCATGATTGTGTCTTTTAAATATTAAAAGCAATGTGTGATTTTAAATAAATAAACCTAAATAAAACAGCTTCAAAATGAAATGCTGACATTAGAAAAAGGGTGTCAAACTTTTTTTTTTTTTTTTTTTTTCTTTTTCAGGCATACCTCTCTTCTGATCTCCTGTGTACTGAAACATGTTGTATGTTTCTCTTTGTCTCTCTCACACACACACTTGTAGCTTGTGTAATGTACGCTGATTTATGGGGCAGTATACAAAAAAACTTACTACACATAACAAAGTGTCTGCATCTGGATTTCTGTTGTAATTCACTGTTGTTCAATAAATGCAAATGTGTATGTCACAAACTATGATTCCCTGAGCCTGTGCATCGAATTATCAACTAACACAAAACACACCTGAATTTCTTCAACTCATCAAGTGATGCTTCTGGCTGTGATTAGCATTACTTACTATGCCTATCAGCTGCTTTTACCAGTTATATTATCATTGTCAAGACATATAAAAGAAACAAAAGCATTTATTAATTCTGGTGCTGCAGGAAACTTTTCAGATATGTCACTTGAAAAGGTTTGGGGACACTTTGAAGAACTCTTAAACCCAGGTGATATGCCTCCCTTACAGGGCCTGAGGCTTTTGTGCCGACCAGGTTGGCAACCCAAGAACCTGCTGGTGGACACAGGTGGTGAGGGAAGTTGTCAAGCTGAAGAAGGAGGCCTTTAGGGCCTGGTTCGCTCTGGGGACTCCTGACTCAGCAGACAGGTACCAGCAGGTGACAAAGGCCGCTGCGGTTGCAGAAGCATAATCCGGGGCATGGGAGGAGTTTGGAGAGGCTATGGAAAACGACTGTTGGTCAGCTTAAAAGAGGTTCTGGAGAACCATCTTGCAGCTCAGAAGGGGTTGGAGGAGCTTTGCTCAGGCTGTGCTCAGCAAGGGTGGAGAATCTCTGACCTCTGATGAGGACATTGTCGGGAGGTTGGAAGGAGCACTTTGAGGAACTCTTAAACCCGAGTGATATGCCTCCCTTACAGGCGTCAGGGCCAGAGGTTTCCGGGCTGTCAGAGTCAATTTCCCTGGTGGAAGTCACTGAGGTAGCTGGTAAGATCAGATTGAAAAGGAACAATGCAGATTATACCCTGGCCATGGAACAGTGGACCAGCTTTTTACCCTCTCACAGATAATTGAAGGGGCATGGGAGTTTCGCTAATCCAGTCTAAATGTGTTTTGTGGACTTGGAGAAGGCCTGTGAATGTGTTACCTGGGAAATTCTGTGGAAGGTGCTTAGGGAGTATGGGATACTGGGGCCACTACCGGGGCCATTCGGTTTCTGTACATACTTGGCATTAAGTCAAGCCTGTTCAATGTGGGTGTTGGACTCCGCCAAGGTTGTACCTTGTCTCCACTCCTGTTTGTGGTCTTCATGGACAGGGTATCAAGGCGCAGTCAAGGCCAGGAGGGCATTGTATGTGGGAGTCGGAAGGTGACCTCTCTGTTTTTTGCAGATGATGTTGTCCTTTTGGCACTGTCACATGGTTGCCTCCAACACACACTGGAACGGTTTGCAGCCGAGTGTGAAGCGGTTGGGATGAGGATCAGCACCTCAAAGTCTGAGTCCATGGTTCTCTCACAGAAAAAAGGATGGCATGCCCCCTCCAGGTAAGGGGAGAGAATTTGCCCCAGGTGGAGGAGTTCAAGTATCCTGGGGTCTTGTTTACAAGTTAAGGGAGAAGGGAGTGTGAGATCGGTCGCAGACTGGAGCAGCGGCAGCAATAATGGGAATACTTGGCAATAATACATGGGAACACTTGGGCAAATCAAACACAACTCATGCAGCAGAATTCCGTATCAGCTGCAGGGGTTTGATGGCAGTAGCAGGAAGGCCACACAGGAGAGAGTTGCCGTAATCTAGACGGGATGTCATCGAAGCCTGGACAAGTAGTTGGGCAGAGTCAGTTGTGAGGTAGGGACGGATCCTACGAATATTGTGCAGGATTATCTGCAGGACTGGGTTGTGGCTTTGTTGTGCTGAGGGAAAGACACACTTGAGTCAATTGTCACTCCCAGACTCTTAGCCGAGGAGACAGGCAAAATGAATGAGTTGTCCAGTTTGATCGATAGATTGTGACAGGAGGACAGGCCAGCTGGGAGGTAAAGGATTTATTTATGTATTTATGTATTTGTTTGCTTGTTTTATTTTTTTTTTTCCATTTCAAGTGTCATGCAATAAATAAAATGTTGGAGAAATATAAGAGAATGTAGTACTATCCAACTGATACACATTTCCAGCATTTTTATGTCATCTTGCAGTTTCCTAGATTTTCAGCATAAATGACACATTGCTTTTGTGGATAAACTTCAGCAGTAACCCACACTATGACCAGATGTGGCACATTCAGCACACTTTCAATATTCATCTGTATCCCTCACAGTAAAAGGAGTCAAAAGGGGAAAAAAAAAAAGAGAAAACCCCTTTTCTCAACAGTTGATGTTTAACTTGATTTTTTTTTTAACTGCTTTGTTTACCACTGCTTAATGGCTCTGTCATTTACTGGCAACATTCTAACTTAACCTTTGTCATAATAGTAACATATACTACATTCATCTACATTTAGTTATTTAAGTTCAAGTTTCAAGTTTTACTGTCATAGGTACAAGTACCATAAGCAAGTATCATGAAATTATTCTTGAATGCTTCTCCAGACTATGAACAAAAATAATAGAAATACTGCACAAAACAATAACAATGAGTAATTCTAATAACAACAAATAACGGTAACAATAATAACAATAAATAACAGTAGACAGCCAGAGAACTCAGAACATGAGAGTGCTTAAAGTGACAGTGTAATGTGCCAATTTGCTTGGAAGGAGCAGTCCAACTCTAGTTACAAAACATGGCACATTGGTGAGTGTTGTATACTCTTAACAGCAGTGGGTTAAAGCTGTTCCTGTACCTAGCAGATGCTTTCTCTAAAGCAAGTTACAATGAATACTGTGCGGTGTTATCAGCTCACATACCTTAATCAATAAGGTGACTCACACTGCTAGAAACGCTACTTACAAGAGGTCACTCATCCATACATCAGTGGAACACACTCTCTCTTAATGTCACTTCCACACTATTGGGAACCTGAACACCACGTCTTTGGAAAGAAACCCACACAGACATGAAGAGAACATACAAACTCCACACAAACTGAGTGGGGATCGAAACCACATTCTCTCACACGAGCTAGGCGCTGTGAGACAGCAACACTACTCGCTGTGCCACTGCACTACCCATAGACACCATATTAGAAATCAACTCTATAGATTTTTTTCAAACCAAAATGAATGAAAAATTATAAATTCCGAGATTTCTTATTCTTCCGAGATCACATATTTCTACCTAAGTATGATTTGTGGAAGAAAAAGACAGTTTTCATTTTAGTTATACATCTGCGAAGAGGCCAGAAAGTGATCAGCCACACATTATTTTGAAAGTACAGCTATAGCATAAAATAATATTTATGCTAAAGCGCTACAATATTTCATGTTATTTAATGCCTTAGTTTTTGACTTTTGAGTTAGAGTACGCAGGGCTTTTATTTTGGAAATCCAAATTTGTAGTGAGAGGGCAGGCAAAGTTTTTTGAGGGGCGAATGTCAGCAAAAGGGGAATCCAAAAAGATGAGGTCGGTTATCCAAAACGAGCACAAACGTTCTAGGAGAGGGAACAGGAAACAGGGCAAAGGAAGGAGCAGGAAGGAGCAGGAAGGAGGGCACAATAGGCTGGGTCAGGAGTCACTAGTCAGTAGGCTAAACAAGGTTCCGCACTAGCTCCTTGCCTTCCTCAGCCTTTTATGCGATTGTCCAAAAGTGGCATCAGGTGTGCTTCGGTGTTCTGGCGGCAAGGGCTTGGCAGTACCCCCCCTCCAGAAGCAGCTCTAGACCCTCAGCGGTGGCTATGACTAGCACAGAAGTCCAAAAACATTTCACCATTCGTATTCAGAGCGGGCAAGCCGTTCTTCCCAATTACTCCCTGCCAGATTTCCCAGTCATTGCCAACGTGAGCGTTGAATCCTCCAGCAGCACTATGGAGTCTACAGGTGGGGCCCTGTCCAGAACCCCACCCATCTTCTCTAAGAAGGTTGAATACTCTGAACTGCTGTTTGGTGCATAAGCACACACAACAGTCAAAGTTTTCCTCTCTGAAACCTTAAGTCGCATTGAGGCGACTCTCTCGTCCACCTTTGTAAACAACTGTATGGCAGCCAGCTGGGGGCTTGTGAGTATCCCCACACCCCCTCGGCACCTCTCACCCCGTGCAACTCCTGAGTGGGAGAGGGACCACCCCTTATTGAGGAGTTTGGTTCCAGAGCCAACACTGTGAGTGGAGGTGAGCCCAACTATATCTAGTTGGTATTTCTCAACCTCCTGCACCAGTTCCAGCTCCTTCCCCACCCCCAGTGAGGTTACATTCCATGTGCCAAGAGCCAGTTTCTGTCGCGAGAGGCCACGACGCCACGTGCCACCCCACCCTCTGGTACATATTGCACCCAACCCCCACATTGGACCTTGCGGGTGATGGGCCCACAGTGCCTTTTCGGGCTGAGCTCAGCCAGGTTACATGGGCTGCCTGGCCACCAGGCACTCGCCTAGGAACACTACCCCCAGGCCTGGCTACAGGGATAGGTCCCAGTGACCCTATGTCTTTGTTCTGTGTTTATTATATCACATCTGCAATCTATTTTCCAATTTGCTCTGTGGATGTATAAATATACTCTACACATGGGGGTCATTATACTTTATTCCTGTGCCCAGATGTTACAGCAACACACACCTGTGTGAGCTCACTTCCAGATGTGACATTCAGTACAAAACACACATTGTCTAAAACTGCTTGGCCCAAGTAAGGTCAAGGCGAGACGGAGCCTAACCCAGCAACACAGGGCACTAGGCTGGAGGGGGAGGGGACATACCCAGGATGGTACATCAGTCCATCACAAGGTACCCCAAGCAGGACTTGAACCCCAGACCCACCAGGGAGCAGGACCCGGTCAAACCCACTGTGCCCCCACACCCCTGCAGCACCTAATGCTTCAGGCTATAAACTTTTTTCAGAGAAATTAAGTCTGCAAAGGCAGGATTTACAATTTTTTCATTAAGTAATTTGTCATTTTGTTGTCACAACATAAGATAGGAAAGTTATGTGCTGAACCTACTCTTTTGTAATTCACCAGTAACATACTCTTGATTCACTGACATAGCCCAGATACTCGCGCTACTGCACTTAATATATAACTGCACAAATAACAAAATATCAAGATGAAACAATTTTGATTCTAAAGAATTCAGCCTTATGTGCTTCCATTATAAGAAATTTTATAGCTTTTAAGTGTCACTGAAAAACTTCCAACTAATTGGCAACATGGTGTCACAGCTAGTAGCACTGCTGTCTCATGGCACCTAGGTGGTGTGTGTGAACATGGGTTTGATCCCTGCTCAGTCTGTGTGGAGTTTGCATGTCCTCCAGGTGCTCTGGTTTCCTCCCACAGTCCTAAGACATGCTGTTCCAGCTCACCCATAGTGTGTGAGTGGCAGAGAGAGTGTGTTCCACTGATGTATGGATGAGTGACCCATCGTAAGTAGTGTAACAATCAGTGTAAGTCACCTTGGTGAATAAGGCGTGCGTGCTGATAACATTACGTGGAGTTCATTGGACGTTGTTCTGGAGAAAAGCATCTGCTAAATAAATAAATGCAACTATTTAAACTGCACCATCAATCGACACAGAAATCAAAAGAAACTGTAACACACAGAGGTAGCGAGGAGACAAGAGGTTGGACCCAAGTGTAGTTTTTATTTGCAGTGGTTACTTCTTTGTGTGGGGGACATCCAAAATCCAGGTTGAGGGGCAGAGTGAGGGTCAAAGCCAAGCGTACAAATGTTGTCCGTGATACAGATCCAAAATTCAAGTCGAAGGTCCAGGCGGAGGTCAGAACCCAGAGGAACAGGTCACAGTCGCTGTGAGGACAGTTGTATCAGTGTGATTCCACAGCTTGGGCAGGTCGTAGTGCTTCTTTTGTACCTGCCATTAATGCTGTGTAGGTGTAAAAACCTAATCTGCTGATATATGGCCTGGAGCGTGATAGACAGACTTCTTTCCCTGAGAAACATATTGAATTTTCAGAAATCCATTTGTACCTTTCTGAAAACATGGCTGCAAGAGTTTTCTTTTTTAACTGAATGATATATGAATTGGAATTGGTTGGAATCCATCTAATTACTGAAATTTAACTTTCTCCTGCTTTCAGTTGTGTTAATACAAAACTTTGTGCAGTGACATATGCAATCTGTATGTGAAAGTCTTCATCAGTCAGCTTGCTGTCATTCAGACCATAGCCAAAATAAAAACATGGGTTCCCATATTTAGCACTAGTTGGTTCAGTGCAGCGTCATTAGGTATTTATCAGATGAATAGTGCATTATATTCTTCATATGCAAATACCTGTGTGAATTACAGGTACATCAAAAGCAGCAATTTAACACAAATGTTATAATATCAGCTGTAACAAGTCATGAATCATTAATGTTAAGATCATTAACGTAAAACCAGAAATTAGACAAGCACATTTTCCATATGCTGTATATCATGACAAAACTTCAGTGAGTACTTCAAGTGGATATGCAAAATACAATTCAAACAACAACAATTTGGTCCTTAAGCAAATGCAGGTCATGCATGATCACAATATAGCTTTTTTTTTTTTTTTTTTTAGTGCCATATACATATTTCTGTGTTGGAGAGAACACAAATGGTTTGGTAACTTATTTTGTCAGTAAGGTGACATTTGCTGTTGATGAACCAGAAGTGTTTTTGAAGGGCAACAATGACACAGCTTTCAATAATGGAAGTGACATGTAAGAAGATCCGATTTCTATCTTAAAGGACAAAAATGTCCTAAAGGGAAAAAAGCTGAAGTGAAGGACTTGATACATGAGGAAATGTACCACTGACATTATGAAAGGTCTGATGGTGATTTTTATTTCAGAATCATTCAAGCGTTGACTTATTAACCTTTCAAGTCAACAAGGATTGCATGCTAACATGGAAAACTTGTGGTAACTGGTGTTAAGGGAATCACAAGTTCATAACCTCGTCCTGTTGCTACCTTTGCAATTCAGCTTAGAACAGTCTCACACTAAAATACTGCAAAATATTTTACATTTCTGCTTACAGAAGAAGGCATCCCATGAGGGCTTTTATTTGGCTTATTCTGCTTGATGATACCGTCATTACTCCATATTTTTATGTTATCAGTGAGTTCAGTCATATACATTTTGTGCATTTCCCTCAGGTTTTGTCTGTCTTTCTGTGTAGAATATGTAAGCACTAACTACAAACTTGTAAAACGGCAAACAATGATATTGTGGCGTGCAGCGCCGTGGGTTTGGATGGGGCGAAGAAGGAGGCAGAGGCAGCGTTCATGATGAATGGTTTATTTGAACACCAGCAGCAGGGAAATAATGCTCTCGGTCCTAGGACCCCGTTTCATCTAGGACCTGTGCCTACAGCCAGCCTGCTTAACGTCCCCAGGCTCTCTCCCATTTCTCCCCAGGCAGATGCAAACACCCCCTTTTATTCTCCGTGTGTCACCAAACATTAACCAATAACAATAAAACACATTTCCTGCTAAAAACAGTAACACGGGTCGTTACAATATTAGCATTCTCATGATAATAGTTCAATATGTTTAGAATTTCAGAGAGAAAATGTGAAATCCTGTGGAAAAAGTACAGCTCATCCCTCTGCTATGGTGGAAATAAACAAACTAACTGCATTTAAGAATCACATATCTGCAACGTTGTCTCTTTCTCCTAATGTAAAGCACAAATTGTATTTTCTATTAGATGTACATCGTTTTGGTAAATATATATAATAAATGTAAATGCTTGCTGTAAAATGTAAAATATGAACACTTCCTCACTATTTTAACTTCCGTAGAATACAAACCAAAAACATGGCACATTTCTGTACACTTTAACAATAGATTTTCATCTGCTGAATTTATCACATCATTAATAATAACACACACATTTTCAGAACCGCTTGTCCCATATTGGGTTGCGGGGAACCGGAGCCTACCCGGCAACACAGGGCGTAAGGCCGGAGGGGGAGGGGACACACCCAGGACGGGACGCCAGTCCATCACAAGGCACCCCAAGCGGGACTTGAACCCCAGACCCACGGGAGAGCAGGACCCGGTCCAACCCACTGCGCCACTGCGCCACCGCGCCCCCTCTTAATAATAACAATAATAACAATACTAAAAATAATAGTGTAACGACCCGCGCTACTGTTTTGGGTGGGAATAGATATATAAATAGTTGCATTTTGGGGAAAAATGCGGGTATGCAATCACACACACACACTTTCTGAACCGCTTGTCCCATACAGGGTTGCGGGGAACCGGAGCCTACCCGGCAACACAGGGGGTAAGGGGACACACCCAGGACAGGACGCCAGTCCGTCGCAAGGCACCCCAAGCGGGACTCGAACCCCAGACCCACTGGAGAGCAGGACCTGGTCCAACCCACTGCGCCACCACACCTCCAGGGTATGCAACCATTGGGGACATTTCTGGGGAAAATGATGGGGTGACCTGTGTCTAGCAGTGTGTTGGGAGAGAGTCTGGGGGTGGCAAGTAGGCTGGGAAGGCTGGCTGGTGATGCAGGTCCCGAAAGAAATGGAGTTCTTGGACCAAGAGAATTTTTTTCTTGGTGCTGGTATTCAAACAAATCATTTAAGGTGATACAGTAATACAGTGGATGTTACATGTGCATAAATGATCTGCATGTAAACAATCCTTCTAGTGACCTCACTGCAAGTGTGAGTGTCTCAAGTATGCACATGATCCTTAGACATACCAGAAAGTCATTGGAATAGTCTTCACAGTTGCCAGACATAGTTTATGGAAAATCTCAAGATGGTGGGGAACAATACTTCAAAAGACCATAGTGGGTGCTGCTCTGGCCACACGTAAGTTCATCACACACAAATGTGCTGCATTTAACACAATATAAAAGCATGATCTCTGACCAAAACAAGCTGCAAAGTCTCTTTGAGACCACATGCCTTAAATTGCACTTCAGTTTGATCCTTGTTTGTCATTCCCTGCACCTCGGATTAAGACCCATGTTCTTCAGACCACAACCTTTTGGATAACATTCCTTATTTTTGACCCTTGCATTTTGGGGTCACGGCCTGGATCACAGCTTGAACCCACACCTGCAGCACTGAACCTTACCTTTTTTGTGGCCCTCCTCCTTGGCTGATGGTCTAATCCTGCAATGTATATTTTCTCTTTCCTCTGTCTGAATGTCTGCTCTGTATTCCTGACAGCTCTGCGCTGTTGTTTTTAGTAATGTATGTGAAAACATCTCATCTCAAGCATAAAGTGTATGCAGGGAAATCATATTTCTGAAAAGAAGTTTCTGAGCTCAAAGAGTTCCACAAAGAAGAGTGGGGGAAAGCTCTAAAGCAATAACAGAAAGACTTTTAAATGGCTGTGAGGAACCTTTGAACCTGCAATTTCTGCCAAAGGAAGTCTCGTTAAATATTGACTGATGGTGCTCAAAGACATGCTACATTCACTTTTTTTTTACCTCTTAAATTTAGCAAATAATGACTAGGGGTGCCCATACTTTGGCATGCAAATGTACAAACATTTACACATTCTGTAAATTTGGAGTATTATGGCAGGACAATGAAACATAGCAACATTAGATTAGTATCAAATCCTTTGTTGAAGTGACAGGATTCATGTCATGGCTGCCCCCCAATTGCCATTTACCTTTCTTAGTGGTTTTGTGCATTTGTCATCTAAACTGCAGAACTCTGGGGGATTAATTCTGAATATTTACAGGTCTTTGTTCATTTGTAGCCCAATATTAATCTTTCATCCACTAATCCCTGCTGCCTTTTATCTTCCCACATACAGCAACGTTAATCCCTGTTTACAGGATTCATAATCTTACAACAAAATGGGCTGATTATAAGATACTCTATTTAAAAATGATCTACATATATTAGAAAATATAAATAAATATAAAATAGCGAGGAGGATCTTCAGTGGCTCTACAGCAATAACTGCATTAACAGCTTGGCCGATGTGTAGGCACTTCAAAAGAAAGTACTTCCACCAGGCGTATTATAACAACCTGCAATACTGAGGAGTGTCCCCATTGTGCAGGAACAGATGTTTATTTTAAACAGTTGTCAGTAACAGGAATTTTGGGAAATGTAAAATAATTGTTGAACTGCCCTGGAGGTTATCAAGGATTATAAGAGGGTGAGTGCCTGCTGGGGAGTGTGAACGCTTTCTTAAGGTGCAGTTCCTTAAAGAGAAAGGTGTCCTCGGACCGAGAGCATTATGCCCTTTAGAAATCACTGATAACTCTTGCTGTGTGCAAGTGTTCTAGTAAACGTTTCAATGAACAGTGCCCATACCTCCTTCTTTGCCCCATCACAGCCTTGAGTGGCAGATTACAATATTTTGGAAAAATGCATATTATAACATATTATCACAAAATTTGCCTTTGTTATGCCTCTTGTATCCTATCACCCTGCTTTTTCCTCACTAAACACAACTCTTTTTTTTTCAGAATAATCCACTCTATTACCAATAATTCCCACAAACTCTTCACCTCTTTTACTTCACATCCTTGCCTTCATCCACTTCCTTCCTCAGCGCTGATGATTGTGCCTCGTTTTTTAGAGACAAAGTTACTTCAATCGCCAATAGGTTCACATAGTCTCCCATCCAGCCCAGGACTCTCAGCAAAGCCTCATTCAACCTCTGTTGGGAAGTAAAATCTCGGAAAGTGAAATCTCTCACCTTCTGCTCTCACACTGAGCCACCATCAGCTCCCTTGAATTAATTTCAACTCATTACTTCATCTGCCTTTCATTTTCCACTTTCCTCTGTTGGCTACTCATCTGACTAACACTGTACAAATCTGAACACGCCACGCCCACACCATCGGCATAACCAGACACACCTGGGACCCGGCAGGATATAAAGCAGAAGCAAACGTAAAAGGGAGCAGAACCTTGTTCGCCGACAGCTTACTTGTTCTGAGTCAGCCTACCTATCGCTTCTGCTCCTTGTTCCCTGTTCCTAGTTCCACCGCCCAAGTCCATCTCCCTAAACCTCTTCCCATCCTGTGATCTGATCAGTGTTCTCGTGTTTGACCTGTTGCCTGTGTTCACTGACCTCGATTCTGGATTTCCTGGTAAACGATGTTTGCAGTCCGAAGACCCAAGCCTGTCCCTGACTACGGCTCCTGTCCAGCCCCTGAATAAACTCCTGTGCACTCCGCAGTTGAGTCTGCCTTCTCCTTTCCGGACGAAACCATGGCAGAACAATATTAAAGGATCCCTCTGTGTACCCAGGCTCAGAATTACAGGCCAGACTCTTGTCCCTTTTCCCTCAAAAACTCCAAAACATGCAGCCTGCAAACAATTATCTATTTTCTTTGCTTACAATGATCATCCTGATGGTTATTATTCTGAATCCAAGAACAGCTATACCACAGAGACTGTCCTCCTAAGATTATTGGAGATTTCCTCTCCAGTCAAGTTTACCTTCTTTACTCAGTTTACATTCTCCTGGACTTATCTACAGCATTTGACACCGTCAACCACTCATGTTATGAAGAGACCTAAAAAGAGCAGTTCATGCATGAAAACCTGCAAATGCTACTGAGCTAAAGCAGGTCTGCAGTAAAGTGTGGACCAAATTCCCCCAGAGTAATGTGACACCCTAGTCAACAGTTACAGGAATTACTTAGTTGCAGTGATTGCATCTATAGTTCTTGCAGCCAATTATTGACTTGATTATACATTTCATAATCTTCCACACAAAAGAAACGGCATAAAGAAAAATACTGGTCTAATTTGTTCTCTGTTAGGCTTCATTCATATACTGCTAGACCTTACAAAAGATCTGATCAAATTGAATGTCAAAAAGCTGCAAAAAAATAAAGGAGGAAAATGCTTTTTTCTAGCACTTTAGTATCATATCACGTTGTAAGTAGTGTATGTAGCATGGTAAGTCATCTTGGTGAATATGGTTTATGGGCTGATACTACATAGAGTTCATCGGAAGTCGCTTTGGAGAAAAGCATCTGCTACATAAATAAATGTAAATGTAAATGTGTAAGGGCCCCTCCGTGAACCGCCACCTTACCGTGGTGGAGGGGTCTGAGTGCCTGAATGAGTCCAGGAGCTATGTTGTCTGGGGCTATATGCCCCTGGTAGGGTCTCCCATGGCAAACAGGTCCTGGATGACAGACGAGACAAAGCGCGGTTCAAAAACCCCTTATGAAGAAAAAAATCAAGGCTTTCGTTTACCCCGCCCGGTATGGGGTCACCGGGGCACCACCCTGGAGCCAGGCCTGGGGGGGGGGGGCTCGCATGCGAGCGCCTGGTGGCCAGGTCTATGCCCACGGGGCCTGGCCGGGCTCAGCCCGAAGCCATGACGTGGAGCCGCTCTTCGGTGGGCTCACCACCTGCCGGAGAGACCGTAAGGGGCCGGTGCATTGTGATTTGGGCGGTGGTCGGGGCCGAGTGCCCGGCCGACCCAAACCTCGGGCGCCAACTCTGGTTTTTGGGACTTGGAATGTCACCTCAGTGGCGGGGAAGGAGCCTGAGCTTGTGCGGGAAGTTGAGAGATACCGTCTAGATATAGTCGGGCTCACTTCCACTCACAGCTTGGGTTCTGGAACCACTCTTCTCGACCAAGGGTGGACTCTCCACTATTCTGGCGTTGACCAGGGTGAGAGGCGGCGGGCGGGTGTGGGCTTATTAATAGCCCCCCAGTTCAGCCGCCATGTGTTGGAGTCTACCGCGGTGAATGAGAGGGTTGTCTCCCTACGCCTTCGGGTCAGGGAACGGTCTTTCTCACTGTCGTTTGTACTTATGCGCCTAGCGGCAGTGTAGAGTACCCGGCCTTTTTAGAGTCCCTGGGGGGCGTCCTGGAAAGCGCTCCCACTGGGGACTCTGTCGTTCTACTGGGGGACTTTAACGCCCACGTGGGCAGTGACAGTGATACCTGGAGGGGCATGATTGGGAGGAACGGCCTCCCTGATCTGAACCCGAGCGGTGAGTTGTTATTGGATTTCTGTGCTAGTCACGGTTTATCCATAACGAACACCATGTTCATGCATAAGGGTGTCCATCAGTGCACTTGGCACCAGGACACCCTAGGTCGGAGGTCGATGATCGACTTTGTAGTCGTTTCTTCTGACCTTCGGCCATATGTCTTGGACACTCGGGTGAAGAGAGGGGCTGAGCTGTCAACTGATCACCACCTGGTGGTGAGTTGGATTCGATGGCGGGGGAAAAAGCTGGACAGACCTGGCAGGCTCAAACGCATAGTGAGGGTCTGTTGGGAACGTTTGGCGGAGGCCCCTGTCAGAGAGGTCTTCAACTCCCACCTCCGACAGAGCTTCAAGCAGGTCCCGAGGGAGGTGGGGGACATCGAGTCTGAATGGACTATGTTCCATGCCTCCATTGTCGGGGCGGCGGTTCGGAGCTGCGGCCATAAAGTCTCCTGCGCCTGTCGCGGCGGCAATCCTCGAACACGGTGGTGGACACCGGAGGTAAGGGATGCCGTCAAGCTGAAGAAGGAGTTCTATCGGGCCTGGCTGGCTCATGGGATTCCTGAAGCAGCTGACGGGTACCGGCGGGCCAAACGGAGCGCGGCTCTGGCAGTTGCCACGGCAAAAACTCGGGCTTGGGAGGAGTTCGGTGAGGTCATGGAGGAAGACTTTCAGTCGGCCTCAAAGAGATTCTGGCAAACCGTCCGGCGACTCAGAGGGAGGAAGCGGTGTTCCACGAACACTGTTTACAGTGGAAGTGGTGCGCTGCTGACCTCAGCTGAGGATGTCCTCAGGCGGTGGAAGGAGTACTTTGAGGATCTCCTTAATCCCTCCGACACGCCTTCCGTAGAGGAAGCTGAGGCTGGGGACTTGGAGGGGGACTCGTCCATTACCCTGGCTGAAGTTGCTGAGGTAGTCAAAAAACTCCTCGGTGGCAAGGCTCCGGGAGTGGATGAGATCCCCCCCGAGTTTCTCAAGTCTCTGGATGTTGTGTGGCTGTCTTGGCTGACACGCCTCTGCAGCATCACGTGGAGTTCGGGAAGGGTGCCTCTGGACTGGCAGACCGGGGTGGTGGTCCCTCTTTTTAAGAAGGGGGACCGGAGATTGTGTTCCAACTATGGGGGATCACACTCCTTAGTCTCCCTGGGAAAGTCTATGCCAGGGTACTGGAAAGGAGAATCCGACCGATAGTCGAACCTCGGATTCAGGAGGAGCAATGCGGCTTTCGCCCTGGCCGTGGAACACTGGACCAGCTCTATACCCTCACTAGGGTGCTGGAGGGTTCGTGGGAGTTTGCCCAACCAGTCCATATGTGTTTTGTGGACCTGGAGAAGGCATTCGACTGTGTCCCTCGTGGCATCCTGTGGGAGGTACTTCGGGATTACGGGGTTCGGGGCTCGCTGCTACGGGCTGTTCGTTCCCTGTATGACCGGAGCAGGAGCTTGGTTCGCATTGGCGGCAGTAAGTCAGACCTGTTCCCGGTGCATGTTGGACTCCGCCAGGGCTGCCCTTTGTCACCGATTCTGTTCATTATCTTCATGGACAGAATTTCTAGGCGCAGCCAGGGAACGGAGGGTGTCTGTTTTGGTGGCTGCAGGATCTCGTCTCTTCTTTTTGCGGACGATGTGGTCCTGTTGGCTTCATCGAATCAAGACTTGCAGCGTGCACTGGGGAGGTTTGCAGCCGAGTGCGAAGCGGCGGGGATGAGAATCAGCACCTCCAAATCCGAGGCCATGTTTCTCAGTCGGAAAAAGGTGGATTGCCCCCTCCGGGTTAGGGGGGAGTTGCTCCCTCAAGTGGAGGAGTTTAAGTATCTCGGGGTCTTGTTCACGAGTGAGGGAAAAATGGAGCGGCAGGTTGACAGACGGACGGTGCGGCGTCCGCAGTAATGCGGTCATTGTACCGGTCTGTTGTGGTGAAGAGGGAGCTGAGTCGTAAGGCGAAGCTCTCAATTTACCGGTCGATCTACGTTCCTACCCTCACCTATGGTCATGAACTCTGGATCATGACCGAAAGAATGAGATCGTGGATACAAGCGGCAGAAATGAGTTTCCTCCGCAGAGTGGCTGGGCGCACCCTTAGGGATAGGGTGAGGAGCTCAGTCACCCGGGAGGAGCTCGGAGTAGAGCCGCTGCTCCTCCGCATCGAGAGGAGCCAGTTGAGGTGGCTCGGGCATCTGTTCCGGATGCCTCCTGGACGCCTCCCTGGTGAGGTGTTCCGGGCTTGTCCCACTGGGAGGCCTCGGGGCAGACCCAGGACACGTTGGAGAGACTATGTCTCCCGGCTGGCCTGGGAACGCCTTGGGGTTCCCCCAGAGGAACTGGAGGAGGTGTGCGGGGAGAGGGAAGTCTGGAGGACTCTGCTCGGACTGCTGCCCCCGCGACCCGGCCCCGGATAAAAGCGGAGGAAGATGGATGGATGGATGTGTAAGGGGCCTAACCATACTTTCACTCCACGGTCTTCCACTCTGCAGTTTCCTCAACCAGAACCTCAGCCAAAGTTCACATTCTTCACATTTCAACTCCTATTCAGAAACTGAAATCTAGAATCTTCTGCTGTCATACAGAGTCACCACCTGCTCTCTCGATCTGATTCCTTCACACCTGTATGAGATATTTCCTCCTAAATTATGATTTTCATCTTCTCTAGTTGCTTCCCATTTGCGTTCAGAACCCTCCCTTATTTCATGTAAAAGGAAACCCTCTCTGGTTCCAGGCTCAATCCAGAGCTACAGCTCACTCTATCTCCTCCCTTTTCTGTCCAAAACTCTGAAACAAGCAATCTGTGATCAGCTGTCTGCATTTCTAGTCTAGAATGATGTCTTTGATGGTTATTCGCCTGGATTCAAAATTGTACATTCCACCGAGACAGCTCTCCTCACAGTATCTGATGCATTTCAGGTGGATAGAGTGGCGTCCCTCTTTGCAGTCCACATCCTCTTGTCTGTCTGCATCATGTGACATTGTTAACCACTGGATTTGGTTCTCTTTGTTGCAAAGAGCAAACTGGAGACCTTGGTGCAGACCCAAATGTGGGTTTATTTATTGCAAAGATACAAGGAGCAAAGTAATACTCATAGTTGGGGACAGGTGTGGTTCAATCCAAGGTGCAAACGTTATTCTGGAAGAGAATCTGAAGTCATGGTCGATGAAGTGAACCGAGGGTCGATGCCATGGGAAACTGGAACAGGGCATCTTATTCTTCTCAATCCATACCTCTTCCCTTGCCTTTCTCACTGCCTCCCATGGATTTCCTTGCCATTGCTATGTCAACAATACCCAGCTCGTCCTCTCTTTTCCCCCGGAGCTATAGACATTTCCTTGCACATCTCCACCTCCTTCTCGGACAAACTGTTGACAAAAAGTTGCTCATTTCACCTAGTTCAATGGCTAAGAGCATGGGAGTGCTGATCCACTTGACCCTGTCTTTCAACATATCAAAGCCACAACCCAGTCCTGCAAATACATCCTGAATAACATCTGCAGGGTCTGTCTTTATCTCACAACAAACTTTACACAACTCCTGATTCAGACCATGGTAATATCCCACCTGGACCGGATTTTCAAGCTCTGCCATCAAACCTCATTTCACTCGCATCGTACATATCCCATCGCATCGTACCTGAAGCATTTCATTGTCTCTGTACTTTTGTACCCTGAACAAGTTGTCTAGCAAGAGGAGTAAACCCACATCTGTTGATCTGGCAAGAAGCAGAGGAAAGCAACTGATTTGGAAATAAAAAATGAAAATCATCACACAAGATAATAGAGGAAAGATAATCATCTTAATTGCACATTGGCTAGGATCATCCCATCTGACTTTCTCCACAATTCTTAAGGACAAGGACAAAACCAGGAAGTAAAAAGTTTGGCAGTCATGACATCCACCATAAAATGAAGCATCATCAAGGACCAACCAGCAAAACGGAGAAGCTGTTAATGATGTGGATGGAAAATCAAAAATAAAAATGTGGGCCCCTAAGGCTAGTAACAATTCCAACTAAGTCAAGGAGCATTTTTGAGATACTAAAGTAGCGAGCTGGAGAGACCAAGACAGGACTTCACAGCAAGCCATGGATGGTTCAATCGCTTAAAAACAAGATTCAACCTGTATAACATTTAGGTGAGTGGAGAAGCAGCAAGTGCCAACATAAGAGCAGCTGAAAAGTTTGTGGAATGGATTAATTTATCAAATAAGAGCAATATCTAGCTGAACTAATTTCCATGGTTGACAAAATGGATCTGTTCTGGAAAAGGATGCCAGAATGCACCTACATCCATAAAGAAGCAAAAACCATGCCTGATTTTAAAACATCCAAGGATCAGTTAACATTGCAGCTAAGAGGAATTTAAGCATTCACTAAGGTGGATCAACACATTCCAGATGCTTTACATTGCTATTAAAAATCTATGATGAAAAATGAAGCAAACTGTGAGGATATGAACAGTGGAGGGAGGCAGCAGTGGAGAAAAGGTCTGGTAGAACCAAAAATATTTATTTTTCTTTGCTTAAAAAGATGATCTTCACTAAAATTACTTGTTAAACACTGACTTACAAATTGTTTCTTTCTAGAATGCCCAGGAGGGGTGGGCAACTACTGGCCCGTGGACCGCCAGAGGTTTTTTTTCTCCCTCAACCTTCAGTTGGGAGTTTTTGTTCCTTTCCCCAGTGGCCAGTAGGTATACTTATAGCTATATAATAAGTTCTTCATTATGGTAGCTGTCACAGACTGAGCTGTGACAGGCAAGTTGTTCCAAGGAATCAGCAAGATGCCGGCAAAGTACCAACAATGTAATGCTGAACCTTGTTGCTGTTGCCTGTCGCATGCATTTTATCTTGTATTGTTATATTGTTTGTTCTGGTTTTGTAGTCCATTTAACACTGTTTGTTGAACTAGATTGGGTGCCGGGAAAGGCCTACCGGTATCTGTCTGGTTGTCATTAACTAATATTTCTTTTATAAAGATATGGCAGGTATGTGTAACTGTGTGGAAAGTGAATGTATTTATTGTTTTTAGAAGGACATTTCTGTAGACTTCTCCTTACCATGTAGCTGTCTGGTGTTCTGTTGTGTTTGGTGCCTTGTGTTGGAAACCCGATGGAGTCAACTATTTGGGGTATATCTAGGGGGGAGTCCTTGGGCACAACCAACTAGGCAGGGGTGTTTTACTGTGTAGTGTGAAATGTTTTTATAAGATGTATGTAGGGATTTTTATAGTAAAAAATGTTTAGTATTGTTTGTATGTTTTAGTATTTATTTTAGATGTAATTTTTGGGGGAAATGTATTTTGAAATAAATTGAGGCTGTTATGGTATAATCAGAGGGCGGAGCTATAGCTATATAGGTTTGTATTAGGGCACTAGTGAGAGAGCTTGATACAAACTTATGTAGTTACTCTCATGCAGTGAATAGGAGAGTTATGCATTAATATTGATATAAGGGCTAAGCCCATGGCTCATAGGCCTCATGTTCTTTATAACTTTGTTTGTTTTGTACTTGGTTGAGGGTTTATGTGTTTTGAAGAATACTTTTTAGTAAAGGGAAATAAACCTTTTGGTCCACTACTTCAATTCTCCACTGCTGCTTCCATCCGTCGTCCATTTTCCTCACAGTAGCCATTAGTTGACTGTATTCTTTGTTTGTATCAATTTTTCTTGCTATATCCCTGTGTTAAAGTGCTCTGCGTCACTGCGTGAGAAAAGAGCTCTATAAAAAATAAAAATAAAAATAATAATGAAAACAAAACACTTTAACCCAAGCAAAATACAAAAATAAACTGTGAAAGATAAACAATGATTTACTAAAGAAAATATGGCATGTGAGCCTTTAGGCTTAGACCCCTACACCAACAGCAATA
Source organism: Scleropages formosus (assembly GCF_900964775.1). Taxonomy (NCBI): domain Eukaryota; kingdom Metazoa; phylum Chordata; class Actinopteri; order Osteoglossiformes; family Osteoglossidae; genus Scleropages; species Scleropages formosus. The sequence continues at coordinate 898,026 of NC_041818.1, forward strand.
CACAGCTCTATTCTTTTTTGTTTTTTTTTCTTTCTTCCCTCATCTAGTGGACTAATACAGCCTCTTATAGCCGTAGCCCCGCCCCTCTGGCTACACCATAACGCCCTCACCATAACTAAATCCAAACACACACACACACACACACACACACTTTCAGAACCGCTAGTCCCATACGGGGTCACAGGGAACCAGAGCCTACCCAGCAACACAGGGTGTAAGGCCGGAGGGGGAGGGGACACACCCAGGATAGGGCACCAATCCACCGCAAGGCACCCCAAGCGGGATTCAAACCCCAGACCCACTAGAAAGCAGGACCCGGTCCAACCCACTGCGCCACCGTGCCTGGTAAGTAAACAGATTACAGAAAAGATTTTTGAAAACTGCAGTAAATATGATGACCTCTAACAGCCAACTGCATGTGTTTGTCACACTTTCTTGATAAAACAAACAAAGGTAAGCTGGAGCAATGCCATGTACTGCCTAATAAGTCAAAAAGAAGGATTTTATTTTTAAGTACCGGTGTTATATGGTCATACTTCCTACTTCTAGTGACAATCCTCACAGCAGCATTTTGTACCAACTGTAGCCTGGTATGGACACCCCGACAATAAAGCATTACAGTAGTACAGCCTGCTTGAAACAAAAACATGAACCAGTTTCTCAGCATCCCGTCTACATAGGAATCCCTGTAATTTAGCTATGTTTCTTAACTGAGGGAAGCATGACTTAGTCAAAGTATTTACATGTGATACAAATGACAGCCCCTTCCTGGATTGGGGCCTTGGCGTGGTGGTAGAGCTTGCGTGATTTAGGGATCTCCTGAGCTATGTCGTCAGGACCATTATTCTCTTAGTAGGGTCTCCTAAGGCGAACACATCTGGAGTGAAGATCCAGACTGACATGATCCAAAAAACCCCTATGGAAAATGGGAACAGAAGAACGTTTACCCTGCCCGGAATATGGTCACCGGGACCTACCCCTGGAGTCAGGCCTGGGGGTAGTTTTCCTAGGCGAGTGCCTGGTGGCCTGGCAGCTCACATAACTCGGCCGGACTCAGCCCAAAAAGACATCATAAGGGGCCATGTGGGCCCACCACCTGCAAGGTCCAACATGGAGGTCGGGTGCAATGTGTACCAGGCAGTGAGTGGTGAGTTGGATCAGATGGCGGGGAAAACTAATGGACAGACCCGGTAGGCCCAAATGTTTAATGAGGGTGTGCTGGGAAAGACTGTCAGAGGACCTTGTCCGGAATGATTTTAACTCGCACCTCCCGGAGAGCTTCTCCCATGTCCTGGAGGAGGTAGGGGACATGGAGTCTGCTGTGGCCAAAAGCTTGTTGGTGCCAGCCAGAGCAGCAACCTGAGAACTCACTGGTTGACGCCAGTGGTGAGGGAAGCCATCAAGCTGAAAAAGGAGGCCTTTAGGGCCTGGTTGGCTCTAGGGACTCCTGACTCAGCAGACAGGTACCGGCAGGCGAAAAAGGCAGCAGCGGCTGCGGTTGCAGTAGCAAAATCCAGGGCATGGGAGGAGTTTGGAGAGGCTATGGAAAATGACTATTGATCGCACTTCAAAGAGGTTCTGGAGAACTATCCGACAGCTCAGAAGGGGTTGGAGGAGTTTCGCTCAGGCTGTGCTCAGCAGGAGTGGAGAAACTCTGATCTCTGATGAAGACATTGTCAGGAGGTGGAAGGAGCACTTTGAGGAACTTTTAAAACTGAGTGATATGCCTCCCTTACAGGAGTCAGGGCCAGAGGCTTTCAGGCTGTCAGAATCCATTTCCCTGGTGGAAGTCACTGAGGTAGTTGGTAAGCTCCACAGTGGCAAAGCACCGGGGGTGGATGAGATCCACCCGGAAATGCTTAAGGCCCTGGATGTTGCAGGGCTGTCATGGTTGACACGCCTCTGCAATGTTGCATGGACCTCGGGGACACTGCCCTTGGATTGGCAAACTGGGGTGGCGGTCCCCATCTTAAAGAAAGGGAACTGGAGAGTGTGTGCTAACTATCGGGGCATCACACTTCTTGGCCTCCCTGGGAAAGTCTATGCCGGGGTGCTGGAGAGGAGGCTCAGGCCAATAGTTGAACCTCAGATTGAAGAGGAACAATGTGGATTCCGCCATGGCCGTGGAACAGTGGACCAGCTTTTTACCCTCTCACAGATCATTGAAGGGGCATGGGAATTTGCTAATCCAGTCTACATGTGTTTTGTGGACTTGGAGAAGGCCTATGACCATGTTCCCTGGGAAATTCTCTGGGAGGTGCTTCGGGAGTATGGGGGCCATTCGGTCTCTGTATACACAAAGCGACAGCTGTGTCCACATACTCGGCATTAAGTCAAGCCTGTTCAGTGTGGGTGTTGGACTCCGCCAAGGTTGTGCCTTGTCTCCACTCCTGTTTGTGGTCTTCATGGACAGGATATCAAGGCACAGTCAAGGTCAGGAGGGCATTGTATGTGGGAGTTGGAAGGTGATGTCTCTGCTTTTTGCTGATGATGTTGTCCTTTTGGCACACCACATGGTTGCCTCTAACACACACTGGAATGTGAAGCAGTTGGGATGAGAATCAGCACCTCAAAGTCTGAGTCCATGGTTCTCTCACAGAAAAGGGAGCGTGAGATCAGCCGCAGACTGGGAGCAGCAGCAGCAGTAATGTGGTGGCTCTACCGGTCTGTAGTGGTGAAGGGGGAGCTGAGTCACAAGGCAAAGCTCTCCATTTACCGGTTGATCTATGTCCCTACCCTCACCTATGGTTATGAACTCTGTGTAATGACCAGAAGAATAAGATCGTGGATACAAGCAGCTGAAATGAATTTTCTCCAGAGGGTGTTGGGACTCACTCTCCGTGACAGGGTGAGGAGTTCGGACATCCAGGAGGAACTCAGAATAGAGCCACTACTGCTCCACATTAAGAGGAGCCAGTTCAGGTGGTTTGGGCATCTGATAAGGACGCCCCCTGGGCACCTCCCTTTGGAGGTATTCCAGCCATGGCCAACTGGGACAAGGCCCCGAGGTCGGCCGAGGACCCGCTGGAGGGATTATATCTCACAGTTGGGCTGGGAATGGCTGGGGATCCCATTGGCTGAGCTGGAGGAAATTGCAGGGGACAGGGGCAGCTGGGCCTCTCTGCTCTCCCTGTTACCACCGCAACCCTACTAGGACAAGCAGAAAAGAAGAAGGATGGATGGATGGATGGATGGATCGAGTTAGTTCACAGACGAAAATTGATCAGTAACATCCTCCATGTGTAAAGAGAAGTGTGTGAAGAGAAGTATGAGTATAGACCACAATTACAAAGTATTATTAAATCATAAAGAATAAATAAGTAAAATATTTTAGACAAGATAGTGGCACAGCAGGCTTGGCCTGTGCCTACTCTCTGGTGGGTCTGGGGTTTGAGGCCCGCTTGGGGTGCCAGACCCACCGGAGAGCAGGACCCAGTCCAACCCACTGAGCCACTGCACCACGCCCCCCCCCCTCTTGTGTAATAGACAAGATTTTAAATTGTGCAAAGAATGAATTTAAATTTAGTATATTGCATCATTCCTTGGATTTCTTTCTCTAATATATAATTATATTTGCATCCCATATCATATGTTAATGTTAACTGGTAGCTCAGTTTAGCTTTAAAATAGTTAGGCAAAAAGTATGTCCTATGGTCAAACAGGTAGGACATGTGCCCCAGTAAAGTAGAGAAAGAAAAAGAAATAAATGGAAGAGGAAAAGAAAGAAAAAAGGAAAGGATAAAAAAAACACTGAATAAAGGAGACAGAGAGATATGTTGGAAGGTGAGATTCAAAGGTGAAAAATAACAAAACTTTAACAAATAGTTACATATTCCCTTTGTAAACGTATCAACCACCAAATATATTTACAGGTGTCAGACAGGGTTCACACCTAGACTAAATATTCCTAACTATACTCCCCCTATGACCCATCCTTAACAGAATATAAACTATGAAGCATCCTCAAATGGATAAAAACGTGGTGAAAGGCAGGACCAGGGAAAAAAAAATCAAGCTGAATAAGAACAGAACAGAAAGAAGTTTCACTCTCAGACTCAGTCTTTCAGATCAGCCAGAAAAGCAGTGGTAGATTTTCCACAGTCAAAAAGGTAGCTCTGTAATTCATGGAGACACATTCATAGGTGGAGAGGCTCAGTGAGTTGCCCTGATTGGACCCCTGGACCCACCTGCGGTCCTGTGTTCAGGCAGTGCCAGGTCCGAAGGTGGCAGTCGGCACGGAAATGGCCCTGTGTACCATATTGGAAACACAGGTGATCCTGGAAGTGGTGACACCACTGCTTGGAATCCAGCCTGCCCTGTCCAAGCGTCCTCAGTTCCAGGTCCACGTCATGGGGCACGAGGGATGATGCAGGCGTTCTAGTCTGGACCAGGTGGTCAAGGACCCCTGCCATCTCCACCGGGTGATCCAACATCTAGTCCTCCCCCCTATAGGCCAGTTCTGTTTGGAGCCGGGGATGGAGCCCGTTCCTGAAACAAGCCATGACGGAGGCTGCATCTCATCTGCTCTGTTCAGCCAGAGTCCGGAATTCCAGAGCATACTCGGCCACCATCCGCTGGCCCTGTTGTAAGTGCAGGAGACGATCCCCAGCAGTGTGGGCGGGGGATGGAGGACTGAACACCGCTTCGAATTTACTCCTGAATTCAGTGTAGGAGGTCTCCAGGTGCTTACGCTACTGGGCCATCACCTACATGCATGCTGGGCCGGTCAGAAGTGCCAGCAGGAAGGCTATCTTGGCTGCCTCAGTCTAATACAGGTAAGGGAAGCAACAGAACACCACTGGGTGAACTCCACTGAATCTACATACGAGGCAGAACCTTCTGTCATGTCATCAGATGGGAGAGAGCAACAGACTCAAGTCCAGCGTTCTAAGGGATGGGCCAGAGAATAGTCAGTGGGTAGGAAAAGGTCAGGTATGGGCTTAACTATCAAAGGGAAAAGTTAGGATTATAGTCGGGGAAGCCAGGCAAGGGATCAGGAAACCAGGAAGACAAAAACACTGGAAGCACAGAGGACAGTGGTGGCCCTGTGAAGAAGTTCTGTATTGAAGGGCTTCTGGGGCAGCCATTTACCCTGTGACCCACTGACGAGCTACAGGTGGCGCTGATGGACTGGTGGGCATGACACGAACGGCAGCTAATATTATTGTTAGAACTGCTTACACTGGCTAAGACCGAACTAGACACCTGGATATTTTCTAATTTATTATTGAAAAATGCAGATATGCTCAGCATATGATTCTAGTTAAGACTGTGACAAACCACAATAGCAGAAATTTCACATGTGAGGGTTTATACATCTGCAGTATTAATTTAAGTATTAATTAAGTGTTAGGAAAAATGTTAAGATTAATTAAATGTTGACACATACTTCTACAAAACTACTCAGTTATGAAAGGGGAAATGCCTGCAGCAGAGACACTGGTAAAAATAAATAACCTTGTGTACCTGCTACCTGGTAGATATATGTAGGAACACAATCTCTGTAAACACACAGACCACCGCTGCAAGTCTTAGCAGACAGTGATGCTATCCTGTCGGCGCTATGCGCAGTTAGCCCGGCTAGCTAAATGGATGCGTCAGGAGTCCTGTCGTTCAGCCATGTTTCTGTAAAGACGAGAACACAGCAGTCTCTGACTTCATGCTGGGTAATTGGCTGTAGTCTGAGGAAGTTTTGCTTATTGTTGAGACAACGAACATTGGAGAGGAGAATGGATGGTAGAGCTGGGCAGCGAGAGTTAGTCTTTAGCCTAGAATGAATGCCGGCTTGCTTACCACGCTTCCGCTGCCTCGCACACCGTTTCCGGCGCCCTCTATCCCTGCCCGCAGCATCAGGCAATCTCGCGGTCCTAGGGCCTGGTGCACATAGCAGCCCGAGGTCGCGTAGCTCTTCCCGAAGCCCATCGGTTATTTCTCCTGAGCTTTGTTTTCCAATGTTCAGCAGAAGTTGGCGATGATAGGTATGTGCACTAGTGCTTACAATGCACATCTCGCTAAGAGTTTCCCAAATGGTGTAGATAACAAGTAACATGCATCATGTTTAAGGACTGCAAAGTGGCCGCTGCATGCTACCAGGCCACCATCTTGTAAATCACTCTGCAATAGCTTCTTCCCTGAGGCAGTCAGACTACTCAACACCCAGCTGCCTCCCAATGGTCACCTGGCATGGTCGAACAATTAAAACTCAGCACTACACTACACCACAACTTCCTACAGCTTGCAGCTATACCCACGTCCATGTCCTGTCCTGTGTATTTATTGTCTTGTGATATGTTCTGTGTTGCACCATGGTCTCTGAAGAAACGACATTTCGTTCCACTGGACACAAGCTGTATAGAGGAACAACAATAAAAACAACCTGAATATGAACTTGAACACAATTTGCAACTGTTGTGTTGGCAACACCCCTGGGCTGGACAAATCATAAGTGAAATATATAAATACAGAGATGCCCATGTTATCTATAGGCAAATAATTTTACTTTATAGCTTTGAAGGGTATCCCCAAAAAGTCTCATTTATGAAAATCTTTATTTTTTTAACTCCTTTCCTTGAGGGCTACCTAGGACTGCTTCTCAGGGCCATAACTTTTCCAGCTGACCAGGTAGTAACTGTCCGACCAGGCATTTGAGCAAAGACAAATTAAGGTAGGACACATGTAGAAGTAGGAGAGCAAGTGGGAGGCTGGTTCTCATGGGCAGGCAAATGTTTCGTTGATTAGCAGACAGGGCTGGAACAAAGATACAAGCTCAGGGACGAAGCGAGTAGTTGTGACCAAGGAGACGTGAAGCTGGACTAAGGACTGAAGAGGAGCAGAATATGGGACAACGTATGTTCAACAGCACAGAGGGCACAGTTTTCTCAAGTCAGATTCCGCAACTGGGCAGTGCTCTTTATAGCCGGTTGTTCTAATTAAAGCCAGGAACTCTAATTACAGCTAGGTGGTCCATGAAGGCATGGATGGCGTAGGCTGGCGCTCCATCCACCTCCAATGGAGGTTGCGCTGGTGTCCCCTGCACTGGCTGGTAGGATGTGACGGTGTTTGTCGGCTTGTTATTTGTAGCATTGGGCACTTTGGTGCAGGTGGTTACAGATGGAGCACCAGGCCTCCTCGCTGTTTTGGTACCAGGTATCAACGGCTGGGACATCTGTGGAGCTTGGATGCAAAGGAAATAGGGGAGGTGTTGTGCGCATACTCTGCAACCACTAGTCCTGGTTCCTACCACAGTAGCTCCGAAGAAGCAGCCAAAGGCTTTGCTCAGGTGCTCCACTTGACTGTTGACCTGGGGGTGGTACTCCGAGGTGAGGCTGACAGAGACCCCAAGCTTCTGCCAAAAGGCCTTCCATATTTGGGACAGGAACTGGGGCACCTGGTCACAGACAATGTCCTCAGGTAACCCGTACAAGCGGAAGACCTGGTGGAAGAGCTGTGTGACCGTAACCGGTGCAGTGGGGAGTCACAGAAGTGGAACAAAGCAGCAAGCTTTGGTGAAGCAATTGATCAACACCAGGATAATGGTGTTGTCTTCCGAGGCAGGCAAATCCATTAGGAAATCCACCGCCACATGGGACTAAGATTGGGAAGGGACAGGGAGAGGTTCCAGCAATCCCGCTGGCCTCTGGATTGGGGCTTAACTTACGTACAAATTTCACAGGCCTTGATGAATTTCTACATGTCGTTCTTGGATGGAGGGCCACCAGTACTTCTGCTGGCGTAGGAAGAGAGTCTTTCGGCATCCTGGATGGCTGGAGAATCGTGGGTCCAATGGACAAGCTGCAGATGCATACCTGCCGGGGCATACTTCTTCCTTTCCAAGACTCCTTCAGGCCCTGGATATTCTGTTTGTGCAGCCCTCAGATCCTGTGAAAACTGCCATTGCACTAGAACAACAAAGCAAGACTTCAGGAGAATGGGTTCAGTTGGAGTAGTGACAGGGTCTTTCTGGAAGATGTGGGACAAGGTGTTGGCTTTGGTGTTCTTTGATCCCAGTCTATACGAAACAGTGAAGAGAAACCAGGTGAAAAACAAAGCCCATTGGGCTTGAAAGGGGTTTCAGACAGTGAGCTGTTTGTAGGTATTCCTGTTTCCTATGGTAAGTGAGGGCTAGGAACGGTTGAGCAGTGCCCTCCAACTAATGTCTCCAATCCTCCAGGGCTAATTTAATAGCCAGCAACTCACGATTCCTGTTGTTGTAGTTTTGCTTGGTGGGCAACAGCTCACAAGAAGAATAGGCACAAGGATGTAATTTCGCCAGGGTTCACATCTCTGTGAGCACAGCACCCACCCCTACGATCGAGGCATCCACTTCTACCACGAACGGTAGGAAGGGGTCGGGATGCCAGAGCACTGGGGCGGTCATAAATAATGTTTTGAGGCCCTGAAATGCCTCTGTAGCCTTGGGAGACCAGATGAGCCTAATGGTCCTCCCCTTAAGCAAAGATGTGAGAGATGCAGCGATAATACTGAAGCCCCAAATAAACCAATGGTAAATGTTAGCAAAATACAAAAACTGCCAAACTGCCTTTACCGAGGTTGGGCACAGCCAATCCAGCACCACCTGAATCTTGGATGGATCCGTGGTTATCCTGTCAGAACCAACGATAAACCGCAGAGAAGTAACCCTCTCTTAAAGAAAGAGACACTTCTCTCCTTTGACAAAGAGACCATTAAAAAAAAACAGCTTAATTCCTGACGTACGTGCCCTACATATTCCGGGAGTGACCTGGAGAACACAACTATATCGTCAAGATACATGAGGACACACTTGTTAACCAAATCCCCCAGGACGTGGTTGATGAAGGGTTGGGATACAGAAGGCACGTTCGCAAGCCCAAAGGAATTACCAGGTATTCATACCACCCAAGGGAGGTACTGAAAGCAGTCTTACACTTTTCACCCTCCCGAATACAAATCAGGTTGTAGGCACTGCGGAGATTTAATGTAGTAAACAAGTGGACTCCATTAACCTGCTCCAGAGCTGCTGAAATGAGAGGGGGTACTTGACCGCGACCTTGTTCAGGCCACGGTAATCTATACATGGCGACAACCCCTCGTCCTTGTTTTCAACCAAATAATACCCTGCAAAAGCGGGCAAGGTTGACAGGCTGATGATACTGTAGGCCAGTGCCTCGGTTATATAGTCCTCCATAAACTTTTGCTCAGGAAGGGATAAGGGATAGACTTTGCCCCTACAGGGAGAGCTTCTTAGTAACAGGTCTATAGCGCAATCCCAGGGCTGGTGCAGAGGCAAGGTGGAAGCCATGGTCTTGCTAAAGATCTCCATGAGGTCCTGATATGCCTCAGGCACCTCAAGGGGATTTGCTGCTTTGGGGCTCTTAATGGAAGTAGCTCTACATGTGAGAGACAGGCAGGAAAAGATACACCACAGTCCCCACGACACAAATTCCTCGGTACTCCAGGAAAACACGGGATCATCCCAAGCCAGCCAGGTATAACCCAGGATAATGGGGCTGTCAGTTGACTTAATCAGGAAAAAGGACATCTGTTCCTTATTTCCAAATTAGCGCACTGATCTGTAACGTAATGCACAGGTGGGAATTGCATGGGTATTGAGGAACTCAGAATCCATGAAACTGCTGGCTGCTCTAGAGTCAATAAGCACATGTGCAACAACCCAGTTCCCTCCCCATGACAAAACAACTGGCACCGAGAGTTGAGAGGTTAGTCAGAGGGGGTCACTCACTCATTGCTATGGTCATGGACCTCTGTCTGGTGCCCTTGCCAGACAGGCTGCTCAGAAGAGCTCTGAACTCCTGCAATACAGGCAAAGGCCTTCACTAAGCTGCCATTGTTTCTCAGTGGGTGTCACCTGTCCTCTGCCAACATGCATGGGCTCTAGGGTCTCCAGGAGGGTGCCAGCAACTGGGGGGAGGCTTACCAGAGGCATTTCAGGTGTTCTTGGGCCAGTTTGTCCAGTGTTATGGCATTTTCAATGAACTGGTCAAGCGCCCAATCTTCCCCTCAGTATGCCAGTTCGGCTTGAATTCGGGGGTCCAGGCCTTTTTAAAAACACACCAGTAGTGTGGCATTGTCCCACTGGGTTTTAACGGGCAGGATGCGGAACTGGAGGACATAGGTGGACAAGGACCTTTCTCCTTGCTGGAGTGTCAGCAAATGGTGATCAGCTGTTTTCCCAGATGCTGGATGATCAAAGACAGCCCCAAACAGTTTTTTGAAGTCCGCATAGGTGAAGGAGGAGCACTGACTCCAAATTGCTGTGGCTCAATCCAGAGCTGGTCCTGTTAACAAGGAAACAAGGTATGTTATGTGGCTCTTGTCTGTTTGATAAATTTGCAGTAAGCTGGAAAACATCTGCTTGCACTGTAGGAGAAACCCCTGGTATTTCTCCGTGGCACAGTCATATCTCTGGGCATGGCTATTAGGGGGTCTGTAGCAGGGTCAGTTGTCACAGAAACTGGTGCTGACACCGGAGCCATTAAAACAATATAAAAGAAGAACTCTGACTACAACAAACTGCGGAATCTCTTTGAGACAACACACCCTTCCATGCACTTTGCTTTCTCTTCGTTCATCCCTTCATCCTTTTTGGATTAAAACCATTGCTTTATGAACCATGACCATGGGATCAAACACCTTGCTGTCTGAATAAAGACCCTTTTGATCTTGAACCTTGTTCCTTGGACCACGGCTTTTCAGATGAAGTCCCTTTCGTATCTTGACAAAGGCCCTTTAGATCTCAACCCTTGCTTCCTGAACCATGACCACTCCCCTTTGGATCATGATCATTAGACTTCAGCCAGATCCGCAGAACTTAAACTGTGCTATTCAGACCATAACCTGGATCACAATTCAGAGCCATGCCCACGCCAACAAACCCCATGTGGTTTGTGTTCTCCTCTGTGGCAGATGATTACAAGTCACGTTGTACACTGCCTTTGTCTGTATGTCTCTGTAATATTACCGACTCAACTCTGCACTTGCATTTTCAGTACTCCACATGAAATCATGACGGCTGAGATGGTAGTTGAGATCGGGGTCATGATTGTTGTCACTATCATGGTTGTTGCCAAGGGTGTCATTGAAATAATCATTGCTGCCAGAATTGAAAGCAGCCATCACACCCTCCACCACTTCCCTAACGAGGATACCTGAGGACAGTCAAAACCAGCAAGATTTAAGGCACTGAATCACCACCCTCTAGTTGCGGAATCTCACTCACCCTGAGACATCCTTTCCCCTTTGTCTCATTCCACGTTCCCTTGGATATGACCGCTTGCTTTGTCCCATGATCACGTCTTCGGATCCTCACTACAAGGCAGTTCACCCATTGATCGACAATACACCCATCACCAACTATGAAAACCTGCCTAGCCCATCCGAGCCTAATGAAAGATCCTGCACTTGGGGCCAACATCCCCCATGCCACTTTCTGCCATGACAGCAGCATCTTTGATGCCCGTATATCAGAATTCACTCGCAAGATCCTGCATAGACTGTTTGCATAAATGTTGCTTTAATGCTCCATAAATCAGATTGATTAGCCACAGTTATGTGAATGTTGTGCTGACACGTTGTGTCTTGGCAGCATGTCAGTAGTCCTCATTTTGCAATTGTAAATTTTACTGTTCAATGGTTTCTGTAACTGTTTTTGGTTTTCTCTACATCAAAGATTGAGACAAATATTAATTACCATGAACTTTTAGCAGCATCCAAAGAAAACAATACAGGTTTGCAGCTTCCACAGGTCATCATTACAAACACACACACACTTTCTGAACCGCTTGTCTCATACCAGGTCACAGGGAACCGGAGCCTAACCTGGCAACTCAGGGCGTAGGGCCAGGGTCACACCCAGGACAGGACGCCACTCTGTCACAAGGCACCCCAAGCAGGACTTGAACCCCATACCCACCGGAGAGCAGGACCTGGTCCAACCCACTGCGCCACTGCACCCTTCTCTTTACAAACAACCAGATGGAAAACATAACAGAAGATCACTCTACAAAGGGGCTTTCTTTTCAATGTTTTAGTTTGTTTAGGAACTTCCCCCTGGCTAGTTGTTGATGCCATCAAGTCTAACCTGACCCATAGCAACCACCTGCATGACTTTCATGGCAAGAGAGGAACAGAAGTGGTTGCCAGTGCCATCTTCTGTATTTTGGGGAAGGCACACAGAGTGAGAAGCATGGAGCTGCCGCACACCCCAAGCAGAATTTGAATCCCATACCTGCCAGACAGCAAAGTACTGGTCAAACCCGCCATGCTATTATACCTGCCCTGGTTATTAGTACAGCCAGTCTCCGGGTTACGAACGTTCGACTTATGTACAACTCGTAGTTACAAACCACACCCCTGTAAAGCCTATTATATTTAAAATTTGAGTTACATACACATGTCTGAAACTGCTTGTCCTGAGCAGGGTCGTGGTGAACAGGAGCCAAAGCTGGCAACACAGGGCGCAAAGCTGGAGGGGGAGGAGACACACCCAGGACGAGACGCCAGTCCTTCGCAAGGCACCCCAAGCAGGACTCGAACCCCAGATCCACCAGAGAGTTGGACCAGGCTAAGCTCGCCGTGCCCCCAAGTTACATACAATAATTCATAATAAGAAACGGGTACTATTTTGCGACCAGCTTTAAAACACTGCGCATTTAAAGCAGTGTGTTGGCTCATGGGAGCGTGAACCTGAGGTAGGACAAAGACTTTGTTCTTTTCAGTTGGACCATATTGCTGTTAACAGTGTTTCGTGTGTTACTGTATTTGGTTTTAACTTTTTTGTTTTTACCCTCCTAATCATGGCACCAAAATGTAAATGTGATTCAAGTGATGGTGATGCATCAAAGAAAAGAAAAACGGTCATGACTGAAACTAAAGCAGAAATAATAAAGTGATCAGAAAAAAGGTGAAACACCAACGAACATTGGAATAGCAAACAAAGTTTCTTTAATGTTCTTCTCTCTCTACCTCACACACACACATCTCTCTCTCTCTTTCTCTCTCTCTCTCTCTTTCTCTCTCTCTCTCTTTCTCTCTTTATTATAAATACTGTAGCTGTCGCAACCATGCCCGCACCTCAGCCAGCAGCACCTGGCTCTGATTCAGCACCTGGTTTCAATGGAAGCACTCGGCAATAAAAGACACTTCTCAATGTTTTCCCAGTTGTGGAATTTCACTTTAGACAAACATCCCCTCTGCGTTCTCAAACTTACCTCTCTTTGTTTTTCCCAAGTCCTGTTCTTCATTGTTCCCCAGTCCCACTCCATGTCTCTATGGCAACAACCGCCCACCCTGTCCCCTGACCATGATTTTGGATCCTCGCCTCTGTTCAGTTTGCCGATCAACTTCCCATCATCGTTATCATCACATTGTATTATTATTATTACTGTATTGTTATATTAAAGATGTCTAAGTGTATCCAGAAGTGTTTTTTTAATGTTTTTATGCATAGAAAGGTACACGATATACAACATACTAAGATAAACATTTGACTAACTGACATTAGACATGAACCATACCTAACTGTTCTGACTTAACATTACACACACACTTTCAGAACCGCTTGTACCATACGGGGTCACGGGAGCCTGGCAACACAGGGCATAAGGGGACACACCCAGGATGGGACGCCAGTCCATCGCAAGGCACCCCAAGCGGGACTCGAACCCCAGACCCACCGGAAAGCAGGACTGTGGTCCGACCCACTGCGCCACCGCACCCCCCTTAACATTACATTTACATTTATTTACTTATGACAGGTACAAATCCAACTGAAAGACAGACTTAGGAATGGAACTCGTTTGTAATCCGGGGACTGCCTGAAGTCCTAAAAAACAGTTTCTCCTTTGGTTAAGGTTAGTGGATACGTTGAATGATTTCCTACAGATCTTTTAAAACAAGTATTCTGTAGTGCATTTGAATCTCCCAGTTTGATGTTCTTTTTTAAATTGCCTGCTATCATCTGGTTCAGTTTTATCCAGAGTTTAAGTAGTGTCTTTTTTAATGTGGGCAGCCGTTGAACCAGTTGGCAAGTTCTTATCAGAATAAAGCAAACAATCAATTGTGGGTCTTTAAGGATGTGTGCTCCAGGAGTGGCTCACTAACTGTTCCCCCAGAAATAGATAACCTTGAGAGAAAAGTGTGGTGCTTCGTATTCCCTGCCATTTTGTTTAATACCATGGCCTTTCTACTGGCTGCTGTGATCCTGCCCCCAGGGGAGTCTTTGATTTCTACCTTGTGACACCTCAACAAGGCCACAACCCTCGTGAGGTTCTGATTTTAACTGCCCAGGTATGGTTCTACTTGTAACATCTCTGATATCATTTTTGCTGCAGTTTTGCAATGCAAAAAAGGGACAACAGCCATTCTAAAGAATCCATGAAGCAGGTGGAACATTTTTTTTTAAAGACTACATCTGTAAAAGATCAAAGAACAATTAATTTTATTTTGTTTGTCTTTTTTTATAGGTTAACTGTGACAGTACGGTGACAGCGAGCTAGTCACTGATATTCAAATTTTGTTGGGGGTGTCATGAAGGGTCAAGTGTACTTTTATTCAGATTTAAGAGGTTATACATTTGTTAGCTGGCTTATTTCCTGCAAAATGTTTGGATAGGTCACATGATACCTTAAAACTTAAATCATCCTACCCTAGATTTTTCCCTGAGAAATTAATTTGGCAATTTCTTTTTTGAGTAAACTTTAAACTGAGATGTTACAAGCTCACAATTATTATTTATAACATGTTTCCAAAATATCTAAAGCAAATACTGAGGTTGTTATAAAATGTTTTCCAAACACTATTGGAAATTATGATCTGCTTGACTGAGTTTTATGATTGTCTTGATCTTTCAAAGGGGATTTTTGAAAAGGTATTTCTGTGAATAGTCGCATAACCATGTGATACACCCACTCTTTGGGAAGGAAGGGAAATGAGGAGAATGGACCTACCCACCCATGGCTAGTGACTCGCCCTATTTCACCCATCTCTCTGACAGTAAAAGAGTCAACAAACCTCACTAAGCACACAGAGAGAGAAAAAAAGAGAGGCGAACTATGGAGATGCCTGAGAATGCACAGCACCAGCACCAGCAGCTCAGCCCAACTATAAGCCCCAACACACATTCCCTGCCACAAGCCTTTTTCCTGAAGCACCCAGCACTGTGCAAATAAATCATTATTGCACTTATCTGGCAAATTCCTTGTATGTGTGAGCATACTTGACAATAAAGCTTGTTCTGATTCTGATCTCTGGTATGTTTGTGGCACAATGGTGCCGAAACCCAGAAATTGTCCTCGGCTTCCATGGATGGTGACCAGCTGGAGTACCTCTTGCAGCAGATGCGGCTCTAGCAACAAGTGTCAATAGATGCCTTGCTGGTGGACAAACTTGTGGAGCAGAGGACCTTGGTACTAGTGCTGGCCATCACCACTGACCACTCAGCTGAGGCACTGTCTCCCCTTGCCCACCTCCCAAAGATGGCCCTGGAAAATCGAGAGACATCCTGAGAGGTCTTCAAATGGAGCATGCGAACCTGTAGGTAGGTTTCGGACAAGTAGGCAGTCATGCCATTGCTCACAGAGAAGACACTGATAGCAGCATGCCAGACTATGGGGCCCTGAGGGTGGCCATAATGGAAATGGTTGGGCATACTCCTGAAGGGCATCAAAAGACACTGTGCAGTCTGTAATAGGAGGAGACCTTCCTCTTTACAAAAAAACATATTCTCAACTTCGGCCAGTAGAAGCTACAGTCAGATTGGCAGGACCTTGAGAAGATTATGGAAGTGGTAACCTTCGAGTAGTTCATGTTAGTGATGCTGCCCACCACTGCTGACAGGCTGCAATGCCATCATTTAGACCCCCTCATGGAGGCAGTCCAGCTTGCAGAGAACCATCAAAAGCATATCATGGTGGTGGTTTGTCCCTGGTCCCCCTTTCTGCTAATTTTGGGTACTCTTTGGGAGGAGGGGGCTTTAACAAGTGTATCATCATGGTCAAAGCAGAAAGCATCCAGCTTTACAGTAGGTTTTCACTGTCTTCCCACAGCCGCTAGGAATGACAGTGTTCCTGGGAAAGGCCCCTTAAGCACACTGGCTTGGAATGCACACTACAAGACGCTAAAGGACTTTCCCCTTCGACAGTCCCAGGATTTGCCATGTTCACATGGAAGTTCTTAAGCTTGTCAGAGTATTTGTTCACTCTGGACAATGGCTTGCCTACCCATATGTCTCTATGCTTAATGATCGGTATCATAAGGTGTGTTGGAACACTGACATGGAGAAGGAGATACTGCAGTTACTGGTCCCACAGGTTGCCGGGAAACGCTATTTCAACACTGTCAGCGGGCAGTGCATGGCTTGGGCACGATGTTTATGTCTCGAAAGCAGTCTGGCCTCTGTTGTGTCCTGGGTGTTAAATCTATTTGCACCAGTGGGTTCAAAGGGAGCACTTCAAACCACTATGCTGCTAACTTTCCCATGAAGTCCAATATATCCTGGATCTGCAGACGAGGTCCCATGCACAAGGACACCTATTGTGGGAACACCTGCAGGCTCAGGAGAGATAGGCTCCCTCTTTTAACAAAGGTGCCCAACTGAGACACTTCACAACCAGGAAGAAGGGTCTTGTGCTGCTCCCAGTTTCGCAGTCCAAATTGCTCTCTGAGTGGCAAGAGCCATTTACAGTCACACAGCAAGTGAGGAGCTTTGCTTATAAGGTCAGTCAGTCCAACATGGGTGTCACCTGGCAAATTTACCACTTCAGTCTCCTGGTCACAAAGTCTGATGCATATCCCATGCTGGACCAACTTGGCACTGCTCATTTCTGTTGAATGCTGAATTTTATTTCTGCTCAGAGAGCAGAAATACTGTACTATCGAAAAAGAATGTCTTGCTATTAAATGGGTAGTGCTCTTCCTCTACTACTACTACCTGTGGGTCAGCAATTCTGTCTCTGCATGGACCACGCACCTCTCCACTGGTTGTACCCGACAAAGGACACAAATCACAGCATTAACTGGTGGTACCTGGTCCTGCATTCCTTTTGTTTTGAGATTGTCTGCCAACCAACCAGGAACTGGTATGGTGGTATTTCTTGATGGGGGGGTGGAGACAGCTGTCTGGGCAAGGGTGCAGTCTTTGCCTGAGGTGAAGTGTGGCATGCCTAATCTATGGGAGGAAGAGAAAGTGAAGAGGATGGACCTACACACACCTGTGGCTAATGACTTGCCCTATTTTACCCATATCCCCGAGAGTTAGAGGACGGACAATCCTGGAGAGAGAGAGAGAGAGAGAGAGAAAGAGAGAGAGAGAGAAAGGAGAAGGAAGGAAGGAAGGAAGGAAGGAAGAAAGGAAGGAAGGAGATACCAGAGAATGCATAGCACCAACCCAATTCTGAGCAGCAGCTCACACTCATAGTAAAGAACCTTTTTCCTGGAGCACCGTGTAAATAAATCACTTTTGGATTTATCGGTCGTTTATGGTGTGTTTGTGCCACAAACCAATTAAAATAAAAAATTATTAAAGAAAATTTTTGATTTTTCTATTGTTATGGCATGGTCCTCAAAAGAAAAAAGAAATAAATAACCTGTTATATTTTTGATTTACAATTTTATATCAGAATATATGCTGTTTGTGGATTAAAACTCTGTAACATTCTGGAAGTACTGGAACTAAAACTACTGTTAATAAGATATAAGTAATAAAGGAATAATGATTTGCATCCATGAAATCAAATCAAGCCAAATCTGCAAGGCTCTTGTCATGATCTCAGGTGTTGTCAGTCCTGGGGAACAGCAGAGGGCCCCCTCTTCTGAGGATAATGTAACAGAGCTGAGGGCAGTAAATGTGTAAATAGTTGGCATTAGTGTGTGTACATAGTTGTGTGTGGTTTCTGACTGGTTGTCGTCCTATTTATGTTCAGTGTTCAAGAGTGGGATTCTGGGGAGTCCTGGGGGGAACCCCTTAACCATAGGGTGCAGCAGGGGGGCTGGGAGTGACCCAGAGGGATTCTGAGGTGTTTTGTGTCTTGTACTGTCTGAAGTGTCTTTGTTAAGACTGCTGCTGGAGACATGTACGCTTTCAATAAAGAGCACATTTCTTTTACCCCGTCTGTCGAGCCAGTTTCTAGTAGCTCCGTGGGGGGGATGCTACAATAAGCAGATATCCAGTACATCAGGAACTCATTGCAGAATCAGACATTTTAAAATGTAACAAACAAGACATTTCTTGCAGAGTCCTGTTTACTTGCTTGCATTTTCAACTTGTGTTGCAATGAACAGCTTTGTTGCATGAATGAATTATCTAGTGTCTTGCATTCCCTTTCCTTACCCCTCTATGTACCACATTATTTCATCTTTAGACTGCACTTATCACCATAAACTCTCATACACTCCAGTTCAAACCAGTTCCAGAGGGTTAAATTAATCAACCAGTTCAGTCAATAGCAGTCCTATTAACCATTTCAGCAGAATCCTCCTAAGTGATCCATCTTATAATTCATTAACGATATGAGGGCTGCTAGACTGAAGCAAAGGAAGATTCCATTTTTGACTGCTTTTTTGCTCATTAGTCATCTACATTTATCTCAGGAACATATACATATATATATATATATATATATATATATATATATAAAGCGTATGTATGTAGTCTAAGTATAAATATATAATGAGCACATTGCATGAACAGAAGGAGAGATCTGGATGCAGACACGTGATTCAGATTCAGTCAGTTTCTTACATTCCAGCTTATGAACAGTACACATCACACAGGTATCTGCTGAAAGGTCTATTCATTATTCCACAAAAGATATTAAACATAAGCGCACATTTATCATGCATTTACATTTACATTTATTAATTTAGCAGACACTTTTGTCCAAAGTGACGTACATCTCAGCAAAAGTACAATTTATGCATTACTTTAACAGAAGGAGACATAGCTGCAGACATGAAAGTCTCAAGCAAACCTAGTTTGTTCCCTACCACTTGCTGCACCGAGGTTCATCTTTCAAGTAGGTGCATAAGACACAGGAGAGACAAATCCCGCTACCCTCCCACCATTTTTTTTTTTTTTAAATATTATAAGATACACAAATGAGCAAGTACAATGCCAGAGTAATGGCTGAATAGAGGTTGTATCTGGGGATGCTTCTGGAGTTACGATGCATGAACATTTACACCGTAAATGAGCTGGAGAGATCTTGGGCAAAGTGGATCTGAAAAAGGTGAGTTTTCAGACCCTTCTTGAAAATAGACAGAGTTTCTGCAATTCTGAGTGACAGGGGAAGGTCATTCCACCACAACGGACACAGAACCGAGAACATCCGAGCTTTGCCTTTCGCGCACGGGACCACCAAGCGAGCAGAAGTAGACAAGCAAAGGGGCCTGGCTGGGGTGTGACGGTTGATCAAGTCCTGTAAATAGCCGGGAGCAGTTCTATTGATGCATTTGTACACAGTAACTAGGGTTTTGAATTTGATTCGGGCAGCTATAGGAAGCCAGTGCAGAGAAATGAGTAGAGAAGATACATGGGAGCACTTTGGCAAATCAAACACAACTCGTGCAGCAGCATACTGTAGAAACTGCAGAGGTTTGATGGCAGTAGCAGGAAGGCCACCCAGGAGAGAGTTGCACTAGTCCAGACGGGATGTCACCATGGCCTGGACAAGAAGTTGGGCGGAGTCAGTATTGAGGTAGGGACGGATCCTACGAATATTATGCAGGATGTATCTGTAGGACTGGGTTGTGGCTTCGATATGTTGAAAAAATGACAGACTCGCATCAATCGTTACTCCTAATGGTAGGGAACAAGTGGTAGGGAACAAACTAGGTTTGCTTGAGACTTTCATGTCTGCAGTTATGTCTCCTTCTCTCAATGTAATGAATGAATTGTACTTTTGCTGAGATGTACATCGCTTTGGACAAAAGCGTCTGCTAAATCAATAAATGTAAATGTAAATTTAGCTTCTCTTGTGATGTACATTGGTATCTACGGTGGAAAGTAACAAATTAACTGTACTTTAGAATCACACATCTGCATCTATGTCTCTCTTTAAATGAAATCAAATCAAATGCTTTATTGTCACTCACCATGACCACAGGTGTACAGGTGGTGACAATTTTAGGTGCATTCTCCGCAGCTGTTTGGCATAAGTTACAGAAATATGCTAATGTAATGCACAGATTGCATTTTCTTTGAGATGTACATTGCTTTAGAGAAAAGCGTCTGCAAAAATTAATAAATGTTAATGTAAATATAAAAGTAAATGGTCAAGAGGCCACTTGGTACAATGTATCTGACTGAGAGGACTCAAACAATTTCAGTGCAGTTTCTTTGACGCTAAAATGTCTAAGAGAGGAGATTAGAATTTGGTAGTTTACAGTGTTGAATGCTCCAGAAAAGGCAAAGAGGATGAGGACCTAGGAGAGGAAGGCTTCTCTTGTTAACTAGAGAGAATCTGATGCTGCCAGGAGAGCTGTCTTGGTGGAATGGTCAACTTTGAATCCTAATCCTAACCCTAGATTTTGATAATTACACAGATACATTTTTAGAAAGTATATACGAATCCTACTACCTTCTACACCCACAAGACTATTGACAAACTTCTGTTTTGCATTCCTGTGGCTGAATGGCAGAAATAATACATTGCCTGGCCAAAAAAAAGTCACCACCTGGATTTAACTAAGCAAACAGGTAAGAGCCTTCCATTTGATAATTATTGCAGTGATTAATATGTTTCAGCTGGTAACAAGTTATTTAACCCTAACTGGTGCAGTGAGTAGCTTCTCATTTCTTAAACAACCATGTTGGAAGACATATCCTGTGTTCGTGGAAAAAATGTTACTCTGTTTCAGAAGGGTCAAATTATTGGCCTGCATCAAACAAAGAAAACAACTAAGGAGATTGCTGAAACTACTAAAATTGGATTAAGAGCTGTCCAACGCATTATTAAAACCTGGAAGGATAGTGGTGAACCATCATCTTCGAGGAAGAAATGTGGTCGGAAAAAAATCTTGAATGATTGTGATCGGAAATCACTTAAACGTTTGAAATCAAATCATAAGAAAACAGTAGAACTCATGGCTATATTTAATAATGAAAGTAATAGCATTTCCACATGCACAATGCAAAGAGAACTCAAGGGATTGGGACTAAACAGCTGTGTAGCCTTAGAAAAACCACTTATCAGTGACGCTAATCGGGAAAAAAAAGGCTTCAGTTTGCTAGGGAGCATAAAAATTGGACTCTGGAGCAATGGAAAAAGGTCATGTGGTCTGATGAGTGCAGATTTACCCTGTTCCAGAGCGATGGGCGCATCAGAGTAAGAAGAGAAGCGGCTGAAGTGATGCACCCATCATGCCTAGTGCCTACCGTACAAGCCTGTGGGAGGCAGTGTTATGATCTGGGGTTGCTTCAGTTGGTCAGGTCTCGGCTCAGAAACATTATGTACATAAAAAATGAGGTCAGCTGACTACCTGGATATACTGAAATACCAGGTTTTTCCATCAATGGATTTTTTCTTCCCTAATGGCACGGGCATATTCCAAGATGACAATGCCAAGATTCATTGGGCTCAAATTGTGAAAGAGTGGTTCAGGGAGCATGAGACATCATTTTCACACATGGATTGGCCACCACAGAGTCCAGACCTTAACTCCATTAAGAATATTTGGGATGTGCTGGAGAAGACTTTACGCAGTGGTTTGACTCTCCCATCATCAGTACAAGATCTTGGCGAGAAATTAACGCAACTCTGGACGGAAATATATGTTGTGACATTGCATAAACTTATCGAAACTATGCCACTGCGAATGCGTGGCATAATCAAAACAAAAGGCGGTCCAACAAAATATTAGTGTGTGACTTTTTTTTTTGGCCAGGCAGTGTACACATTTTTCAGTTTTCATTTCAGCTAGGTAAGGAGAAAAGAACAATAATCATTTATTGAATTTGGACTAGCTCCCAAGTGAATAACAATTAAATTTTTGTAATTCAATATTATTGTATTTTGAAACTGATGTACTGCCATGGCTATGCTGTACTCAGTGAACTAAAACTCAGTGAAATAATTTCTTGGAATTTACTTCTGATTTATGTACAATAATTTATATAAGAGAGTTTACCAGTTTAAGGCAATATGTTTGGCTGGCCGGTTCAGTATAGGTTTGGCACAGTGCATTTGGCTCAGCAGCATGTTGCTGAATGCTGTACATTAGTTCAGCTCTTGGAAGCAGCTGTATTTTGTTTATCCTGTGCCCATGACATCCGGGATCTGTTACATCATTTTACTGGCAGCTCTAAAATGCCTTCTGAATGGACCCTGATGCCAGCACTAACATCTTGCTAAATCACGATTGCACGCTGCTTTATACGTCCTCCAAGTGACATTTAGTAAGGCCCTTTGAATCATGCACTATGTCCAAGTGCCTGGTGTTATACACTAAATTGGTAGCTGGCATTACTTTCAGCATCTGCCAGTGACTAAGATTCTACACATGTAAGTCCAACTACCATACTTGAGAGTTTATCTGTGGTCAGGCAAAAGAATCACTGACCAATATTATTAGGAACCAGTTTAAATTTCTGTCTACAACATTTTTATTCATTTAGCACATGTGTTTTTCTTTATGTCAGTGTGCCCTAAATGCTGGAAACAATTTTTTCATATTTTTAATTATCTAGTTTCTTCATTTCTTAATTTGATTTTTTTTTAGACAAAATAACTCACAATGTGGGGGCTTGATGGTGCAGTAGGCTTGGTCGGGTCCCTCTCTCTGACAGGTCTGGGGTTTGAGTCCTGCCTGGGGTGCCTTGCAGTGGACTGGCATCTTGCCCTGTATGTCGCCCTCCCCCTCCTGCCTTGCACCCTGTGTTGCCAGGTTAGGCTCCAGTTTGCCACAACCCCACTCAGGACAAGTGGTTTCTGGCAGTGTGTGTGTGCCATTCATGAATTTTAAAGGGGTGTTTGGATTTGGGGGGGTGCGGTGGCGCAGTGGGTTGGACCACAGTCCTTCTCTCCCGTGGGTCTGGGGTTCGAGTCCCGCTTGGGGTGCCTTGCAACGGACTGGCATCCCATCCTGGGTGTGTCCCCTCCCCCTCTGGCCCTACGCCCTGTGTTGCCGGGTAGGCTCCGGTTCCCTGCGACCCTGTATGGGACAAGCGGTTCTGAAAATGTGTGTGTGTGTGTGTGTGTGTGTGTGTGTGTGTGTGTGTGTGTTTGGATTTGTAGTGGTTTACTGCTGGATTTATCTCATTTTCTAAAAAAGAAAAAAAAGCAGTTTATTATGCTTATTTCTTCATATCAGGTCAAAGTAGCATATCAGGACCACAAAACTGGACTTTTCTCAAAAGAATCAAAATTGTTTTATCTCATTTTGTGGTCAAACCCTCATTGATTTTTTTGCAGGATGTGATGTCACTCAGCCACTCACAGCAGCGTAAACACTAAAATCTGGGCTCATTCATTTGTGCTTTATTTGTGCCACTTTGTGACGTTTAAACTGTGATTGTATCCTCTTTGGGTTTGGAAATATTAAAAATTGTTTACATGGCATGTGACGTTACTCCATCCCCCCTACAACAGGTGTAGACACTCAGGTTCATTCATTTATGCCAGTGTTTGCCTTTCAAACTGCAATTCTATGTCTATGGGTGTGTCCCCTCCCCCTCCAGCCTTGCGTACTGTGTTGCCAGGTTAGGCTTCCGGCTTGCCGCGACCCCACTCAGGACAAGCAGTTTCAGACAATGTGTGTGTGTGCACCTGTGTGAATTTCATAATTTCATATTAAGAGCAGAATTCAGATGGATATGAGGGCACTTAAATGAGTTTTATATGTAAATTCTGACTGTTCTGCATTTAAAACCCTTTAAATACATTTTTTTTGGTGTCTTCAATCCTCTCTGACATGGAGATCAAAAAATGGGCCACGGGTTTCCTGGTATAATGAATTTCCTATTTGAAAGGAATTGTGATTTATGAGCAAATGAGCACTGTGTCAACTGTGGAGTCCTGGGTACTACGATCTCCCAGGACCTGAAGTGGGACACCTATATTGACTCCATCTTGAAAAAGGCCCAAGAGCAGATGTACTTCTTTCACCAACTGAAGAAGTTCAAGCTGCTACAGGAACTACTGATTCAGTTCTACTCAGCTTTCAATGAGTCTGTCCGGTGCACTGCTATAACTCTCTGCTTTGGCTCAGCTACCAAATCGGACAAAAACACGCTACAACATTTACATTTACATTTATTAATTTAGCAGACGCTTTTGTCCAAAGTGACGTACATCTCAGCAAAAGTACAATTTATGCATTACTTTAACAGAAGGAGACATAGCTGCAGACATGAAAGTCTCAAGCAAACCTAGTTTGTTCCCTACCACTTGCTGCACCGAGGTTCATCTTTCAAGTAGGTGCATAAGACACAGGAGAGACAAATCCCGCTACCCTCCCACCATTTTTTTTTTTTTTAAATATTATAAGATACACAAATGAGCAAGTACAATGCCAGAGTAATGGCTGAATAGAGGTTGTATCTGGGGATGCTTCTGGAGTTACGATGCATGAACATTTACACCGTAAATGAGCTGGAGAGATCTTGGGCGAAGTGGATCTGAAAAAGGTGAGTTTTCAGACCCTTCTTGAAAATAGACAGAGTTTCTGCAATTCTGAGTGACAGGGGAAGGTCATTCCACCACAACGGACACAGAACCGAGAACATCCGAGCTTTGCCTTTCGCGCACGGGACCACCAAGCGAGCAGAAGTAGACAAGCAAAGGGGCCTGGCTGGGGTGTGACGGTTGATCAAGTCCTGTAAATAGCCGGGAGCAGTTCTATTGATGCATTTGTACACAGTAACTAGGGTTTTGAATTTGATTCGGGCAGCTATAGGAAGCCAGTGCAGAGAAATGAGTAGAGAAGATACATGGGAGCACTTTGGCAAATCAAACACAACTCGTGCAGCAGCATACTGTAGAAACTGCAGAGGTTTGATGGCAGTAGCAGGAAGGCCACCCAGGAGAGAGTTGCACTAGTCCAGACGGGATGTCACCATGGCCTGGACAAGAAGTTGGGCGGAGTTGTAGTGGGAGGTTCTTCTTTTATATTGCCTCGTTCTGGTATAATAAAAAACCAACATGGCGGCACCCGCATAATAAAGCAGTATTAAAGAAATGTCTGTGTCGGAGCTTAAATGTGAGCGTCTTATAACCCCAAGAACACTACATGGTGGTAGCGGTGATAGAAAGGACCAGCGAACATACAGTCCTAGCGGAGGTACCAGCTAGTTGTAGGCTGTGAGTAAGGCATTTTTTCCAGTATTGAAATTCACCGCGTGTGGCAGCAAGT
Source organism: Scleropages formosus (assembly GCF_900964775.1). Classification (NCBI taxonomy): domain Eukaryota; kingdom Metazoa; phylum Chordata; class Actinopteri; order Osteoglossiformes; family Osteoglossidae; genus Scleropages; species Scleropages formosus. Next base: position 923,370 of record NC_041818.1, read on the forward strand.
GCACCGCCGCCGTAGGCGCATTCAAGCCGAAATCGCTTCATATTACTGTCGCCACTCAGCAATAATCACCCGTACAAATGGCGTCGAGATATCCAGTTATGCAGTGGGATGCTGCTGATCTCGCGGAAGCGTTTAAGCTGCTCAAGCAGAAGATGCTGCTGGTGTGCGAGGATAATGGCGTCGCGGACGGTCCCGATGTTGCGAGGAAAATTAAAATAGGGGTCAGCAATGAAGGACTATGGAGACTGAATGCGTCCGGCTTGACTGACGACGAGCAGAAACGTCCCGAAAAATTATGGGAGTTATTTGAAAAGCAATTAAAGGTTGCTGTGAACTTCAGGATTCACAGATTAAGCTTAATGCAGTATCGACAGTGGGAAAATGAAACCTTTGATGAGTTCGTCACTAGAGCCCTAGCACAAGCACAGTTATGTGAACTCTCCGATGACGAAATGCAGGAGAAAATCGTGGAGCTTGTCATAATGAGCACGCCCATGGATAACTTCCGCAGAGAGCTGTTGGGAAAAGAAAAAGGCTTCACGCTTCAGGACATGCTCATGGAAGGCAGAAAACATGAAGCTGCGCTCATCGGCACCCGCCAGTTACAGACTCTACAGGATAAGAAAATCGATCACATCGGGATGAAAAAGCCATGTGGCCGTTGTGGGCTACACCACAAACCCCGCGCATGCCCGGCGTATATGGATGTGTGCAAGGGCTGTGGGAAGAAGGGGCATTGGAAGGAGATGTGTGGATCTGAAAAAGGTAGAGAATGTAATGAGAGACGAAACAGGCCTGAGAAAAGAGATGGCAGGAGGAAAAAGGGTGCAAAGAAGGTTGATGCTGTGAGGGCAAGCAATGATTGCTCCAAGGCAACCGATGACAGCTCCGAAAGCTCCGAAGATGAATTTGCCGAAAAGTTTCATAGCATAGACATACACAGCACAGAGGTTCACACCCAAGATGAAGCCTATACAACAGTTAAAATCAAATATCCTGGCTGCAACAAGTCAAAACTCATGAAAATAAAAATAGATCCGGGTGCACAAGGGAATGCACTCCCACTCCGTACCTTCCGACAGATGTATGGCAATATTGAGCCGACAGAGGTCCTGAAACCGATGGGTATGACGAAGCTGACATCTTACAGTGGTCACTCCATACCATGTTTCGGGAAGCTCCCCATGCAATGCAAATATGACACGTCCGGGTGGGTGAGTACAGAATTCCATGTCGTAGATGCTAATGGCCCAGTGTTACTCGGGTTACCAATGTGCACTGCCCTGAATTTGCTCACTTTCAATTGCCGTCTCGAATCCTTAGAAAAGGCTCCAATTAAAGTGAGCGCTACAGAGGATCTAGTAAAATTATACCCAATGCAGTTTGACACGACTGGTAAATTAGAAGGCCCAGCACGAATCATTTTGAAGGAAGATGCAGAGCCACACGTTGATCGCCCAAGAAAATTTAACATCAACCTTAAATTGAAAATTAAGGATGAGCTCTGTCGTATGGAGAAACTAGGGGTCATCAAGAAAGTGAGAGAACACACAGACTGGTGTTCCAGTATAGTATGCAGCCTCAAGAAAGACGGGTCACTCCGTTTGTGCCTGGACCCTAAGAGGCTTAATGAAGCGATCAAGAGATGTCCCCACAAAACCCTTACATTAGAAGAGGTAAATCCTGAATTCCATAGAGCAAAGTGGTTCAGCAAGCTCGATGCTAAAGCTGGGTAGTGGAGTGTACAACTCAATGAACAATCACAGGCGCTTACTACATTCCGCACACCCCTAAGGCGTTATTGCTTCACACGCCTACCTTTTGGCCTCAACATAAGCCAAGACATATTCCAGCAACGCATGGACGAAATCTTGGAAGGCCTGGAAGGGTGTGTTGGAATTGCAGATGACATTTGTGTATTTGGCAAGACAGAAGAAGAGCATGACAAACGCCTATTGTCACTCCTTGAAAGGGCGAAGGAGACAGGGCTGGTGTTCAATTCGGACAAGTGCTTCATAAAGCAGAGACGAATTGCATTCTTCGGGAATGTTTACAGCGAAGATGGAATCTCACCAGACCGAGATAAGGTAAAAGATATAAAAAACATGCCTAGCCCACAGGACAAGGAAGATCTCCAACGCTTTCTAGGACTACTGACATACATGGGTTCCTTCATACCAAACTTGAGCCAGAAATCTGCAAGCCTGCGTGAGTTACTGAAAAAGGAAACGCCATACGACTGGTCGGAAGACCACCAACAAGCCTACAATATGCTCAAAGATGCAATATCAGAGCATTCCAGTATGGCATACTTTGACACCACGACTTCAGTAACACTTGAAGTTGACGCCTCGCTGAAAGGACTGGGTGCGGCACTCCTACAAAACGGGCGCCCAGTGGCATTCGTGTCTAAGACCCTAACTCCTACTCAAGCTAATTATAGCAACATCGAACGGGAAATGCTTGCACTTGTGCATGGAATAGAGAGGTTCCATATTTACCTATATGGCCGGCATTTCTAGATCAACACAGATCATAAGCCCTTGGAGATGATCTGCAAGAAACCAATAATAACAGCCCCACCAAGACTGCAGCGCATGCTCCTCCGAATCCAAGGATATGACTTCACTGTCGCATATAAGCCAGGGCATCTAATGGTTCTGACCAACACGCTATCACGACTGCCAAACCCAGAGGACAACACCGCTGTGGAGGTGGAACCAACTGTCCACGCAATCACCTTTGACCTCATAAACTTCAGCCTCGTGAAACAAAACGAGTTGAAGGTCGAGACTCGACAGTGCCCCGTCCTCAATGTACTTGCTGAGGTGGTGTACCAGGGATGGCCTGAGAAACTCACAGAGCTACCCAGTGATCTGCGAATATTCTGGCCATATCGAGACACAATCGGCATCGATAATGGCATTCTCTTTAAAGGAAAGCAAGTCATCATTCCAGAAAGAGTGAGGCATGACATCCTTACACAGCTTCACAGGAGCCATCTTGGTATCGAGAAGACAAGACTGCTTGCGAGGGATTCTGTCTACTGGCCGAACATGAAGAAGGATATAGAGAGGACTGTAAAGGCATGTCGATTCAAGAGGATCAAGACCAAAACAGAAAAGAGCCAATGATCGAGAACGAGGTGCCACTGAAGGCATGGCAGACTATTGGGACGGACCTTTTTGAGATTAAAGGAAGGCAGTTCATCATCATCGCGGATTATTACTCAAAGTATCCATTCGTAAAGGAACTACAAAGTCCAGTGACATCCAAGTCTGTCACAAACGTTTTCAAAGAGTTATGTGGCATGCTCGGAAGGCCTGACCAAAAAAGATCTGACAACGGCCCACAATACTCAGCAACAGAATTCACTAACTTCTGCAAAGAATGGGGTATAACACACACAACATCGTTGCCCCACTATCCCCAATCCAACAGTTTTATTGAGCGCCAAGTCCGAACAGTGAAATCATGCATTAAAAAGTGCATAAAAGCCAGAGAAAGCATATCACAGGCTCTTCTCAACATTTGCGCCACTCCAGTTGACAATAAACTCCCGTCCCCTGCAGAAATGCTCTTTGGCAGAACTATTGCCACCCTTCTGCCATCACGAAAAGGAGACGCGGATGACAATGTCAAACATAAGCTCATGCAGAGAAATGAGACGATGAAGCACCAGTATGATGCCCATGCCAGGAAAGATCCACTTCCACCACTGTACCAAGGCCAAGAAGTGAGGGTCCTGGACGATTCTACGAAAACCTGGACTCCAGGGAAAGTCATAACTCAATGCTCGGAACCAAGGTCATATGTTGTCTTCCAGCGGCGCGTCCCTAAGGAGAAACAGGAGACACTTGAGAGAAGAGTGCCCACCACCAAGTTCAACCACATCACAAAATGACACACCCCTGATCACTGATGATACCACGCAAGAGTGCCCGGTTACCAAAACTGAGGTGGGAAATCACCCTGATGTGATCCGTACACGATCTGGCCGTACCGTTAAGAAACCAGACAGATATCAATAAAGGAAAAGAACACAACACGATGAAGAGAACATCTCAACACAAGTAAGACGGTCTGCCCCTAGGTAACTTTACTGATAACTTCTTAGAATATTTCTGTTCCATTGTGAAGACGTAAAAGGGCACAAACTCTTGCTGTCTTACGTTATGTATATTAGTTCTGTTCACACTTTTCATTTAGCAGTGTAACTTGGGGGGGGGAGAGTGAGCTTGTATATTCTGTTTGTGAAAGCATCGTCATGTTGAGGGATATTATTGATGGGTCTTGCAGTTGTATATTCCAGTTGAAAGATCTTTTCAAAGTTTGTAAGTAACTTTGTCTAATGTGATATTTGTTTTCGTTGTATAATGAGGGGGATGTAGTGGGAGGTTCTTCTTTTATATTGCTTCGTTCTGGTATAATAAAAAACCAACATGGCGGCACCCACATAATAAAGCAGTATTAAAGAAATGTCTGTGTCAGAGCTTAAATGTGAAGCATCTTATAACCCCAAGAACACTACAGGAGTCAGTATTGAGGTAGGGACGGATCCTATGAATGTTATGCAGGATGTATCTGCAGGACTGGGTTGTGGCTTCGATATGTTTGAAAAAAATGACAGACTCGCATCAATCATTACTCCCGGACTCTTAGCAAAGGAAACAGGGGAAATGAGTGAGTTGTCCAGTTTGATGGAGAGGTCGTGACAATAGGACAGGCGAGCTGGGAGGTAAATAATCTCTGTTTTGGAGAGGTTGAGTTGGAGGTGGTGATCAGACATCCATGAAGAGATGTTCGACAGGCAGGCAGCAATGCGTGTGGAGATGTCTGACGCACAAGGCGGAAAGGAAAGGAAGAGCTGGGTATCATCAGCATAGCAGTGGTATTTGAATCCGTGGGAGGCTATGACCGGACCGAGGGAGGAGGTGTAGATGGAAAATAAAAGAGGACCCAATACCGAACCCTGCAGAACACTGGTTGAGAGAGGCAGAGAGAAGAACGAGAGCTCCGCCAGAGCACTTCATAGGATCTGTCAGAGAGGTAGGACTTAAATCATCTTAGTGCTGCACCTTTGATCCCAAGCTGGTTAAGAGAGGAGAGTAGAATCCGGTGATTGACAGTGTCGAACACTGCAGACAGATCAAGGAGGATAAGGACTGAAGAGAGGGAGGCAGCTCTAGCAGCTTGGAGAGCATCAGATATCGCCAGAAGGGTGGTCTCAGTGGAGTGACCAACTTTGAAACCAGACTGATAACCATCAAGGAGATGGTTCTTGGTGAGGAAATCAGACAGTTAATCACAGGCTGCCTGCTCAAGGGTTTTGGACAGGAAGGAGAAGAGAGATACCAGTCTGTAATTTTCAACCAGATTGGGGTCCAGGGAGGATGTTTTTAACAGAGGTAAAATTAGAGCTGTTTTGAAGGCAGCTGGGAAACAGCCAGAGGAGAGTGAGGAGTTGATGATAGTAGAGATGAAGGAGGAGAGTTGCGGGGAAATGTTCTGAATGAATGATGATGGGATCAGGTCAAGCGAGCAGGTGGTGGCTCTGTGCAATATCAGGAGGTCAGCGACTTCAGATTCGGAGAGCGGCTTGAAGTTGGAGAGAATACCTTCGCAGGGAGGTCCAGCTCGAACCGGGCAGATTGATGGTGAGAATTTATCAGTGATCGCTTTGACTTTGTCTCTGAAAAACAAAGTCTTCAGCAGTGAGAGGAGAGGGAGGAGGAGGTGGCAGGGGGCACAGAAGGGATGAGAAGGTGTCAAAGAGTCTGTGTGGTTTTTTAGATGCAGACTGTATTTTGTTGTGGAAGAAGGACGTTTTAGCTGAAGAGACAGCAGACTGAAAAGCAGCAAAGAGTGACTGGTAGGCATCCTGGTCCGATGGAGTTTTGAATTTACGCCATTTTTGCTCTGCAGCCCGCAGTTTGGTCCTGTTAGCACATAATGTATCAGACAGCCATGGGGTAGCAGTGGGGTGTGCTGGTCTAGAAGACAGAGAGAATTAAGGGAGGAAGATGAGGCAGAGAGGAAAGTGTTAGTGGCGTCATCTGTAGATAGACCTGAGAACTGTGGAGCAAAAGGGAGAGCGGCCAGAGTAGCAGAGGCAAAGCAGGAAGGTGAGAGAGATTTTAAGTTGCTGCAAAAGGTGATAATGGGTGCAGGAAGAGGCAAGGAGTTAGTGGTGAGGGAGGGTTGAAGGAAATGAAGAAGTGGTCAGAGACATGTAGCGGAGTGACAGAGAGGACAGGACTGCCACAGTTGCAGGAAAATACAAGGCCAAGACAGTTGCCCTCTTTGTGAGTAGCAGGGGACTGGGACGGAGAGATCAAAGGGCTGTAGTAGCAACAGAAGGCCGCTCGCATGAATGTCATCGACATGCAGGTTGAAGTCACCTAGGAGAATCAGTGGAGAGTTGTCCCCTGGCAGAGAGCTCAACAAGATCTCAAGGTCATCCAAGAAGCAGCCAGGAGGACCAGGAGAGCGATAAAGAACAACCACAACAACAGTGATTGGGGCAGTGATAGAGACAGCATGCCATTCAAAGGAGGACAGATCATGCAAGTGAAGAGGAAGAATAGAGTATTCCCACCGGGGAGAGATGAGCAGGCAGTGCCTTCACCTCTGCCAGAGGAGCGAGAGTTATGAGAGAAGGAATAGTTAGTAGAGAGTGCTGCAGGTGTGGCTGAGTTGTCTGGGGTGATCCAGGTTTCAGTTAGCGCCAGGAGGTCCACTGAGAGATGGGAGGCATAGGCTGGTATAAAGTCAGCTTTTCTCACAGTGGACTGGCAGTTCCAGAGTCCCATAGAGAAAGTAAAGCAAGATGGAAGGTTTGAAATGTGAGGATAAACCAGATTGCTGTAGCAGCGAGAGCGCCCAGGTCTTCGGCGGTGGCAAAATCGCACGGCTCACTTACCATAGAAGACTTTGATGGCTGATATGTTGGACGCATGTTCCCTTGAGGACAACTGTAACGGTGGCCTTCCTCGGTGGAATGACTCCCGCAGGTAGACTCCCTTGTCTTTGCACCCCGAGTCTTCGCACCAAGAGGCTGCCGCAACCGCTGCCGCTACAGGTCACCAGCTGCTATTTAAACTAAGCTACTGCCTATCAGCTGACTTCCTAATCGAAACCGAAACTACACCAAGAATGGCGACCAAAACAAACAACCAATCAAACTCACGGAGTCACGCCCACTCCTGCTACGGGACACAGAAACGATCCGGAGAACGGTAGTCTGAACAAACCACTAAATACTACTTAACAAACAAAATAATTACAGTGCCACGCAACACTACACAAACATACAACCATTTATATCTATCAACCCCCACAGCTACACGACACGAATGCGTGACGGAAAAAGCAGTAGCAAAACAACTACACTTACCCGAAACACCACGAACAGCAGTGACACACCTCTAACACAAAATATAATGCACAATTAATTAACAACAGACAGTCAAGACAGCTGAGAGGATCATTGGGTGTACTCCTGCCTACCATTCAGGTCTTCTACAAGTCCAGAATGAGGAAATGGGCAGGAAAAATCGTCACTGATCCCACACACTCTGGTCACAAACTCTTTACATTTCTCTCCTCTGGCAGCTGTTACATAGCACAGTTCACCAGAACGACCAGATACAAGAACAGTTTTTTTTTTCCCCTCAGGCCATCACTCTCATGAACAGTTAACACTCCCCTATAGGTCTCCTGTCAGTACAACAATATCCCATCACTTTTGTAATTTACTTCGTATTTATTTACCTTTTTTGTTTTTATGTTACTATTTATAGTATCATATTTGTATATTCTATAAATATGTTATTTATTAATTCTATGTCAGCTCTTTGTTGTCTGTAAATACCGGAAGCATCTAGAACCATAGGAAATTCCTTGTGTGTGTCAGCACACTTGGCCAATAAAACTCAATATGATTCTGATTCTGAGAATATGTAATTTCTACCTGGAAATTTTCATAACAAAATGTCAACTTTTCTTTTACAAGAAGCACCTTATGAGAAAAGACACATCAACTCAAAATATGTTTCTTGGTGACACTGAGCATCATGCAAGGAGAAGGTTACTCACAGGGGTGACTTATCCTCCAAATATTTGAATCCATCACAAAGGAAAGACAGATGCTAGAAAGACATGGGTTTCATGACAGTAAATGGCTTTTAGTATGTTTGCTTGTGGACCTGTGGCTGATACCAAGCTGGATTCAAACACCTGTACTTGAAATACCAATATCTATGCCATATAATAGCTCAGGTGCTGTGACTGTGCCATTCTCTTCCAAATGTGACATACTAAAATCCATTTGGGGTAAACGGGGCTGCTGTGGGTTTCTCAGCCTTTAGTGGCCATCTTTCTTCTTAGATCATATGACCTACATTTTTTACAAGTATTATAAAAATCATATTTCTAATTGATCGGTAGTGTCACATGCACCCAGGCCGCACCTGCCCCCATCAAGGAGGCCAGGGTTAAAAAGACCAGGAGTCCAAGCCTGATTGTGGAACCTCTCACAAGCAACCGCGACCTCAGTCTCTCCAGTGATTTCCATCCGTTCAACATCCTGCTCTTCCTGGCTTCTGACCTTGTTTCATTTCATCGACTTCGTTCTTTGTCTGTCCTCGAAACCCCAAACCCACATCGCCTGACCCACGCCTGTCCCCGACTACTGCCTTTGTGTCGTGCTTTGGATTTGTTGCTCATTAAACAGAACCCGCGTTTGGGTCCCACTCTCCTTTGCTCCAGCGTCCCTTGTTCCGGCATGACAGGTACCTAGTGAAGAGCATAAAGGAAAAGCGTGATATAACTATTGTTTCAGTGTCACTGAAAATTCTAGCTGCTCCGTTTTATTTAAACAAATTCAAGGGTAATAATGCATGTTGAACTCATGGTTAACAGGGAGCCGAAATAATCAAACCTACTCAGGATGATTGTTTGTACTGAATTTAACAGTTATTGTGATATCTACTAAATCTTATTCAGAGGTAAAGGTAAAGCTCTTCAGATTCAAAGAATGTGTAGTCTGAATAAGATTTAATAGATATTACAGAGACACAAACACTTAAGACACTTAGCTGACTTAAATTACCGTTTTGTAATATCTACTTGATCTGTTTTGTCAGCATTGAGAAAAGATAATTTCATAATCCAGACTTCAATGTCATTAAGACAAAGAATGTTGTCGGTGTTTTATAGGGAAAGTGTCTACTGGCTTGGTTGGACAGGTAGAAGTATGTTTCATTTTCACAAGAGTGGAAACTCGTATTGTTTGGATAATATACTGTAAAGGTAGCATTTATAGAGAAAAAAAAAAGATTTGTGGACCTAACACCGAACCTTGGAATATTCTGTACTTTGCTGTTGCTAAAGAAGAAGGAGCGGAATTGTCATCATCAAATACATACTGAAAGCTGCATGTTCTACAGGAACCAAACCATTAAAGAACAGTTCCAGACATACTCAAGCACATTTCCAATCATCATAATAAAATGCCGCAATGAATGGTATCAAATCCTGCTCTAAGATCTAATACGATAAGAACTTCAAGAATGCCTGCTGTCATGTCTAGAAGACATTATTAGTTCATTTTTGGGGTTTGGAATGTTTTCCTTTGTCGATAAAGTTCATTCAAAATTGAGCGCATCACTTCCTGTTTTTCCGAGCGCATCACTTCCGGTTGTCAGACCAGGAAAAACAAGGAAGCCACATGGCCAGAAGCACAAGGATCTGATTGCATCCACAGCTAAGGACTGAGAAATCAATGTCGTAAGTGACTGGAATTTATTATTTAGAGTTTAAAGATAGGATATTAAGAATTATTTTATAAAAATATAGAATAATTTACGTTCTAAGAATGTTTTTACAAATGAACATGTACATGTAAGCTGTATGGTTATGTTAATGTTTGCCACATGTATATAATGTTTTGTTATGTAAAATAATGATATAGATTATTTTTGTAAATTGATTTTCTGTCATTTTTTTGTATTTTGGTTATAGTTTTCACTCCATGTCTTGGTGAAGGAGTCATCAGTAAAGTCTCAAAAAATACGACGACGACTCGTCTCTTTATCTTGAATGGAGTTTAGCTTGGTGTTTAGTCTGCGGTTGTTACACCTTGACGAGAACACTAGAGTGAAAAGACAAGAACGGATCAGTAATTATCAGGATGGCTTCCAAAAGTTCAAAATCAGCTGCAAGTGGAAAATCTCAAAGGGTAGCCTCAAGCGTAAAATCTTCAACCTCTTTTGCCAGTACTGCAGGACGTGCACGAGCAAAGGCCGAAGCAGCTAAGATAAGAGCGGAATATGCAACTGAACACACACACACACACACATTTTCAGAACCGCTTGTCCCTGACGGGGTCACGGGGAACTGGAGCCTACCCAGCAACACAGGGCGTAAGGCCGGAGGGGGAAGGGGACACACCCAGGACGGGACGCCAGTCCCTCACAAGGCACCCCAAGCGGGACTCGAACCCCAGACCCACCGGAGAGTAGGACTGCGGTCCAACCCACTGCGCCACTGCACCCCCCACATCTGCAACTGAACAACTAGAGCTAAAGCTGGCAGCGGCTAACAAGGATTTAGAGGCAACTAGAAGAGATGCAGAGGCAACTAAAAGAGATGCAGAAATACAGTTTGAAAGAACGAAACTACAAGCAGAACTCAAAGCCTTACGTCTACAATGTGAAGCTGAAGCAACAGCCTGTGAGGCGCAGGTTTTGGAAATGCCTGAGGATTTACAAATTGTAAATGAAGTAGTGGCAACAGAGCTTCAAGATAAAAGGGAACTTACAAGTGAATATGTTTGTTCACAAAACGCTCTTAAAGAAAGCGCTTCTCCGCCACATTTACCTGTTGAAAGCCAATCGTACAAAGACCAGGAGAAAAGCTTTTTAACCCATCAGACATTGGCGGATGACGCTGCAAAGCCTTCACGAGGCAGCATTACAAGAGACTTTGAAAAAAGGGACGACGTGTACTTACCATTAATAACGAAAATGAAGAAGAAGATTAAAGAGACAGATATTAAACAAGCTGTTGCAAACCCGGCTTCAGTGCCTCAAAGTGGCGCAACAGTGGCAATGGCTGTCTGGTAGCTATGGCGGTTGGATATACTCTGTATATCCTGGCAGGTTCAACCATGCCGCATTGGTACCGGACTATCGGTCATGCAGATGGATCGCCTTAGCAGAAGCGGGCGTATGGTCCATCCTGTAGAGGCTGGAAGCTAGCTAAACTGAAGAGGTACAATGGCCTGCCCGCCTAGCCAGCGGGGTGGCGTCATTTTCTGGCTAAAACAGCACGAAGAAATGGGCCTCAGTACCCTGCACGTCAATCGGACCGTGCCACGGCGGCGGTACGCCATCCGAGCGACGAGAGGCCGCTAAGAATCTCAGGTTCCAAGAAGCCGCCGCGGAACAGGACTAACCTTGCCATTTGCACCTACAACTGCAGGTCTTTGGCAAGGGGAATGGATTGAACCACCTGATGGAGGAGAAGATGAAGATCAGATGCGACGTGTTGGGTCTGTGCGAGACTCGGCAGAAGAAGGAGATGAGTGCGAGGTGGGAAGATGGATGCGCTGTAAGACTAGGAAAAGCGGATGGTAGCAGATCAGTTGGGGGTGTCGGGTTCATCATAAGCAAAGAATGGACTACGAAGATCGCCTCATGCCATTTTGTGTCATCGCGTATCGGAGTGCTCAACGTGAACCTCTCGGGAAAGGCTACCCTTAAGATCATCCAGACCTACGCTCCCACCAGTGCCAGCGACGACGATGAAGTGGAAGAGTTCTATCGCCAGCTAGACATGGTGCTAGCTCGGAAATCCACTTACACCGTCGTGATGGGAGACTTCAATGCAAAGGTCGGAAAAGGGAGGCAAGGTGAAAGGTACGTTGGAAAGTTTGGAACTGGAGAAAGAAATGAAAGAGGGGAACGTTTGGTCACTATGGTAGAGGCGAGAAAAATCTACATCGGGAACAGCCTGTTCAAGAAGAACAGCGAGAAAAGATGGACCTGGATAGCCCCTAACGCTGCACATCGCAATGAGATCGACTACATCCTGGTCGACAAGCGGCGCATTCTGCAAGACGTCTCTGTCGTAACGCCATTCAACACCGGCAGCGATCACCGCCTGCTCAGGGCCAAGATCGTCATCGACAGGACAAAGGAGAAGAAGACACTGCATCTGACATCGAGGGAAGAACGTGTGAAGGTCTACGATGGAAAGCGACTGCAGGAAGCGATGGAGAGGAAATCCTGGTGCCGAATTGACGGAATTGACGATGATTATGACTCACTGATCGAGAAACTGAAGGAATGCTTGAGGGAGGCAAAGGAGGCGGGCCCAAGGGAGCAGAAGGGAAGAATCTCGGAAGAAACCAAAAAACTTCTCGAGAAGAGAAAGAACATGAAGAGGACTGCGGAAGATCACCTTGAATATTCCATTCTCAGCAGGGTGATACGACTGCAGCTGAAGAGAGACTTCGAAAAATACCGGATGGAAAAGCTCCTGAAGGCTGCCGAGGAAAGGAAGAGCCTCAAGAAATGTGAAAGGGGGATGGCACTCTATAAATCGGAAGTGACGAAGCTGAAGAACTCGGATGGTGCTACAGCCGATGAAAGAGGCGAGGTGGTAAAGATCTGTAAAGACTTTTACACTAAGCTTTTCAAATCTGCTGTGAAGATTGAACCACCACCGTCACTTCAAAGGAAAGAGAATGTGCCCCCCATTCTCGTAAGTGAGGTTGAAAGGGCCGTCAATTTGATGAAGAGGGAAAAAGCACCAGGGAAAGATGGCATAACATCTGAAATGCTGAAGTTGGGCGGAGAACAGCTCTGGAAAATCCTCGCCGAACGGTTCAGTCACTATCTGAACACGTGCAAGATACCATCGCAGTGGAAAGAGTCGAGAACCATCCTGCTGTATAAGAAGGGAGATAGAGAAGACCTGAAGAACTATCGTCCCATATGCCTCTTGTCCCACATCTACAAGCTGTTCACGAAGATAATCCTAACACGATTATCAGAACACTTGGATGGACAACAACCAAGGGAACAAGCAGGCTTCCGAAGAACCTACAGCACGATGGATCACATCTTCACTCTGACCCAATTGCTGGAGCGAGCGAAAGAGTACAGGCTGCCACTATGCGTCGCGTTCGTGGACTACGAGAAGGCCTTCGACAGCGTCGAGATCAACGCAGTGCTAAAGTCGTTGGAGATGCAAGGAGTCGAGGCGCAATACATCGAACTCCTACGGGAGGCGAATTCCGGATGTACCACCGACATCGCTCTGCTGTCGTCGCCGATTAGAATACCAGTCGAGAAGGGCGTCAAACAAGGAGACATCATCTCTCCGAAGCTCTTCACCACATGTCTCGAGCAGATCTTCAGAGACATCGACTGGAAGGGCGGCGTAAACATCAACGGCGAGCTACTGACCCACCTCCGTTTCGCTGACGATATCGTCCTCGTCGCCGAAACCACAGATCTACTTCAGACCATGTTAACCGAGCTAGACATCAGAAGCTCGAGAGTAGGCCTCAAAATGAACCACATGAAGACCAAGTTTATGCGGTCAGATTACGCAACAAGGGGCCGAATAGTGGTTCAAGGCGATGAAATAGAGGAGGTGGAGGAATACGTCTACCTTGGACAAGAAGTAAATATGCGTCGAGACATGGAGAAGGAAATCTCGCGGAGAATAAGGGCCGGATGGAAAGCGTTCAACTCCATCAAGGATGTGCTCAAAGGAAAGTTGGATAAGACCACCCGCGCGAACCTCTTCAATGGCACAGTTTTACCTGCAATGTTATACGGCAGTGAAACTTGGGCCACCACGAAGAGAGAAGAGCAAAGGTTGGTAACTGCTCAAAGGGCGATGGAGAGATCTATGCTGGGAATATCACTAAGAGAACATATCCGGAGTGAGACGATCAGAGAGAAATCCGGCGTGAGGGACGTCATCAACGAGTACGAGAAGCAAAAGTTGAGATGGGCCGGACACGTTGCTCGGTTCACCGACAATCGGTGGACTCGCGCAATTGTCGAGTGGTATCCGCGTGAGCGGAAAAGGCCACGCGGAAGGCCTCCAAAACGATGGATTGACGACATAAGAAAAACGTTTGGAGCTAGGTGGATGAGGAAGGCGCGATCCAGAGAGGAATGGAAAGCGTGCTGTGACCAGCGGAGTCGATTCGACGCCCGATAGTCTGGTCGGTCAAGTGGTCAAGTGATCAAGTGATATTAAACAAGAAGGAAACATAAATCAAAACTTTCAACCATACTCTCCAAGACAGTTCAATGTGCATGCTCAGCCTTTTTTCCCAAGTAAGGATCCTGCAGTCTTACCAACACCTGCAACAGACCCTTTAGCACAGTACTTAGCCAGACGAGATCTCACAAACTCGGGCCTGTACCAGTTTGATGACAAACCTGAGAACTATCGTGCATGGTACGCATCATTTACTAGTATAACCAGTGACATTCAACTAAGTGCAGTTCAGCAACTCGACCTCATGATCAAGTGGCTTGGGAAAGAATCCCGTGAATATGTCAAACGCATACGGGCAGTTTATGTCAGCAATCCATCCGAGGCACTAAACAAAGCATGGGAACGGCTGGAGGAGTGTTATGCTGCTCCAGAGATAATAGAGAAGTCACTTTTTGAGCGTCTTGAGAATTTTCCAAAGCTCAGCGCAAGAGATCATGTCAAGCTCCGTGAGCTTGGAGACTTGTTGACAGAAATACTTGGTGCCCAAGAAGACGGCTATCTTACCGGCTTATCTTATTTGGATACCTCACGTGGCATTTCACCAATTGTAAGCAAGCTACCCTTTGGCCTCCAAGAAAAATGGCTTTCTGCTGGATCACAATACAAAGAGGAAAATAATGGACATTTTCCTCCTTTTCAGTATTTCTGTGCATTTGTGTGTTATGAAGCAAAAAAGCGAAATGATCCCAGCTTCCTGAACCAAGGGAGCGCCACTGTCTCCTCAAAACAAGACAGGCTAACTTCAAGAAAAAACGACAGAATTTTCTCAGTACAGAAAACAGATATTTCTTCACCACAATTTAACAAAGCAACAAATGTTGATCTCACAAAAACCTGCCCTTTGCACAACAAACCGCACTCACTACAAAGTTGTAGAGCATTCCGGAACAAACTTATAGAGGAACGAAAAGCCTTTCTCAAAAAAAATGGCATATGTTTTAAATGCTGTACTTCGACATCGCATCTGGCCAAGGACTGTAAGGCATCTGTAAAGTGTCTGGAGTGTGACACCACCTACCATGTCACAGCCATGCATCCAGGCACATCGAGTCAATCATCAAAGGCCCCTCGAACACCAAAGGTGGACGACGAGGAGGCTGAAACCACTAATGCAGACACAGCTGTCATAAGTTCAAGCTGCACGGAGGTATGTGGCAAGGGACAATTCAGCCGCTCGTGCAAAAATATGCCTCGCAAAAATATACCCACATGATGCTGTCCACAAAGTGGTAAATGCATATGTGATAATAGATGACCAGAGCAACCGCTCATTGGCCAAACCAGAGTTCTTCACCCCATCTACAACATATTGCTAAACATCTCCCAGAATTTGACTCGAATGCAGAGATCTTACTTCTTCTGGGTAGAGATGTATTAAGACTACACAAAGTAAGACAGCAGGTAAACGGGCCACACAATGCACCGTTTGCGCAACGTTTGGACCTTGGCTGGGTAGTAATAGGAGAAGTGTGCCTAGGAAACATTCATAAGCCAATCATCAGCAACTTCAAGACCACCGTGCTGGAAAGTGGCCGTCACTCCATCTTCCGGCCATGCACAAGTTACATGCACATAAAGGAATCATTACCCAACCTCAACCAAGCCACTAAGATAACAGAGGAAACACTAGGAAAAACAGTGTTCAACAGAACTGATCAAGACAACAGACCTGCTCCATCAATCGAAGATGCAATGTTTATGGAAAAGATGGATACTGAAGTCTACCGAAACAGTAAGAATACCTGGGTAGCACCACTTCCGTTTAAGGAGCCACGACCACACCTTCCTAACAATAAAGAGCAGGCTGTTAAGAGATTCATGTCACTGCAGAAAATGCTCAAACGGAACCTAGTAATGCAGAAACAGTACTTTGCATTCATGGACAAAATCTTTCAAAATGGACACGCTGAAGTAGCATCACCACTAAGGGACAATGAGGAATGCTGGTTCCTTCCTATATTTGGAGTATATCATCCTCGGAAGCCCGACCAGATTAGGGTGGTGTTTGATTCAAGCTCACAATACCAAGGAATCTCCCTAAATGATGTATTACTGACTGGCCCAGATTTAAACAACACGTTGATCAGTGTTCTGCTCCGCTTTCACAAGGAGAAAGTAGCCGTGTTAGCAGACATCCAGCAAATGTTCTACTGTTTTGAGGTAAGCGAGAACCATCAAAACTTTCTTAGATTCCTGTGGTACGAAGAAAATATCAACAAAAACATCATTGACTATCGAATGAAAGTTCATGTTTTCGGCAATAGTCCTTCGCCTGCCGTCACCATCTACGGGCTGAGAAGAGCCATTAGAGAAGGTGCACCACATTATGGCGATGATACTGTTCAGTTTGTGGAAAGACATTTCTATGTCGATGATGGTCTCATATCTGTACCAACCGATCATGAAGCAATTGACCTGCTCAAAAGGACACAGGCCTCTCTAGCGGAATCAAACCTTCGCCTTCATAAGTTCACCACAAACAGTCAAAACGTCTTAAAGGCCTTATCCCCAGAAGACTGTGCAACAACTGTCAAGGACTTAGACCTCAGCGGAGAGACACAATCCATCCAGCGCAGTTTGGGCCTCCTGTGGGAGATATCGACAGACACCTTTACCTTTTCTGTATCAACAGATCCAAAGCCCTTCACTCGTCATGGTGTGTTATCCACTGTACACAGCATTTTTGACCCTCTAGGTCTGCTGGCCCCTGTCACTGTCTGTGGGAGAGCCCTTCTTAGAGAGCTTACTGCTGACCTCTCTGATTGGGACACTCCTCTCCCAGAAGAAAAACGTGATAAGTGGGACTCATGGCGCGAATTGCTTCACGATCTCAAGCATATGCACATACCACGAACCTATACGGACATGTCACTTTGCAACAGTGAGCACATTGAGCTTAGTGTGTTCTCAGACGCCTCGACAAAGGCGATTGGAGCCGTTGCATATCTCAAGACCGTTCAAAAGATGGTCACACTGAGATCGGATTTGTCATGGCTAAAGGACGGTTAACACCCAAATCCGAACCTACCATCCCACCTCTAGAACTCTGTGCGGCTGTTTTAGCTGTTGAGTTGGCGGACCTCATCCAAGAGGAGCTAGATGTAAAGTTTGATAAGGTTAATTTCTACAGTGACAGCAAGGTAGTACTCGGATACATCCATAATACCACTAAAAGGTTCTACGTCTATGTGCACAACAGGATTCAGCTTATACGCCACTCTTCCAAACCAGAACAATGGCACTATGTTCCCTCTGAAGAAAATCCAGCGGATCACGTTTCAAGATTCCTGCCCGCCTCTTGTCTAGCGTAAACAACCTGGTTCTTTGGACCATCATTCCTACGAAATACCCCTGGAGAAAGCAAGCACACATGTGAAAGATTTGACTTAATACAACCGGAAAAGGACATTGAAATCAGGCCAGAAATAAAAACTTACAGTACACACCTGATGGAGAACATACTCAATCCAGATCGCTTCCAGCGCTTCTCTAGTCTTCATTCACTCCTTAGAGCTGTTGCATGCCTGACTCACATAGCTAAATCCTGCAAACAATTGGGCAAAGTTAGGGCGTGCAAAGGATGGCACTGGTGTAAACAACCACGTTCACCCGAGGAACTTGACCAAGCTATGAATGTTATCCTCCAAGCTGCACAAAGATCAGCCTTCCAAAAGGAACTTGTGGCTCTGCATGCTAAAAAGCCCATTCCAAAGGATAGCTGTCTCCAAAGGCTTAGCCCAATCATCACAGATGGCTTGATGCGCATTGGAGGCCGGCTACAACATTTGAACTTAGAAACTAATGAAAGGCATCTTGTGATTTTGCCTAGGAACAGCCATGTAGCCTTACTGCTGACACGCCATCACCATGAGCAAGTGAAACACCAAGGATGCCACTTCACGGAGGGAGCCATACGAGCAGCAGGGTACTGGATCTTGGGCGGCAAAAGGCTCATCAACACAGTCATTCATAACTGTGTGACGTGCAGGAAGCTTAGAGGTAAAGTTGAGGAACAATACATGGCAGACTTACCTACAGAGCGTCTCCAAACATGCCCTCCATTCACCTATGTCGGACTAGATGTTTTCGGTCCATGGATGGTTACTGCTAGGAGGACCCGTGGAGGACACGCAGAAAGTAAAAGATGGGCAATCATGTTCAGCTGTTTAAGTTCTAGAGCAGTACACATAGAGCTGATAGAGTCTATGGATGCATCAAGTTGCATAAATGCACTTAGGTGCTTTTTCGCCATCAGAGGACCAGCTAAGCAGTTGAGGTCCGACTGTGGTACGAACTTCATCAGCGCAAGCAAAGAACTTGGAATGGATAAAAACCCACTGGACTCGGGAATACAAAGATACCTCAGCGAGAAAGGATGTGTTTGGGAGTTTAATCCTCCTCATGCTTCGCATATGGGCGGCAGTTGGGAGAGAATGATAGGCGTTGCTAGAAGGATCTTGGACTCTATGTTGCTAAATGCCCGCCTCACCCACGAAGTTCTCTCTACATTAATGGCGGAAGTTGCTGTGATTATGAATGCGCGACCATTAGTACCGGTTTCTACAGACCCGGAC